>NC_143131.1:122001564-122307119 GCF_059928025.1 Delphinapterus leucas
CGGAAGATGAAAACATACTAGCTTTCAAGACTTTAAAAAATATGTAATTGGTATTACTAAATATTTTATAGGCATATCTAGAATACAATGTGGAACCTGTCCAATATGACAGGTTGAGATCAAACGACCTTTTACTATTTGGGTTTATTTTTTGTTGTATGAATGTATGAATGTACAGTACCCAGAGTGGAAATTATGCAAAATGTTAAAGCTGACTTCACAGGGCAAATGTAGAACTAGGGACTAATAATAAGTCAAGTCAAATTTGAAGACAATCCAAGTCAGATGCTATGTGAACCTAGATTTTCATCAATAGAGAGATAAAAGTTAGCTGATCCTTGTTACCAAGTTGGCGTAACAAACAAAATGTTATTTGATAAACTGACATGGACATAAAAATGTCACTAGGGTGCAGAAACAATACATATAGGTACATATAGAGGAGTTCAATTTTTTTTTTTATATAAAGTTCAGAAACCCAGTCATTACTGCTAACACATTAGGCTTCTTATTTTCCTAAGCATCATCTATAAACTCACATTCATTAACTGGCAGTAATGCTTATATAAGCACCTGGAATGAAACTTTTTCATTAGTACAGAAGCAATGCTTAGTGGTACATGATTTGGTTGGAACAGAATTGTGAGAATAGTTACCAAGAATATCTTTAGATATTCTGCTCTGTGGAGAACTGAAGTGAGATGCTAAGTGTAAAGAAAAGATAAGTCACACCTTTAAGAGATGCAAACATGGACAGAAAGAAAGAAACATAGGAAAGGCAGAGACAGATAAAGCTAGGAGGCTGCAATCTAAATGGAATAATTCTGTTGAGTCCAAACATCAATATCATTTGGTTAAAAACAGGCCCACATACAGAGACAGGTTTTCCAAAACCCTGTTGCAGCACCCTGACCAATCTTATATTCATCTGCCCTGTCACACACTGAACAATCACAAGAAACACATATTTAAGTATATAAATGAGTGGAAATTTCTCAACATGACTTTTCCAATTCTGCCCGATTAACTGATAAAAGAGATAAATCTTCAATGGCATGTAATTGAGAATTTAAAAGAAAGAAAAAAAGTGGTTCACAGACAGCATTATTTACATGTTCACTCCCATTGTCCAATGTGTTGAATTTTAGGGGGGGGGAAGCTTTAGAATGTATCAAAAAATAAGCAGATTCAAGGAGTTTTGTTTTGTAAAAAGTATAGCCTATACAAGACAGATGATACTGTGGGGCTGAATTTGATTTTTGCTTTTTTAAATTCTTGGGCACTTTCATTCAGATTTATTAATTCAAACACATTCTAGTACTAATGTTTCTCTCAGATTGGATATGCACCCTTTCCATGCCCTCAACCTGGGACAATCTTCATCAGGTTTTTAATTCAGAGTCCACAGATGCACACCTAACACACGAACTGTCTAGACATTATATGCACATTACTGTGGGTGTTTGCATGCATATATTTCTCAGAAATAGGCCCACAGTTTTCCTAAGATTCTCAAAGTGGTCCTGGACCATCTAAAAAAGGTTAAGTAGGCCTGGTATAGGAAACGCCTTCACTGGATGGCAGGCTGAAAAGATTAACTTTAAGGACCTAAGAAACTAAGAATATGCTGTCCTGGAGGAGATTGGTAAAAAGCTTTAAGTTTTTTGCCACAAACACCATGGACTATAAAAAGAACAGAGTTTTGGTTTTTCAACAGTTCGTGGATGAAAGGTTTTGAGTCCCCCTCACTTCAGTCTGTAACTGGAAATCTGTGTGTACTGACTGATCATAAAGTTTTGCTGTGGGGAGTAATAAGTGATTATCAGCTGCTTTATGAAAACCGCCTGATGATTCATAGCATGGAGCTTACACTGTTCAATAGTGTCACTCAGTGCTTTCAGTTAACAGTTGATAAAGTCTGAAAGTTGGGACTGATTTAGCTACTAAACAAGTTGTCAAAAGACTTTAACTTTTAACTCGTCTTGTGGCCTAAACAGCCTATCTTCTAGGTACTTAAAACTTCTATCCATATCTTAAATGATGTACAAATGCTGTCACTAGAAAAAGGTTCTTCTAGAATCTATTTTTCCACTCATGGCACACCTGGAAATTGTGCATAAGATACCAAACCCTAAATAGGGTAATCCCTTCCAACCCAAACAAGTGTCACAGATCTCTCCGGAGGTATAAAGATTATGAAAAGTCACGTTCCTGATACGGAACATGTTCACACATTCACTCTTAGGCAGAACCAAACATTCGGGGTACATGCTTTCAATGCAATCTCAACTAAGTAAACGGGCGAAGTTGAAAAGTTACTTGCTATAAGGTCCTCCACTTCCTCCATAATCATAGGACTGCTGTGATTGGTCATCGATGCTGTAACTTGTCTGGTAGAAATCCGTGTTTAAGTTGTCAAAGCCTGACATTGCAAATAATCTGCAATAAAAAGAAACAGCAAAGACTGCTTATGCCCAAGGTCCTCCCTGAATTCGGTCCTGATACTTTACTTAAGCAAATACCCTCAGAAGGCAGTATATAACTTCTAAAGTTTTGGGGGGCAGCATTTGGAAGATGGGTCGGGGGTGGGGTGTGCTAAAGAAATGTCTAGACTCTAAGTCGAGGCCCGAGAAGACACCTCCACTTCAAGAAGCTGATATGCCTTGGGTTTGGGGCAGGGACGTGGGAGGAGGGATTTCGTGGGGTCTAAAATATCAACAACAAAGATGATTCCTCACCTCTGGACAGCTGACAACACGACAGCCTCCTGCAAAATAAGGCCTGGGCCGGCCAGAAAAGCGCAGACTCCTGCAGGGGCCTCGTCAAAGCAAGGCCCGAAAGGGAGGGAAGGTCTGAGCGAAAGGACCGGGGCGCGGTGCCGAGAGGCGGCAACAAGCCGCGCTGCCCAGGTGCGGGGAGAAACCGAACAGTGAGCCACGGAACTGGGCACTCACCAAACGCGGAGGCGTAGGCGGAGGCGGAGGCGGAGGCGTAGGCGGAGGCGGAGGCGGAGGCGGCGGCGGCGGAGGCGGAGGCGGTGGCGGTGGTAGCTCCGGCAGCTCCGGCAGCCTCCAGTAACCCCCCAAACTCAACTAAGGACCCTGTACTAGCCCCGTTGCTACGTGTCAGCAGGTTAAAGAACTGCTTCCGGGGCACGCCCGCTCGCGCAGGCGTGTTAGCGACTTTGTGCCCGGGGCGTACAACGGAGAGAGTTGGGGGGCGGGGGAAAGAGGGGACGATATGGAGCATGCGCAGTATCGACCAACTAGTCCAGCAGCGGGCCAATGGGAAGAGGGAAAAGCTTCCGGCGGTTTAGTTATCGGTGGAGGCAGGAAGGCGCAGGCGCAGCAATTGTTAGTTGCTGTTTGAGAGCGAGAGTTACTTAGTAGACCGAGTGCCTGGGTGAAAGCGTGCAAGAGCCTCTCAACACACATACACATACAAACACCCCCCCATGAAACAAACAAGTAAAAATAAAATAAACAGATAGCAAGAAACACACTTGCCTTCAAACAAAAATAACAGTAGCAAAAGGACATAAAACAAAAAACCAAGGAGTGTACGCTAGAGAGGAACAGGCAGCTACCCTTTGAGGTTTTCTACTCCATCAAAGAATTTCTGAAATTGCTCATGCAACTATCTAACTTACCACCTTTTACAAATAATTTTAGAATTTATTGATGTAGGTACAATCTGCAGAATTCTAGGTGGAATGACTATATCCTGATTTGGTGGGGACAGCCCCCATTGTCCTATGTTATGCCTGTTTTTTCCAACATAATTACTAATTTTGTCCCCTTTTCATTTTCAAAAATATTCCAGTTTGGCTGATAAATTATATGGTTGTACTTTCTTTAAGCTTCATTATCTAGGAAGCAGAGTTTCTAGTTACCAAAAATATGCAATAACCTATGGCTTCATCTACTTAGTGATCTTACTGAAAAATTTCTAGTCTCTCTTGTTTCTCCTGATGTTTCCCTTTTTTCCTGTCCAAAAGAGATATTACTCTCAAATTTGAATAGAATACAAGAATATGAGCATTAAAAATTACTTGCTTAGGAATGAATTGTTAGATAAAGATATCACTCAAATTCTGCTTCTGTCCCTGAAAGCAATTACTGTGTTTACTGGATTTTCTTTCCTCTCCAACCGCTGCCCCAAATGAGAAGCCAAGCAAGAAAATTGTTACATGATTAAATTTTCCTTATTGTTTGTTTGGTATCCTGCAGAAATCGCTTGGGGATTTTGAGAATATCAGTCAATTTCATGGCTAGTCAGGTAGGCTTTTCTTTTTGGAAACTTTTTTTTTTTGGTGTTATACCCGCCACCACGCCCCCGCCTCCCCCCCCCCCATGATAGGCTCCAGAGAAATATATTAAAGGATACTGAGTACTTGTTAAATGTGCTGACCTCTGTTAAAGTCATTGAGCTGGCTTTATTAGGAGTAGAAAGCCTCAACCAGGTCAAGGGATAATAGAACATCAAGTGGGTTTGGAGCAGCTGCCCAGTCCTTCCCTGGGACCTAGTATGTCAGTCACTAAACTTGGAACAAAAAAGGGAAGAACATTCTAATCATGAGCAATATCTCTTAATAGTTAATCTCTTAATCACGCTAGTCTACACACTAACACTTTTACATTCTTCACAAAGTTACAAGAAAACTCTCCTTTTATGATGGCAGTGAAATTGTGCTTTGATATCTTGGAGCTGTCTTCTTTCCCTTCTGTTCTATGCTAAAATATGTCATAGGGAATTGTGCCAGGAAATTATGGTTTGAGCATAGGTACTTTTCCCCTACTTTCAGCTATATCCACAAGCACCAAATGAGTGGGGGTTTGGCAGTGGTGTGCTTATCGTGTCAAGTTACGCATAATAACTATGAAACCTGATAACTATGGTAAAAACAATGTAAGTGCCCAAGATCTGTTTTCACTATCCCTGAATATTAATTATATAACCCAAATATGACAATTATATTTCCCCCAAATTATCCTTTATCCCTTAGAAAAGAGTTTCCTCATCAAATTCTGCAACTGTTATTTCAATTATTTTACTTTGAACAATAAATTATTGTTTTGTGAAGACATTTACCTGTAACAACACTGGATGCTTTTGGAAAGAACTGATTTTCAAAAGGCAATGAAATTGAACCCTAATGTAATATTTATTCTTGGGACTTTGACTTCAATATGCAAGTGCTCGTGGTGCTTCATTTTAAAAAGTCTTTTAAAGATAATTTTTAAAGCAACACTGTAAGTATTTCCATCGTAGAGCTCACACATACCCTCTTTTTTTAAAAATATTATTTATTTATTTTGGCTGCGTTGGGTCTTTTTTGTTGCTGCGCACGGGCTTTCCCTAGTTGCGGTGAGCAAGGGCTACTCTTCACTGCGGTGCATGGGCTTCTCATTGCGATGGCTTCTCTTGTTGTGGAGCACGGGCTCTAGGCACACGGGCTTCAGTAGTTGTGGCATGTGGGCTCAGTAGTTGTGGCACATGGGCTTCAGTAGTTGTGGCACGTGGGCTCCGTAATTGTGGCTCGTGGGCTCTAGAGCACAGGCTCGGTAGTTGCGGCGCACGGGCTTAGTTGCTACGCGGCATGTGGGATCTTCCTGGACCAGGGCTTGAATCTGTGTCCCCTGCATTGGCAGGCGGATTCTTAACTACTGCACCACCAGGGAAGCCCCCACACATACTCCCTTAAATAGCATTTCTAATGTTAGGTGAATGGATGTTGTGGTCTGGAATAAGAATTTCAGTGATAATAGTAGAAGTTCTATATCTCAATTACCTTAGACGGAAGGGAAAATAATGTAAAAAACAGCATCAGAGGACTGGGCTCTAGTGATGGCAGAGCCCCTCCTGCCAAAGGTGCATTTGAAAAATGTAACAGCTACCACCTAGGTATAGTTACTATGTGCCAGGCACTGCTCCAAGCACTTCATACCTTTGAACTCAATTGCTTTTCCTAACAACCTGATGAGACAGCTACTCTCTATTTTTCCCTTGGTAAAACTGAGAACAGGGTGGTAAATAACTTGCAGACCTGATATTTGAACCCAGACTGTCTGGGTCCTGAGTCCTTGTGCTAAACCACTAGACTGTATTGTCATTGTGTTACAAGTTTGAATAGGGAGAAAGGCAATACTTCTAATGAATATACTACTTTGCCTAATGTGTGATTTTATATATATATATATATATATATAATATGCTAAAATTGCAGTTAGACAGTTGATAATTATATCTATATCCCCAAATGTGTATATGTTTAAATTGATAAAAAAAATTTTTTGTAGTCTTATTGGGCACATGACAAATCACCTAGTGTTCAAGTTTACCTTATATTAGTCATGTAATTTAGTTAATAATGTATAGTGGTAAACGATGCATTTTCTGGAGGCAGACTGCCTAGATTTACATCCTCTACCACTTACTAGCCATGAACCTTTAGTAAGTTAAAGGCTTTGTGTCTCATATTTCTCATGTGTAAGAGCAAAATAATAAGAGTATGTGTTGTATGTGGTTGCTAGGAGAATTGTATGAGATAATGCATGTAAGTATCAATGCCTAAGAACTAAATACTCAGTGAATGTTTGCAGTTATTATCATTGCTGAAACTATATAGCTACAGAAGCAATAAGACTTTGTCAGCAACCAAAATGGACTTTTTTAAAAGCTATAATGATTAGGCTTGAACCAACTGTGTATTTCTGAGATCAGTTACACACATTCATTCTGATGCCTCCCTACAGATTCTGTATTATTTTATAATTGGCCTTTTGATATTGCGGAATGTATTAAAAATATGCTTTCTTCACCTTCTGCCTCAGATTCTCCAAATTAAGCTTGTCTGCATTGTAAATTTTAGTCTCACAAATATCTTTTGATGTCAGACACTATTGGTTTAAGAACCACTCATACATTAGAGCAGTTGTGCTTGAAAATTATACTGTACTATCCATATTTGATTTTCTTGATGTGTTTCATGGTATTTCAAACACTAAAGAAAATGTGTTCATCTTTCTACGTTATATGCCTTTTTCTCTTCTCTTTCCTCAATACATGGAATTTAATTTATAAGGAGGCAGTGCATAAGATGGCTAATGCTGCAGAAAATATGTTTATTTACCAAGAAAGAAAATGGCAGTGTCCTAGCCAAGTAAAACACCTGCCATAAAAATTTTAATATATGTTTCTTAAAAACATGAAGGGATCAAGTTTTGTTATACTCAATGAGAGAAAGTCCAGAAATTACTGCAAGTGTAATATATTACACTTCCTTAGGCAGTCCACTTTTTATATTTTTCTGTTACGATTCTTCCCGACCCTCTCAGTTATAGACACTTCAAGCTACCATGCTTATCATTACAGTTTAACTCTGCTGTTATAACGAATGTCGTATTCAACTCTATTTTATTGTAAGACAGTATTTCCAGGGCTAGATATTGGTGCTCTGAATGCTTTAAGCCAGATAAATTTAAATATAAATTTAAAATATTCTTGTTTTAACTTTGTACCTTGCCTTTTGGAGTATACATGCCCAAGCTACAAAATACTGAGTTTTCATTTTTATCTGATTTTCACCCTAATGTCTTGATAATAGCAGTCTCTCGCCTCGCCTGAGTATGAGATAAATCACTGGGCACTAGACAGGTAGCCATGTGGGAGAGCCTTCTATCTTGAAGCCTGTGTGAAGCAGCATACGCTTTTTACCATTATTCTTACTTTCTTCAATTTTTTTCTAAATGTCAGAGAATGCATATTCCTTGAGCAAAGAATGGTTACTATTATGGTCGCTAGAGAGAGCAGTTTACTGTATCTGAACCATATTGTTTTCATGTACTTAGGTATGATGTTTTGTTCTTGAGACTTCTAATTACAATGCTAATTAAACTCTTTTCCTTAAATGAAGATAATTTCATTTTAAAACAATCAGAGGCGTGTGAAATCAAACTTATGATTTTCATTAAATTCTGCAAATTTAGATCTGGAAGTCAAAGACAAACACATTTTTGCCTTTTGATTTTACATTAAGCCATCAAGATGTTTTGACTCTTCCCCTGCAGTCCTAAATCTGCAGAAATTAATGAATATCACAAATCCCCTCCTGTCTGAGATAATGAATTTTTCCCTCTGGAAGAAAATATAAATAGTTATTGTCTCTTGCTAAGATTTTATTTTAGAAAGATAAACATCTTTTAAAAGAATTTTTGATTTTAGGTTTATAAATATCTTTTCTTTCCTGGACTGTCCAAAAGCTCTTCCTGTCAATTCCAAAACTGACTTCTGTACTAATTGTTGTAATATAACCCTCTTCCCATTCCCTGGAAATTAAATGTCTCAGCTTCACATGAAAATTTTGAGAGGAGCCTGGGAGATTAGCCTAAATTCACTGAGATATCCCTAAAATGAACAAAAATAGACTGGTCTTTGCAGACAATCAGGACAGCAAGTGCCTCAGAAAATGACAAAAACACCTCTGGTTTGACTGGCTTCCCATAATGAGAATTAAAACGAACAGGAACCTTGGTATCATTTGTTCTCTACCCTCTGATTTTACAAGTGAGAATCTGAGGCCAAGAGAAGTGAAGAGATGTATTGTAAGACCTAAGTTTCACCTGATGCCTTGACATTTCTGTCCCTGATTGGGCTCCAAAAGCCTAGCCATGAGTTCCTCTGGCCTTGCTAGTTATGCCTCCTACCCAGCAGGAAAGGTTTCACACCTGGCTAGTTCTTCTACCAGCCACACCAGCTAAACCCCACCTGGTCCTCAACCTAATTGGTCTTACCTTCCTACAAGTTGATGAAATTATTCAAACAAACCAAGCATATCCCCCCATGGGAACCAGGGATCACCTCACCCTCTTAATACTACAAAGTCTGCCTCCTACAGCCCCTGTGAGCTCACTCTATTCTGAGTGCAATGTCCACGTGGACTTGCATGGGTTGTGGTGTCCCTACAGGGACTGTGAGTATATGTGATTAATAAACTGATCTTGTCTGTCCAGTGTCAATTGTCAAAGGAGGGATTACTCCTTTGCCAACAGGGTGAATAGAAGGTGATAAGAACAAGGGATTTGATCAATTCTGTTCACATGGTTAGTGTCAGGTTCATCATTTTATCCTTTCTGTGACTTTCAGATGATAGATGACAAATAAAGATGAGATGGTAAATAAGTGAGTAATTGTAACCAACTAATTACATCAGAAGCTCTGTTAGGGTAGAGGTCATATTAAATTTACTTTGGATCCCAACACTAGGGCATAGAATCATGCTGTGTTTTGGCTATGTATATATTTATTTGACAAGTATGTATTGAGAATCTACCATGTACCAGTCACTATAAACAACAGACTCTGTGTTTGCCTCTTGGTGTTTTAAGCTTGAAAGAGTCCTGTCCTCCCATCTCGCCTGCAGGTTAGCTGCAAGCTAGGCCTCCTCAGTCATCTGCCTTCAGAAATGCTACTGTTCCCCGGTACTTCCAGCTTGATGCAGTCACTACTGAGTTTCCATCCAGCTGAGCTTGCCATTCCTTATTTGTGAACTGGAAGGTCCATGCCAGGAAAAGTCTCTCATTTGTAGACCTGCTGCCTGGGGGAAAGTTTATAGTAACCTGCCGATGGATGTCAGTGAGAACGACATCCCTAACTGAGAAGTCTTCATCTCCAAGACTCTCTAGTTCTGAGCATTAGTGCACGTGGGATTAGAAACCAAGGGATTGCATATCTTGAGAAACTTTTTCTGTTTTTTTCTTTTCAGGTCAGGGTTGAGTAGATCCATACCAATGGGAATCCATAGAAGCACTAATCTAATCCCTTGGCAATTTATTTCTTTAAATTCTGTCATATTCCCAAAGACAATTGTCCTGTTTTCTGGTTATCTATTGTTTTATATATATATTAGACTCCAACTTTTGGTAGAAGACTATCAAAGATTTTTTTATATGTTTTAAAACTACCACTTCCAATGGCAGGCAAGTGGAAAAAACAATAGCATATGTTTTCTTTTGTAATCAGAGGGACTGGTACATATGAGTAGCAATGAAGAAATGAAGTGAAAGAGAATGAAAGAATTCTAAACATGTATTAGATCCTGACATGTGATTAAAGGGCTGCTTCAAGACTGAATATATGGGTTGGTGTCTTGGTTCTGTAGATATGGTCTCATTATGTGCATTTAGCAATGCCGTTCAGTTACTAATGAAGTATTCTGCTTACATGTCATTATTCCTCAGAAAAACATGGTCTCTAAATCAAATACTGTATTCATAGAATAAAGCACATTTGGATAACTATTCTTTAGAGCTCTTTCTCTGCCTACAATGATATACAACATTTGCTGTTTATTTTTTTCATGATGCAAACAAGGATGTTTCCTTTTTGTTTCTAGAATTTCACATCAGCAGTATTTATGCTATGCTCATTTTGCCCCCTAGTGGCTTCTTATGTCCTCATTCCATATTTATGTTTAATTTTCACATCTTTTGAAACGTAAGAAGGGGAAGTATCCGTCTGTCCCCTCCACCACATGCATCTCATTTTACAGATGAGGAAATTAAGACCTAGACAACTTGTGGGACTTGTCTGATGTCACACATCCAGCTAGAACTAGAATTCAATATTGCTGTCCCATCCAAGTAGGAATACGACCCATGAGGGCACAGCAGTATTGTTCATTGAGGAACAGGAATGGTGCCAGGCAAACGGGAGGTGTCCAGTAAAAATCTGATAAACAATAAAAATAAATTACTTAATCAATCAAAATTAGGACCAATATCTTTCGATTCCATGCTTTATACTGTTTACTATGTGGTCTGTCTTTTCATCCTCATCATAAATCTTTCTCATAGCACTTGATACTTGATTTTATTTTACTCCACAAATATTTCAACTCCTTGAACTACCTTACCCATCATGCATTTTGTCATTAGGTTTATTACATTATCATTCACTTATTCATTCAATTTCAGTGAGTACCAGCTGCATCAGGCACTGTGCTACCGATAGGGCTGCAACAAATTACTTACATTTTTTCATTTAAAAATTTAAAATTATAGTAAAATATATGTAACATAAAATTCATCATCTTAACCATTTTTTTTTTTTTTTTTTTTTTTGCGTTACACGGGCCTCTCACTGCTGTGGCCTCTCCCGTTGCAGAGCACAGGCTCCAGACGCGCAGGCTCAGTGGCCATGGCTCAGGGGCCCAGCCGCTCTGCGGCATGTGGGATCTTCCCGGACCGGGGCACGAACCCATGTACCCTACATCGGCAGGCGGACTCCCAACCACTGCGCCACCAGGGAAGCCCATCTTAACCATTTTTAAGTATGCGGTTCAATTGTGTTAAATATATTCACGTGTGTGCAACCAATCTCCGGGACTTTTTTACCTTGAAAAACTGAAACTCTGCATCCATTAAACAACTCCCCACTCCCCCTTCCACCAGCCCCAGCCAGCACCATTCTACTTTCTATTTCTGTACATTTGACTACTTTAGATGCCTCAAATAAGTGGGATCATACACGATTTACCTTTGTGTGACTAGTTCATATCACTTGGCATAACATCGTCCATGTTGTAAAATACGTCAGAATTTCCTTCCTTTTTAAGGCTGAGTAATATTCCATTACATGTATATACCACATTTTGTTTAACCAGTCACCCACTGGTGGATACTTGTGTTGTTTCCACCTTTTAGCTATTGTGAATAATGCTGCTATGACCATGTATCTGTCTGAGACCCTGATTTTATTTTTTCGGATATATACAAAGACGTGGAATTGCTGGATCTTATAGTAATTCTATTTTTAATTTTTTGAGAAAGGGCCATACCTTTTTCCACAGTGGATACATTTTATATTCCCACCAACAGTGTACAAGTGTTCCAATTTCTCCACAACCTTGCCAATGCTTGTTATTTTGTTTATTTGATGGTAGCAATTGTCATAGGTGTGACGATATCTCATTGTGGTTTTGATTTGGATTTCCCTAGTGATTAGTGATATTCAGCATGTTTTAATATACTTGCTGGCCATTAGTATAATTAAAAGAGGCTCTTTTAATTCATTAGTTGCTTCTTCTGTATACAGAAAAATCTCCTGATAACAGCCATTCCCCCCTTTTTTTTTTCTTTGAAATACTATATCACCATTTACTTAAGATCTGAAGAATAATGATAAAATAATAACTAAAACTTGCATTACATCTGCACCTGTTACATGCTAGGCATTGCTCTAAGTGCCTTACATATATTAATTTATTTAATCCTCAAAACAGCCCTATAAGGTGGAAACTATTACTATTCTCAGTTTACAGAGGATGACATAGAGGCACAAGGAGGTATATGCCTTGTCCAAAGTCACATGGGTGCTAAACAGTAGAAACAGGATTTGTACCTGGGAAGTTGGCTTCAGAGCTTGTGCACTTAACCAGAACATTATTTTGCCTCTCTGATACCCACTCAATCCCTTTTATATCACCTTTTTAAATATCACCTACATCTTTTTTGTGATATCTTCCTGGACACCTCTTCTGTATAAGTTTGTATGAGTTTGGATTGCAGATTTTAAAAATTAAGTGCAAACTAGTTGCACTGTAAGAAAGAATTCATTACCTCCATGGACGGCAAGTCTAGGGTACAGCTAGCTTCAGATATGTTTGAATCCAGGGGCTCAAACAAATTTATATCTCCCAATCATATAAAATCCTCAACCAACATCTCTTTGGCTCTGATTGAGCCCCATGCTTGTTGCTGAAATAACCATGGTGGCAGGGAGCACAAAATGCTCTGAGTGATCTGCCCAAGTGAGTCGTATGCCCACACTTGGAACAAAGTTGGCATCAATACCGCCGAAACCACAGAAACTTGGAGCTGTGGTGAGGGGTGGTCCCCATGCCCATTCACATTTATTTTTTTTTTTTTTGAAGGGAGAGTGGGAGGCTGTGTTTCTCCCTCTAGGAACAAATATGTAAGTGAAATTATTATTTTTAAAAACCTTTTGCTTATAATGGTTTGAATAACTTAAAAATCTAACATTAATTTAGTGACTGTACGAAACACTGTGCTGAGAATTTTACATATATGCTCAATGAATCCTTACAATTGCTGATGAAAAACCTGAGGTGCAGAAGTGCTACAAGGTGTACATGGAACAGAACGCAATAACTGGTCTTCAGAGACTCAGTTTGTAAGTAGTGCAGCCAAGATTCTCACCCAGCTGAGCCAGCTCCAGAACCTCTTCTCCAATTGCATCATAAGGGAGAGTGCTTGTCATATATAGAAACTGAAACCCACAAAAGAAACAGAAGAATTCATCCCTTATGTCAATGCCTGATGCTCACTCTCAGGAAAGACATCTTTGGCCAACCTAGCTTATGCTTAATAATTAGGACTTACACTAGCACCTAAGTTTATAGATATATAAGAAAAAATATAAATATGTAGTTTATTGTATCAAGTTTGTGTTAGACACTGATTTTAAAAAAAAAAAAAGAATGGCCAATGGTCCCTGTTCAGAGTCTAAGAGAATACGATTAAAAATTTAGAAAAGATTATCCATGCTGTCAGAGCTATTCATCGTCATAAGCATTGACTATCTTATTTGTAAGAACTTTAGTAACATTCTAGTTTTGCAGTGGAAAAAAACACAGCTGCTAAGTCTCTCTGAAAATGTTTTATCTCAAAAAAAAAGCAAAAGAAGTTTTTAACCAGTTTGCTTAAGCAAGTACCAAGCTCTCTTCCAAGCGTCCACATTTTCTCTTCAAGGCACTCCCAATAAACAGCCAAAGCATCAAAGGCAATATACCAAGCGTACGTTAAATTTTTAGTATCTTGGAAAAAGTGATTAAGGTAAGAGTTTTTTTATATTTTCTTTTAGAACTGCCATACTTTAATGTAGTGATGAAAAAAAATTGCACAAACTGGCAGCTCTCATTAATGAGTTGGAAACAGGAAGAGAATCATTCCAGAGCCAATTTTTCCACTAGATGTGTGATATTCAGCTTTTTTTTTGGCCCCAATTTCCTCAACTGAAAAATACAGGAAAAAAACTGTAATGGTGAGACATCAGTTCATCCATTCATTCTGTGAGTCTTTATTGGACACCTCTTATGTGCCAGGCACTGTGCCAATGCTGGGGATGCGCTATAGTGCTGATCAAAAGCAGATGTGATTACCGCCCTTGTGGAGCATACAGTGTCATTGGGCAAGACAAACCTGGTTCAAATAATCACTCATCAAATAGGCAAAGGACTCCTTAAGACTTTTCAGTTCCTAAGTTCCATGTACACATAAACATGAAAGAATAAAACACAAATCATCATATGTGTTTATTGGAGAAATCTGATGAAACGTCTTTTGTTTTAAACTCATTTTCCCCCCAGACTGTCAGCTACTGATATTACAAATCATTCATGACAATTTTCTACCTGTCAATGACATAATGCATTGACCTGGCTTATTATTGTAATAATAGTTATATGCATATTGAATGCATAATTTCAGATAATATTTCAGTCTTCATTTTCATCTCATTCTTGGAACTAACTTTTTTTTCCTAACAGGGAGAGATTGAAAAATAGTAGATCTTAATCCTGAAGTCTATTGTGACATCATTTTTTTTCTTCAAATAAAATGTTGAGTTTCAAAGGTAAGAGCTAAAGAAAGAGACAGGTGGGTTGTTTATTCTTATAGCTATAATAAAACATTCCTTGGGTTCCCCCTTTCTTTCAGATCTCAGTTTTGTTGATAGAACACAGATAAAGATGTGAAATGAGATGTGTTTACTGAATCATGAATGACCGGAGGCTAGTGAGAGGTAGACTTTTTAATCACTTATTTGTTTATTACAATTCCTCTTTGGCAGTTCTTCTCTGAATTACTTCATAATTAACAACCTCAGGTCAGGTTGTCAATTAAATCTTTTGTAAAGTTTTGGTTTTACATGTAAAAACTATCCTTTAGGTTCCATATATCTGTAAGTTGGGCTAAATGGGTGAGAGAAGGAGGGTATATATTGAGCACCAACCAGTAGCCCTGTTTAGAATATATTTGCCAGCAGTTCTTCTACCTCAGGCTGTGATTTCATGAAAAGATATATTTACGAGTCATTGCTTCCGTAACCACCCCTCCGGACCCACAGGAAGGGGCTGTGTTTGGCTTAGTAGATGGCACTTTTCCCTCTGAGTCTAGCTTATGCATGTAGCTGGGCTGAAAGCTGATGTATCTGGAGTTGTTTTTCACTAGGGTAGACAAGAGGCTCTGATAATCAGCAGGCATTATAAGTTGCTGGCTCCTTGTCACAGCAGCGAGGCTGCTTTGATGTAGAAGTTAGGCATACGTTTTGATTGATAATGAACATGTCCAAATATTAAGATTTCTTCTGGGTTTTACTGTTGATGTGATCCTTCTCTGCAAATTTTCGTTTGGTACTTCCAAAAGAAAAGCTAATAAATATTTGCCTTCTGTCACTCTTAGATTTACTGTTACTGGCAGTAGGGAATCATCGAGGTCAAATTCTCATGTTAGATTTTCTTTTTTCTTGTGCCTCTCAATAGAAGGTCCATGAGAATATTGTTAAAGCTGGTTTTAATGATTCATTTTTCTGGTAGAGTTATGCATCTGGAGGTGAGCTTTTTAACCTGAAACTTTCTTAACCCCTAAAGGAGACTTAATCAAAAGTGGCTGGGCTGATGGTTAGTAGGAAGGACATTTCCACCTCTGGCAATTTTGTCATTGGGCAGCATCAGTAAAGGATGGAATAGGGGGTAAGCGGTGGAGAAGGGGCAGGTGGGAGATCATGTAGCTTGAAAACATCAGATGGGTGATGTGATACTGTTCTTTTCAATCAAATATTCTTCCCCCCTCCCGCCCCCCGGTCATACACACAAAGGTTGAAGATCAGTACTGAATTAAAACCTCGAAGAGCTAATCCTCCTACACAGAAATGCCAAAAGGAAGGTAAAAGGGCAGCTATGTACAACATAATCAAAGGCGAGCTCTGAGGTCTTGTTAAAGCCTTATACTCATATGTGGTGATCTGATGGCAGCACACTTTTGCAAGCATTTCTATAAATATAACGAATACCAATGGCCTAAAAGCATTCACTTAGACTTTTAGGAGACTTTCAATGATGCCAGACACTAGTTATGCTTGAATCTATTGGATTAACAGTTCTGAAAGTATTTAATGCATGGTTCTTAACCTGCTTGGGGAACACATACTATTTTGAAATTTGCATGAGCTCTCTGGCATCTCTAGAAAATGCGCAACAGATATATAGAGTTTTATACACAACTTCATGGGATTCATGAAATTTGTGAAGTCTATGCATGGACCGAGGTTAAGAACTCAGTGTTTGAAAGCAAATTGTGCTAGGTAAAGAGGACTTCATGGAATAAAGTTTTCCTGTCTGAGTGATGACGCTGTCAGCCACCTGCACGATGCCCAGTGGTCTTTGGGGTTTTCTTGTGGGTTGCCAGCATGCTCTCCTGTTTTTCTTCCATTCTAATATGGCACTGGTCTTCTCATTTTAATTCACCTGCTTGTCAAGTTCCTCACTCTTTTTTGAGGTTAAATAGATTGCTATCTTATTTTTCTTCCTTCTCCAGAATGGGTCTAAAGACTTTACACGGCCCTGTGTCAGAGCTACTTACTGCACGCAGGATGAGGCTGACAAACCACAACCTGTGAAGAGAGAGGGGGAAATCCACCGGAAAGAGGCTTTGGAAGGAACTGCAGGTTCGTTGCATGGTTGCAGGCCCACAGAGCGCAATGAATTACATAAACACAAATGAATATGTACGCATTTTGATAACCCCCACCCACCCACAGTCAGGCACTTAGTCACTCTTTCCCCTGCATCTCCTTAACTCTATAATACCTTGATTACAACTGCTATCATTGCACTGGAATTATTTGTTTATGAGTTTGTCTCTCTTACTGGACTATGAGCAATTCCAAGACAGAGTCCCTGACTTAATTTATTTCTGTATCCCAATCCAGTGCCTGGGTTAAGAGTGCAGGCTTTGGAGTCAGACTGTCTGCATTCAAATCCATGCTCTGTACATAGGAGGAGGAACATCTGGGCAAGCTACTTAACTTGTCTGAGCCTTGGTTTCTCTTTCTTTCTTTCTTTCTTTCTTCCTTTCTTCCTTCCTTCCTTCCTTCCTTCCTTTCTTCTTCTTCTTCTTCGTCGTCGTTGTCGTCTTCTTCTCCCTTCCTTCCTTCCTTCCTTCCTTCCTTTCTTTCTTTCTTGCTTCCTTCCTTCTTCTTTCCTCAATTCCTTTGCACCTAAGAGTATCACATGAATAAGTTGTACTGGTTTATTGTGAAGAGTAAAAGAAACATTGCCTATTACAGTGACAGTCACTATAGACAATAATAGATGATATCTATTATTACATACATTATTATTACTATTGATTATTGAGTCAATAATCAATTCCCTACTATAGTTCACCTGCCAGGAAAAAGGCTTTTAAGCCTAAACTACTAAAGAACACACTTTTCTCTCACCTCTTCCCTTGTCCCCTCTGCCCCCTTTGCTACTAACACCCCTCCTCTGCAACACGGTAGTTGGTATCTTCCTCACCCTACTTTATTTTTCACCACCCATTATACTTCTCATCATCTGACATCTGATATGTTTATTGTCTAAAATGCTAGCTCCATGAAGGAAGGGGCTTTGGCTATTTGGGGTCGACTTCCATATCCCTAATGTCTGGAGTGGTGCCTGGTGCATAGAATATGCTTAACCATATTTTTTTAACTAATTTTTATTGGAGTATAGCTGCTTTACAACCTTGTGTTAGTTTCTACTGTACAGCAAAATGAATCAGCTCTACATATACATATATCCCCTCCTTTTTGAATATTTCCTTCCCATTTAGGTCACCACAGAGCATCGAGTAGAGTTCCCTGCGCTATACAGTAGGTTCTCATTAGTTATCTATTTTATACATAGTACCAACAGTGTATATATGTCAATCCCAATCTCCTAATTCCTCCCACCCACCCCCCTTTCCCCCTTGGTAGCCATACATTTGTTCTCTACATCTCAGTCTCTACGTCTGCTTTGAAAATAAGATCATCAACCATATTTGTTGAAGGAATGAAGGAGTAGACACACACACACACTCCACAACACACAGAAAGCATCTTTACTCTGCTGTAGGTGAGCCTCACTGATTGTCTCTCAATGGGTACATTGAATGTGTGCATTTCCTCACTTTTGCCAAATAATCATAGAACACATTTTCCCTTAATTTCTCTTTCTTCCATAGTTGGTGTAGGGAGGGAAATATTTTCTAAAAGTATTGTAAAAGCTGAATGATTAGAACTTCAATGTCAAAGCCATACCCTACAGTGGGGCTATTGATGGGGATCATTGAGTGGTAGGTCCCAGCTAAGAGAGGTGGGACAGTGGGGAGGATGAGTTCTTTATAACCTTGTAGAAGTTGCTGTTGTTGAGAACCTTGTTTCTGTCATTCCTGCTCAAAAAGTCTCAATGATGATGCATTGTTTACAGATTTATATCCTAACTCCTCAGAGACTTTCCCACTCTGCTTCTTCACAGGTGTCTTTTGCTCCAGCCAAATTGGATCATTCACTGTTCTTTTCCCACTTCCTACACGCCTCCTTACCCACACACGCACACACATATATACTTTTTGAACTGATTTTTTCCTTCTGCCTAGTACCTTTAGCTTCTGTTTTTCTAGATCTACTGTCCTTTAAGGTGCAATGACAACATTGTCTAGTCAGGATATTTCCTCTAATTCCTCTCCTGTTCCCTCGCCTTAAACTCTGATGACAGCCAGCTGAATTCTTCCTCAGTTTCCTTTAAGAATTTTTACCTCTCTTTTGGGGGCACTTGCCAGCCTTTCCCTGTGTAGAGCTGTCTCTAGACTTGTCTGCTAAATTGTCTAAAAGTTTGGAACGCTTTCCTTTCTGGTTTTCTACCTACACCAGGCATTCGGTGAATGTTTTTGAGTAAGTCTCTGGGTATATAGCTGCAAGTTGCATATATCTATTTTCCTAGAAGTGCAAAAAATCTTTTGGGTCTGTCTGATGCTAGCATGTTAAATGCAGAGTATTTTTCTCCTATGGTCAATGCAGATGAAGTTCTTTTACCATCCATTCTGTAAAAGGCAAAATCATTCATAACTACTGTAAAGATAGAGCTGGGCTCGTATTTCTTGAGACCTCAGAGAGAAGTGGTCATTTTCTGCCAAGAAGATTTGGCAGGACATGGAGAAGTGGTAGACCAAGGTGTGGGCCTCATTGCTAACTTGGTTTGGGGCCTTGAGACTTAGCAAGTGGAAAGAAACAAACAGCTGAAACTGAGACTCTTTGGGATCCTAGGTATGAGCAGGGTTACTCAGAGCAACTTTCATTTTCTCTTCTTCAAGGCCTCACGTTGGTGCAGGCGTCGGGTAACACTGCCCCCTTCTGTTTCTCTGAATTGTCAATACTGTGACTTCTCAACTCTGGTTTGAAGATCCTGATGTGAATTTTCAATTTCCAAGAAATACTTGCTTAAGGCAGAGAGGAAAGGAAATCATGTTTAACATGAAGCATGATAACTTGACCGTTCGATTTTGTTGTGAGGTATTCCTTCAATCGATTGTAGTTGGGTATTATATTTCAGAGGAATGGGTGAAGTCAAGGTTCATAACAAAATCTATTTATTTATTTATTTATTTGTGTTCTAAGGGGCTACTACATTTCTTCTAGTTCTTAAAACTTCCCTATTTCTCCCCTTGGAAGCTAAATCACAACCACTGGTTGACGCATTGTGGCCCTTCCATTTAGGACAGATCCTCTCAGATTAAGAGAAGTGAAAGAGTTGTGAATGCTGGTTCTTCACACATCAAAAGCTAACACCACTCTGTGAATAGCACTGTTTGTGAAGGACTTTTGAACTGCTCTGGGACTGTTTTATCCTTTCCTTCCAAGACCCCCTGTATATCTCTCTAAAGTAGTTAGGGCCGAATAGCATAGAACTTTGAATCGATACCGACGACTTTGGACTTTATTTTATAAACAGTGGGGAGCCAATTGAGATATCTCGGCAAAGGATGGCATCTTTAGAAGGATGACACTGTCAGCTTTGTGTTGAATGAACTGAGATGAAAAAGCTTGGAAGGAGGGAGAACATTAGCAGATGCATGTAATAGTACTGCCTCCAGCATCTCGATGATGTGTCCAAAATCCTCACCAGTTTTTCCTCCTTCATCCTCCCTCCACCCTAGTTCAGGCCACTGTATCTATTGCTTGGATTCCTGCAATACTGTCTTTATTCTGCCCTATAGCCAATCTTGCTTCCCTACAATTCATTATCTCCAGAGCAGCCAACCATCAACCAACTCTAAAAAACAAGTAAACTGGAACACATGGCTTCTAACTTTAAACCTATCAATGACTTCCCATCCTACTTAAAATGAAATCTACATGCTTACTGTAGTACATGATCCCCAGAACGGTTCGACCCCTGTGTGCTTCTCAGACCTACACTCTCACTTCTGCTGCAACTCACTGGCTTTCTTGGTTCCTCGAACATGCCAAGCTTAGTCTGACGTCAGACATGTGAGCCTTTGTTCCTGCCATTCCATCCACCTAGAATATGCTATTCCCAGAATTTCACACGGCGGGCTTCTTGCCCTACCTCACGTATCATCCACGCAGAGTCCCATCCTCTTCTCTTTGTCTTCCCAACCCCACCCCGACCCAAGACATTTTTTTCATATCACCACATTCTAATTTATTCATAACGTATCACTATTTGAATTGATTTTGCTTATTTATTTACTTGTTTAAGGTGTGAACTGCTTGCGTAGAATGAAGGTTCCATGAGGGCAAGGGCCACGTTTACCTGTTCATCTCTGGGTACCCAACACATAGAGCTTACAGCTGAATGCTGCATCTGGCCAACGGTAAATCTCAGTAATTATTTGTTGAACAAATGAATTTGGGTAAAAGGTAAAGAACAAGGGTCGAACAGATGGGGATGGAAAAGAAAAGATACCCGGAAGATTTATAGTAGAGATACAGTGGATAGATTTGATTATTGGGTATCAGGAGCTAATGGAAAGGGGGGAATCAGATAATGGGTTTTCACTTAGAAAGTAGAGGAAGGCCATTGATGCCATTAACTTAGAGAATGTGGTTGAATGTAACGAATGGGAGTGGCAAACAGATATTTGGCTTTGGACTTGAATGTGAGGTTCTGGTAGGTCTATGTGAAGATGCCCATTCGGTATATAGAAGCTGGAAACCAAACGTTCAGATTTTGAATCATTTGCACAGTGGTGACAGTCCACTGAGACTGAATCAAGTCAACAAGCGGGAGGATATAGGGGGGAAAAAAGAGAACTTAAAAAATGTGCAGATTTCTGCCCAAACATCCTGTGTACAGGAAACCATGCTGGGACAACTGACACGTAATAAATGAGGAATAAGGGCTAGAGCTTCAAGGGGCCAGGGATGGTGAAACTGATAATTTGGCAAGTAGAGAGTTATTATTCAGGCAAATAACATTATGACACTGCCATATGGTGCCTTTTGACCCACCCCACACATCTCTGAGTGAGGCTCTGCACCCCCAGGGGTGATCTGTGTAACTGCCCTGATTCCTTCCCTCCCAATCTGTAAGGGGCACAGAATGAGGACTGGCCAACATTAATGATGTGCCTCTACCCTCTGCTCTAGGGAGATAATCTAAAACAGTTTCGGGGAAAAATGCATGAAGAAGCTCCAAAGCTACATTTGTTGAACGCTAACTATGAGCTGGTAATGTACTAAGTACTCAATAGGCGTTCCCTTACTTGGTTCTCACAAAATCTCCATAAGGAACTACAATTATTTCCCATTTCACAGATGTGAAAATCATGACTAGAAAATTAATGTAACTTTCTCAGCTGGTAAATGATGGAGCTGGGAGTTGGTTCCCAGAACTGCCTGATCCCAAAGCCCCCACTTTTAACCATAATGCATGAATGCTTCCCCCTGTAGGAAAAAATCATTTTTAGTACTTAAGTTTTGTTTTAGTATTTCTTTGTAGGTTTCTTTCCCTTCCCATCCCCAAATTGTGAATGTTAGGTTAATAAACCAGGCAACTTTTATTTGCAGTAATGCAAGGTGACCAAAATTACTCATAAGGTTGTCCTTTTGTGCTGAACAAAAGTTATTCATGTTCTCGGGCTTCCCTGGTGGCGCAGTGGTTGAGAATCTGCCTGCCAATGCAGGGGACACGGGTTCGAGCCCTGGTCTGGGAGGATCCCACATGCCACGGAGCAACTAAGCTCATGGGCCACAACTACTGAGCCTGCGCGTCTGGAGCCCGTGCTCCGCAACGAGAGAGGCCGCGATAGTGAGAGGCCCACGCACCGCGATCAAGAGTGGCCCCGGCTCGCTGCAACTAGAGAAAGCCCTCGCACAGAAACGAAGACCCAACACAGCCAAAAGTAAATAAATAAATGAAATTTTAAAAAAAAGTTACTGGGCTTCCCTGGTGGCGCAGTTGTTGGGAGTCCGCCTGCCGATGCAGGGGACGCGGGTTCGTGCCCCGGTCCGGGAGGATCCCGCGTGCCGCGGAGCGGCTGGACCTGTGATGGCCGCTGGGCCTGCGCGTCCGGAGCCTGTGCTCTGCGGCGGGAGGGGCCGCAGCAGTGAGAGGCCCGCGTACCGCAAAAAAAAAAAAAAAAAGTTACTCATGTTCTTTTATTAGATCTCCTCTGTATTACACAATTGCCTTAAAGAATTGCTATTGTTTACAGAAAGTCAACCTCCCCAAGCCCTCAGGATATCCTTAATTACAGGGCTCCTGGGGTATCTGAAATAGAAATAGTGTTCTGTATTGTCCTCCACTTCCACCCCGCCAGCCTGAAACTATAGGCATACCCCATTTATTGTGGGAATCTGTTCCCGGGTATAATTATGTTAACTAAATGGGTGCTCTATGGGATTATTGCAACGTCCTTGGGGATGTGCTACTGATGTTACACTTTGGCAATTGCTCTTCTTTCCCCTGAAGTCTCCTGAATTTGTGATATGCCCCTGGCCATAGATTTCTTCTATTTATGCTTCATACTGTTATTGGGCAATCTTTCTAGGCTGCATTGAGGCTTATACTGCCCTTCAAAATGTCAAAGGATTTCTACCAGGCAACAATTGTCTGTCGATCTGGGTTTCTTAGACTATCTCCTTGAAGGCATTTGGAGCTGTTGCGGTGAAGCCTGCTTTCTACCATCCGGTATCTTCCTTGGTCTTTGGTGGAATCCTCAGCACCATCACTTGTGTTCCTTTGGTCAGCCATCTTGAACCCACGTGTTCACTGACACACAAGTAATGGCAGAAAGAGGGATCTGGTGGAATAAGTAAATGACTGTGGAGGACCACACAAATGGCTCTTAGCCCTTGCTGGCTGAGAACCAAATACAAATTAGCTGTACAGACTAGTGCTGTCATGGGCTTACAAAAATATTTCTGAGAGCATCAGGACTCTAATGAATCAGCACAGTTTGGGGCGGTTCTAAATGAATTCTAAATGAGTGCCTCCGACTTCATGCCCAGTAAATGTGTAGGGATGCAAGGTGGCACTTTCTTTAGCCCATCAATAATTTATTAATGGGCACTTTGTGCTAACATGATGTTCCTCAGAGTTTCAAAAAATGACTTCCTTTTGGTTAGCTCTGTGCCTGTCTCATAGAACTTTCTCCATTTCTTTTAAGGGCAACCATCACTCTCCTCCGTGCATCAGTTATCTATCTCCAATTTGAACACAGAATAAGTTGTTTTGCCCTACCATATTATCAGCTTATTGAGGGCAACTCTCGTCTGATTAATAGTTGCATCCTCTACAGTGTCTAACATAGTTCTTTGTACAAATAGATGTGTAAAAATTTCAGTAAATGAATGAGGATAAGCAGAAGTGGGATTTCAAAAGCTTTTTTTTGTTGGACTTCAACAAACTTAGTTGTCATTAACTAATGGGGTTTCTGGGGAAGGACTCTATGTGGACTCTGATTAGCCAGTGCCTCTGCAGGTGAACTTTTTTGGGAATGGGGGGTTATTATTGTGAAGCCCAAAGTGGATGTTCTCAAAGTGGACTCCATCCCCTCTGTCACTTTCATTGGACAGTTACTTTCTCTTTCTTTCTTTAGACTTAGAGGCACAAATGTCCTTGGGCAAAATGGCAATAAGAGAAATGCATTTGCTTACAGTCTTTGGTGCAAAGTAGAAATCCACTCCTTTTCCATCCCTAGCCCTTTCTCTAGTTTTCCATCTTAATTTAAGATTTTATTTAATATCCTATCTAGGGGTACCCTTAGCCTCTGTGTTCAATATGATGGTACTTCAACAACATAGCTGTGTGAACTACTCTCAAAATCTCATTTACATATATGAAAAATTCCAGGGGTTGGTCAAGAGACATCAGATTGAATCCAGTTTCTATCAGATCCATAAATCTTTTCTCGTGGCACTCCATTTTTCACAGGCATTCTTTTTCCTAAGGAATGGGAACCAGATTTATCAGGAAGACATACAGCAGTGGCTGTATTTCAAACAATTGCCCAATATCCTCTGGCAGCCATTGCAACCATACATTGCAAACCAGCCTGTCATTTTGATAGACCCTAGGATAACTGGCAGATGTACTTGAGGCTCAGATCACTCTCCATAAAGGTAACATGCGATTTCCTTGGCAGCAGCTGTGCACATCTGCACTTTACAGCAAAAGAGTGATGTCTCCCAACTCACATTTGAACTGTGTGCTTTGGCTTCTTAAATCTTGTGCCCAGTGTGTGTGTCTGTATAGGTCAATCATTATCAGGACTTCCAACGCCACACTCCACGCCACACATATTTTTGGAAAGGATGCAGAGTGACTGATGCATAAAATGACGGGATTAGAATTGCCTGGTACCTTGTCAAGATTTTTTTTTAAGTAAACCGCATTTTTTTTTCACCATCTAAGCACTTAAAAGAAAACACGTGGGGTTTTTAGCTTTATCTCCAAAGGAGTTTCTTATTTCTAAAAGCTTCTAAATTCTGGAACATAAACATATAAATCTATAGTACTCAGCCTTGTGGATTCATGAAGGGCCAATTCTTTGATGCTGTTATGAAAAACTTTTAATTTTTCCTCTTTGGAACCCTTTTTCATCGTTGGAATCAGTCTTCCATTTGGAACCAAAATTTCGGGAGTAAAGACAATTAGACACACCACATGAGATCAGAACCTTGTTGTTTCCAGCTAAAATTTCTGGACACCATTTGTCCCAGCTGATAGTTTGTTCATTTATTTGCTTATTTTTATTTATTTATTTATTTATTTTGGCTGTGTTGGGTCTTTGCTGCTGCTCCCGGGCTTTTCTCTAGCTGTGGTGAGTGGGGGCTACTCTTCGTGGAGGTGCACGGGCTTCTCATTGCGGTGGCTTCTCTTGTTGTGGAGCACGGGCTCTAGGCGTGCGGGCTTCAGTAGTTGTGGCTCACAGGCTCTAAAGCACAGGCTCAGTAATTGTGGCGCACGGGCTTAGTTGCCTGCAGCACGTGGGATCTTCCCGGTCCGGAGCACGAACCTGTCTCCCCTGCATCGGCAGGCGGACTCTCAACCACTGCGCCACCAGGGAAGCCCGGCAGGCGGATTCTTAACCACTGCGTCACCAGGGAAGTCCCTCACACGTTGATTTATTCATTCACTTGTTCATTCTAACAAACCTTTGACAAATCCTTACAGAGTGCTTTCTCTGTGCCAGGCACAGAACTAGGATTGGGGATACAGTGGTGATCTATGCTAGGAATGTATGCTGCTCCGTGTGAGCAAATCCAAATATTAGACACAGACTAAGGATATTTATACAAGGAATTATGCCTAAGTAATTTGGTGTCGTTAAAAGGGGGCTTTGGCATCAGACAAGCTTGGTGTGACCTCTTGCTAATTATTTAACCTCTTGGAAGCTCTTTTATTCTCCCCACAATACCAACAGTTCAGGATTGTTGTAGGAATTAAAAGAGACAACGTAGGTGAATATGTCTGGCAGTCGGCGTGTTTTATTTGTTAGTTTGTTTGGCCACAAACACAGACATGAATATTTTAAGAAACTGGTGTCAGTGCAATTTTGAAACTAAAAACTTTGTGGCGTCTTCCTCTTCCAAGGGTGTAAATGGTCTTCCTTTTTTCACTCCATTTGGACTGGTCACTGGGTTCTTCGATGACCTCTTTGCAGTGTTGAGTTAAGAACGGCCGTTTTTGCAGTTAGTTGATTTCTCTGGGTCCTGACCAAATGCAAAAGTCCCTAGTAGCATCGTGAATGAAAAATGTCGCCTGCCATATCAGTAGACAAAGGATGTTGCAGCCATCAAGCCACTACAGCCGCCCCCATGTGGTGCAGCAGCCCCCAGCTGTGCACCTGGAGGGATTCAGGATGGAGAAAAGCAGGATTCTGGCCCCAGATAGCTAAGGTGCATATCAAAGGAATGATTTCAAGGAGCCAGATTTTTGCATCTTCCCATACATAAAAGAAAAGTGCTAAATTCATTAACTTGAGATGTCTGGTTTTCTTTAATTAACAGAAATCTTTTGAAGTTCCACTACCTGGTCTTTGTTGCAAAAACTCCAATGTATCCTGGCTGCCCCCCTTACCTCTTCAGAGCAGTCCCTCAGAACTATCTAAGAGGCTGCGTCCCAGGCTGAAGTGCTCAGTTTTGTCCGGAAAACAAAACGTAATTCTCAACTTTTTGGCTGTGTATTTTTTTTTTTTAGTTGACAGCATGGAGAACTCAATGTTTTGAGAGCTAAACTGAAATCAACTACCAACGAACACTTCATTCTGACACGACCCTGTCAGTTTCTTAATATACCACTTTTTGTGCCATTCTGAGAAAACACTCTTGCTCCTGCAATTAAATTCAACAAGCATTAATTGAGTACCTTCCAGAGGCCAGATCCTGTGCTAGCTGCTGGGGGCTATGAAGATGAATGAAAAATGATCCCTGGATTTCTTGCAGATAATTCAAAGGCAAGGGAAAAAGTGTGCTGGCTATCAAAGTGGTATTTCAGAGCATGCCTGAAATTCCCAGCTTTGATTTCTCAAGTCCTCTAATAAAACAGTTCAATTTTGTTCCTTGAGATAAATTTTTCCATTTGTTGTTTGGTCTTTGCCCTTCTTTCTTCCTGCTTTCCCTGTGTGCAGGTGCTGTTGGTAAGATTCATTTCAACCTACGAGTATGACGTGTTTGGATTTAGTTGTGAAAAATGCCTTCTACAAACAGTGGCTACACCAAAGTGACTGCTGAATCAACGTAAAATGATGTGAGATGCCCTGAATGAGCTTTCCTCTATTCATCATTCTTTGAGAAGTATAGCTACTTTCTAAGGCAGGTGACTATGTTTTTGTTGTTGTTGTTGTTTTAGATGTTGGGGGTAGGAGTTAATTAATTAATTTATT
The DNA here is from genome assembly GCF_059928025.1 of Delphinapterus leucas. Taxonomy (NCBI): domain Eukaryota; kingdom Metazoa; phylum Chordata; class Mammalia; order Artiodactyla; family Monodontidae; genus Delphinapterus; species Delphinapterus leucas. The sequence continues at coordinate 122,029,020 of NC_143131.1, forward strand.
TTTGCTGTGTTGGGTCTTCGTTTCTGTGCAAGGACTTTCTCTAGTTGTGGCAAGTGGGGGCCACTCTTCATTGCGGTGCGCTGGCCTCTCACTATCGCGGACTCTCTTGTTGCGGAGCACAGGCTCCAGACGCGCAGGCTCAGTAGTTGTGGCTCACGGGCCTAGTTGCTCCGCGCCATGTGGGATCCTCCCAGACCAGGGCTCGAACCCGTGTCCCCTGCATTAGCAGGCAGATTCTCAACCACTGCGCCACCAGGGAAGCCCAAAATGAACAAATTATCCATCTCCTAGGACAATTGTGCTTAGAGTTCCCAGTATCCCTTTCCTTTATCCTATCCCACTCCTCGCAGGGAGAAGCAGACTTTTAGAAAAGGGATCAGTCACATCACCAGTATGAATAAGTAATGTGGTACCCTCCCACCCACTCATTCACACAGACCCATCGCGTGCAGGCAGAAAGTGGAGGAAGAGGGAGAGGAAGTGATGGAGCGAAGCATAAATATAATCACATTGCCCTTCACCTATTGAACAGTTGCTATGTGCCAAGCACTTGCAGAATATTATCTCTAATCTTTACATCAATTCCACAAAGTGGATTCTTCTATCTTTATTATATACAAGAGGCGAATATCCTCAGAGAGGTAAAGTGATTAGCTCATGATCATACAGCTGGTAGGTACCTCTTTCAAACCTTGCTCTGCCTGATTCTAAAACCTGTTCCTTTTCATTATAACTAGGCTTTTCAGACTCCATTTCCCGCAAGTTGTTTGAGGGAGTTCAATAAATTCCATGTATGCGTATATAAAACTATTTAGAAAAACATTAAAATGCACTCTAGAGACCACTGACGTGTTATTGCAATTTCTGACTGATTGCTTTTTAAATAAATAAGTGTTTTTGAACTTAACACCTAAGCGTTTGTGGATTTGATATTGCTACTGTCTGTTGCATATTTTGGAAAGGTGACCAAGATGTCCTTTGAAAGATGGGTTTCATGGTAGAAGATAAAAGACTGACAATTACTGGCTTACAAATTACACTACTCCTTTACCAAGAGATATGTTGCATAATGTGTAGTAAACATAGTAAGGATGGTGCCAATATGCATAACACAACATATACAATGAGCATCACACTGTGAATGATACAGCACGGTTAAGCAGGTTTCTTGGAGTAGGACTGTACGGGTGGCCAGGGTAGACCTCTTTTGTTTTTTCTGGTTATGCCTAAAATACTGCCTATGTATTTGCTGGAACCAATTGTTTGATAGCTGGGCAGCTATATTCTTCCCGCCCCCCCATTCTCCAATCCATTTTAAGGACGAGTATATTTCTGTTGGTTAGGTTTCATGCTGAGATCACAGTTTCAAAACACATATGTGGACTTGGCTTCACTCAACTTCATGATCAAATGGTGCACTCCTAACTTGGACCGTTTGTTCCAGAAAAGCTTCCTTGTTCTGAAGAAAAAGAAAAGATGTCACCTTCATATGTGAAGAGCAGTCCATACTTGCTTTTCAGATCAGCATAAAATTTAAAAAAAAACTCAGATCTCAAAATGAGTTCACTAGGAAGAACTTTATTCGGCAGCCTTTCCTTTCAGAGTCTCCGGGTGCAGTGGATGATATTGAAGGGTCTCCTGTTCCAACTTTAAAATTATACAAGTCTAATCCCAGTTCTTTCTTGTGAGGCTTTATTTTAACAAGAGAGATTGCTGTTTGCTGCCATCTTCCTCTGTTACTTCCCAGTATGTCTCTGAAGATTTGGCAGCCGTATTTTATCTTTCTTTTGCCATCAGTCACAGTATCTCTATAAGGGGGGACAGCTTCATTTTATAGATATGGAAGCAGAGGCCACCTGAGGTTAAGTGGTTTGTCCAAGTCATATGTGAACTATGTAGGACCCAAAGCTGAATACAGCAGCAGGCATCGTTTTCTGCAAATAAGAGGCAGTACTCAAGGATCTAGAACCTTTTAATCTTTGTCTTCCATTGCTATGATTTTGAGTGTGAGTGTGTTCGTGTCTGAGTTCAGCTTTGTATCTTAAGTACCTAGCACTGTGCTACATACAACATAGGGACTTAGTAAATCTGTGTGGAATGGATGAAAGGGTACCAGGAATGCAACCCTGTCTGGCAAAAGATAGTGGAATTTCTATTTTTAACCATCGTGGTATTGATTATTCTCAGTTCCCCATTCTGTCACCCATCCCCCTCACCAAAGCCTGAAATCCCCCCATTATTAAGAAATACATTTATAACAAGCAATGATCTTTACCTAAAACTGCACAGTGGGAAGATGAATGATTTTGGAAGTAGAAGTGAATTTCAATCTTTGGGCATCTTCTGTAACTTCTTTGTGCCTCGGCTTGAGTCTAACAACAAATATGGCTGCTTCTACCACTATCACGGATACTGCTGTCATTTATTAAGCACTCAGCTAGAGCTAGGGAACGTGCTAGGGGTCCAACATGCAGATCATAGTATTTTATCAGCCCAGCACACCTGGGAGGCAGGTCTTCTCATTTTCTCCGTTTTACCCTGGCTCAGAGACGTTGAGTCTCCTGTCTGCTGTTACACCACCAGTCAGGGAGAGAGGTAATGACTATGGCTGGCCCTCCATAAACAGTAGCTATTAAGATGATGGTGCTAATTCAGGAGTCCTTGGGGGCATGTAACACAATGAGTGCACTGCATCTTAGTATGAGTAAGTTTATGAGATCAATTCCCTCCCTTATATCAAAGGCAGTCAGCATAAAAGCTATCAGTGCTTGACGGGAGAGGAAACTTAAGGATGTGTTAGGGGGTGAGGCTATGGGAAGTGATCCCATTATTCGAAAATTAAAATTGTCCTTTTGAGAATATACTCTTCAACATTCAGCTCTGGGGGTGTGTGAAAGTGGGGAACAGGAAACAGAAGCTGACACGTTTTATCAATACCACAAATTATCCATGGTGTGTCTTCATGTGCTGTGGGCTTGAATATTACAAGGAACAGGATGGAACATTCTTCCTCGCTCTTCCCTTAAGAGAAATCTGTTGCTGGATGTTCAGCCTTCGGGCTGAGTGTGGCATCCCACAGTGTTTCAGCGGAAAGCTGCCAGAAAAGAATAATCACACTAGCAGCGTTATCTGCTGACACGAAGGACAGGAACACACTAACTGCTTAGACTTGGCTTCTTGCCTCTTGTTCAGGCACCAAACAGCCGGGATTACTGACAGCCTTCCTGAGACACCCTGGGACATACTCGATTACTCTAGCACTATTTAAATCTCTCTATATGGTGTATTGCTTTGTTTCCTCAAAGCCCACTTCTCAAGCCTTTGTATCCCAGAGACTAAAGGAATAAGGAAGAGTATGGATCAGATGTTAACCTGTGCTCTACAGAACCCGACATGAATAGGCTTAGGGCCAATGTTGACCCAAAAACCCCTGACCTCTCAAAAGATGAGAGGTCCAGAACCTCTCAATTTCTTGAGGCTCCAGGTAGATTAAAAAAGTAAATATGCCTAAAGAGGGCTGGCAAAACAGTTGTTTATTTTTAACAGTTTATTATAATAAATGAACTTTTTTTTAGCACAAAACAACATACAGCAATACAAGTGTGTAAAGCCTGGGATAGTTACAGTGTTCATTAAAAAATATTAAGAAATACGAATTCAGAGTGCATTTCAGGTGGTGTGGTCACAAGGTTAAGGTCATGTGGTGAATGTTTTATGTTTTATTTTTTTCAATCCTCAGAATGTGTCTCTGTGTGTGTAATCTCATTTCAAAAAGAAAGTTCATAGTCAAAATTTGAGGATTGCTGGGAATATGAGTCCCTGGCCACGTGATCTCCCTGGTTCCTCTCTTTACTCAGACCTTTCTGAGAAGCTCTGCCCCGACACTGAATGTGAACTTTTATGTGTGTGTATTCATTTCCTAGATTTCCTAAGATTCTCCAAGCAGTCCATTCTCCAAAAACATTAAAAACTACTTGTCTCAAAAATAGCCTACCCTGGGCTTCCCTGGTGGCGCAGGGGTTGAGAGTCCGCCTGCCGATGCAACGGACACGGACTCGTGCCCCGGTCCGGGAAGATCCCACATGCCGCGGAGCGGCTGGGCGCGTGAGCCATGGCGGCTGAGCCTGCGCGTCCGGGGCCTGTGCTCCGCAGCGGGACAGGCCCGCGTACCGCAAAAAAAAAAAAAAAAAAAAAAAGTTGCCTACCCTAGGGAACCCAGACAAATAAACAGAGCTCCTCATTTTTGAAATTCAGATTACTCTACTTTTAAATGGTAAAAATATTTTAGCCTTTCAACTCAACTTAATGCTAAAAGCTCTTTTAAATGACTTGTTCTTTTGATTTCAAATGTGTAATAATCTTGAAATTCTTCGTTTCTTTGCTTGCCACTTCTCCATCCCTATTCTAGAATCCATAAGGTTAAAAACAGGACATTGATCATTCTGAATAGGCAGTGGTCTAACCCCTACCCTGCTACTCTACAGCTGTGTGACCCTGTGGAAGTGCTTTCCCTCTCTGGTACTCAGTTTCCGTATCTTTAAGACAAGATGGTGATTCCATTTCACAAGTTCCTTTTATCTTTAAAAGACTATGATTTTTCTTCCTCCCATTCTTCACTTCCTGTCAGACTGCCCCCCAAATATTTTAATATCTAATCTCCAAAGCTATTGTCATGGCGTACTGGCCTACTCTCTTAGACAAAATAATTTGCTCTTAACTACAACCAAAACCAGTACTTAATCGGTATAGATTCAGACTTATTTTTTTCCCTTAACCAGATGGCAACTAAATGTTTACTTTGTCATCTTGGTGAACAGAACATTTCTGGAAATACTCAAACCACTATAAAAACTTTAAAATAAAGGAAAAAAAAAATCTAACTTTTGGCTCAGGTAAGTTGCCAGATACAGATTGCACTGATAGTTTGAAAACACTAGATGGCGATATGAGTGCATCAAATAACAGACACATCTTTGATTGGTCCAGTATTAAAATCCCAATGATTGAGGGCAGAACAGGTTAATACATTCGTTAAAGAAACAAAGTCAAATATAATCAGGCGTTGGAGTGTTAGCTAACACTCTGAATATGTTCAGTAATCCGGTTCTTAGTGAAAGAAAAGAGCGTTAAATTAGAAATTATTTTATACTACCGCTGAGTCTATCTTCAAGCTAATTCTTGGGGCAAGAGTTGGCCATAAACACGTGTATCCCATAAAATCTCTCTAATTCATGCTTTCCTCTCCAGTTTTGGCTTTCATTTTTTAAAAATAGCAATTGTTTGGAATGGAGTGTGCCTCACATATATTATTCATAGATGAAGTACTATATTCTCATTAGGAATGTGAGTCCTAAGACGTTGGTGTTTGAAAGGGGAAATGGCTGACTTACTGTAAGCTGTTGGCTGGGCCATTATTGACTGGCAGGATCAACTGGAAGCACTTTGTTAGTGGATTAGGTTGCCCTGGAAATGCCTTCCTGAAACTCTAATGATGCACTTAAGGGAACCCTGTGGGACAGGAGTAAAATGTCTCTTTGCAGGCGAATCTTCCACCAGAGCCCTCTTGGGATGAGATGGGAGGGGGCGGGGGTACATCCAAAGAGATGCTCTGTATGGAAACAGCCCCAGAAAAAACGTTGCAGGTCACAATTTACATGGAAGCTAAGCTCATGACTTACTGATATAAACCCTGGGTTTTCTGAGGGTACCAGTGCTTCGTGGATTCTTTTGAAGGAGCATCATTAATTCCAGAGAGACTGTACCTAAGCATGTATGTATTTATTATTTATTTATTTATTTATTTATTTCCTGTGGTAGGGTGGCAGAGGGATGGAGAAGGGAAAAAACAGGTGAGGGCATCTGAGAGAACATGGTTTCATCCTCTTTGGTTGGAAAAAATAACTACTTTGTAGCTTGAATATTGGGGGTCGTTGGGTGTGCTTTCCTTCCTTCCTTCCTTCCTTTTTTTTTAATTTTTATAAAAACAAACTTTAGAGGGGCAATTTGCCCTTCCGCAGAAATTCAGTGCACGTGCGACGGGCATGTTTGTTGATTTTTTTTAATGAAACATCTCTGTGTTCTTCTCACCACTGGGTTGGGGGCTTGTTTCTGGGGGATGGTGGTAGCTGTGGAGGTCTGAAGACAGGAGGAAAGGGGAAAGCAAAGGCCCTTGGAAACTCCAGACTTCCGGACAGGACGGTGGGGGTGGGGGGGGGAGTGGCTGCGCAGCGCTGCGTCCCCGCCCCGAGCCCGGAGCGCCCAGGAGTCGCGTGCTCGCGGCCGGAGCGCGGCGTCCTCGTGCAGTCTTGGCGACCTGTCAGCGAGGCGGACGTGACTCGGAGCTGCCTCCGCTTTCTCCAATCCATATTCCTTTAAGATGATGTAATAGTCATTTCCCTGGATGGTTTCTTGCCTGCACTGCTGAAACAACAGCATCCGAACTGCACTAGGAACTGTGGAACCACCCAGCTCCGCCGCCGGAGAAGCCCGAGCCCGAGCCCCCCGCCGTCATTTCGTCTCTGCGGCGGCCACCGGCTCCCACTTGGCTGGGAACATGGGAGCCCGCTTGCCCTTGCCAGCAGGTGGGGTGGCTACCTGGGACCCCAGCAGGGCACATCTGTCTTTCTTTCTGCTTCTGGGCTTTCTGAAAAGCTTCTAGGTCCCAGTACCTCTTGCAACTCTCTTCTGTTTTAAGGATTCTTTCCAAAGGTTTGATTTTTTTTTTTTTCCTGGAGAAGCTTTGGACGAATATTTTTCTCTGCTTTGCTTCTTCAATCCAACCTCTCGTCACGGTTTAACTTTTTTGTGACTTGTTTTAACTTGAGATTGGAAGTGAATATATACACAAATGTACATTTATATAAATCTTTAAATATATATACACACACACATATATATATGATTATTTTCTAAGAGCACATCTCTCTGGCACCCTTCATTGATACCTCTGTCCTTTACCTCTTCGGGATTTGACAAGCTCCAGACTCTGTGGATTCCGACTGCTTTGCAAATGGGTATTTCTGCGCAAGATCTGTTTCCAGCACTCACTAAGGTAAGTTCGAGGCTTATTACTTTTCCTGTCCAGCCAGAAAAAAAAAAAAAAAACCCTTTTAGAAGTTGAAAATTGCATATTCCTTTTTAATGCAGAAATCAAATAGAAATGTTTTTAATACTAAATGCTGGAGACAGAGGAATATGGATAAATATGTAGACACAAAATAGCTTGCGAGAAGCTACGATTTAGTTGAAGAATGGGTGAAATCAGTAGTTCCAGGGCTGCTTATGTAAAATAATCTCTCCCTCCCTCCCTCCCTCCCTCCCTCCCTTCCTTCCTCCCTTCCTGCTTCTCTCCTTCCCTCTTCTCTCTCCAGTGGTCTCTTTTTTTCTGACTCATGCTGGGATTGAGGAAATAATTTTCTCTCTTTTCCTTCACACAGACCTCTCAGTAACTGGAGACCTGGCCTGCCTTGCCTACTGAGCTTGGGGGAAGATTGGATGCAGATGAGTTGATTATATTCCATGAAGTAATAGCTTACCACCTGCCAGGGTTTAAACTACTTTTGCAGCATCACTTCACCTGTGGAGTCTTTGAAATTTTGCTTTCTTGGGGAAAAAACTAGGTAAGAGAAGGCCGTTTTCTTAACAAGTTAGCATCCTCTCCCTCCCTTACAAGTTGGTGCAAAAGATCAGGCTCTGACTCCATTGAACTGCACCTTCACATCAAAATAGAAGAAGAAGAAAGGGACAATGGCTCTGAGTGGAAACTGTAGTCGTTATTATCCTCGAGAACAAGGGGCTGCGGTTCCCAACTCCTTCCCTGAGGTTGTGGAGCTGAATGTTGGGGGTCAAGTTTATTTCACTCGCCATTCCACATTAATAAGCATCCCTCATTCCCTCCTGTGGAAAATGTTTTCCCCAAAGAGAGACACAGCTAACGATCTAGCCAAGGACTCCAAGGGAAGGTTTTTCATTGACAGAGATGGATTCTTGTTCCGTTATATTCTGGACTATCTCAGGGACAGGCAGGTGGTCCTGCCTGATCACTTTCCAGAAAGGGGAAGACTGAAAAGGGAAGCTGAGTACTTCCAGCTCCCAGACTTGGTCAAACTCCTGACCCCTGATGAAATCAAGCAAAGCCCAGATGAATTCTGCCATAGTGACTTTGAAGATGCCTCCCAAGGAAGTGACACGAGAATATGCCCCCCTTCCTCGCTACTCCCTGCTGACCGCAAGTGGGGTTTTATTACTGTGGGATACAGGGGGTCCTGCACCATGGGCAGAGAGGGGCAGGCAGATGCCAAGTTTCGGAGAGTTCCCCGGATTTTGGTTTGTGGAAGGATTTCCTTGGCAAAGGAGGTCTTTGGAGAAACTTTGAATGAGAGCAGAGACCCTGACAGAGCCCCAGAAAGATACACCTCCAGATTTTATCTCAAATTCAGGCATCTGGAAAGGGCTTTTGATATGTTGTCAGAATGTGGATTCCACATGGTGGCTTGTAACTCCTCAGTGACAGCATCTTTCGTCAACCAATACACAGATGACAAGGTCTGGTCAAGTTACACCGAGTACGTCTTCTATCGTAAGTACCACGGGTTCTTTTTGTTTTTTCATGTGTATGGATCCTCTTAACAGAAATATGTGTCTGCATGTTCAGTCTATGTCTAAGGAATACTGTTTTGGTTCTTTTTTTTAACCCTTGAGGTACAGCTAGAAGATTAGAGGTTATAGTCAGCTTTCATGTCTTACCTAAGACGACGTTTGTTTTTCCAGTCACAGAATATTTAAAGAATATTTATAAAATATTTATTTTATAATATTTATATAAATATTTATTTATTTAAAAATATTTAAAGAATCACAGAATATTTAAAGGCCTCAAACATCACAAGATGCAAATGATATTGGTATAGGTCATATGTGGAATGAAAACAGGCGTGTGTGTCTCTGTCAGATATTGAATTGTGAACATAAGAACATTAGAACTTAGCTGTTGGTCCACAGGAGGTTGATAGACTCAGAGTGGCTGAAGTGCTGCTCTCTATTCTTTTATCTAACTTTGGGGTCTCTTAAGCTGGTTGCTGAAGACTGGCTTTCATGGGGGCGTTGAAAACACAAATGGATGTTGCACTGAATGACACGATCTTGGCTAGACGGCAGCCTAGACTGACGAAAGACCCCCTTCCCCCCCCGACCCCAAGTCTGAAATTTGCTTTTCTAGGCTTTACAGTTTTGTGATTTGATTCCTTGGCAATTTGTACTGAGATGTGAGTTGCAGTGCAGACTTAATTAAGTCGAGCTTCATTTAGGAGTCATCTAAAAGGAATGAATCCTTGAGAATTGTCAGTCACATGCAGTCGTCTTCAGATAGCTGAGGTGATAGAGTCACTGACATAAAAGGAAAGCAGAAGGGAAAAAAGAAAGGAAACAATTGTACCTTTAAATTGTGCCTTTAAAGTAAGAGTTTGTTAGAGGTCAGTCCATTTGTTTAAATGACTGTACAGAATGCCTTATTTTAAGAAATGGCATTATTCTAAAGATAAGCCATTGATCTCTGAAAGGAGAACAATCAATCAATCTGTAAAGTGTAGGGCTTGATGAACTGCTGATTTTCAACAGGTCTGGGAGTTGGGTGAAGTGAATGCCATAAGAAATATGTTTCCAGTTTTTCTCTGTTCTTATTTTAAGGCAAATCCATAAATTTTGAGGATTAAAATATCTAAATGTCTTTACACATAAAGATACGACTGAATTTCCTGGACTGGTTTTTGCCTACAGTTGTGTTTATTCGTTTGGAGATGGTGCTGGGAACCTTGGTGACAAGGCCTGTGGGAAGCCGAGTTGCTCTCTACTGGGTTATCACACGTTTGGTTTTTGGAAGTGAAGACAAATGGATTGTGTAGAAAGAACAGCCTGTGTAGAAAAATGAAATCAGCCAGCAGTTCAGTAGCGTTCTCATGTGTTGGAACAAGCATTATTTGGTCCAGTATCCCTACCTATGGCCTTTATCTGTAATCTGTACCTTCCTCTATGTTGGAACTTAGTTGCGAGATTCTGCTTTCTTCCTTCTGGTGAATTTTCCACTAGTATAGAGATAAGGCTTTAGCTTTTTAGCTTTCTACAAAGGAGTGTGACATTATCTGTGATTCTGTAGAATAAATATCTTCTAACTTTTTGGGGAAAACATGCATCATAGAGTTTAAATCTAGGTATGTGATATTTACCTTGTTCTCCAATTTCTAATATTTGAAAACAGCCTCTTAAGAAGCTTTAGTCAAATAAAAGAAAACCTACCAACCATAGCCCCTCAAAAAGACTACACTTGATTCTAATCACTTGCTCATCTAAATGATACCCAGAACCTGAGCGCATTTGCCTACTAGCTCAGTGACATTTCTGTGTTCATCAAAGACTCATCCATATAATACTATGTCCCTTTTAGATTGCTCTCAACAGACTCTGTTTTTTGATCATATAATCGCTTCTTTCTTTTCTGGGTTGCTGAGAGGTTGCCAAGGTTTGCTCTCCGTCACTCCATGGACAGGCTAGCACAAACGTACAGCAACTTCGTATTGCACAGCACATGTACTGCATATGATATACTTGCCCTTTGTACGTAACAACCAGAGCGAAGTGTTAACTCTTCCTCTGTCTTAGGATCAATAAAACTGGCTACTGTCTTTCTAAGGTGCATGGCAGCTTCCGTGCAGCTGCTTAGGTATAATTATTTAATTAGAAGCTGCCAACTGTGCCTCTATAACCAAATTCGTCAAGCTGTTGTGCTCAGGTTAATGGGACAAAACTACAGGAGGTGCTCTAAAGCTTGTACGCAAAGATGCTCTGAGCCCTGCCAATCAACCAACTGTGAGCACCAAGCCACCTCTCGCTTTGCAGAGGGTGTGGAGCCCAGAAGCCACCACCTGCCAGCCAGATCCGAAGGGGCAGTGTGTGTCTCTGGTGAGCACCTCCCCCAACCTCAAAGAAACCAACCAACCAACCAACAGAAAAGATGCTCTTTGCCGGGGGACTCAACTTCCTCCTATGTTATAAAAATATCTGTAGATAAAGATATAGATATGTAGTGACAAACTTCTTAGGTGCAAGTAGTTAACTCCAAGCAATTAGACTCTTCTAATAACCAAGGGATAATGCAGAGTCACTTTGTCTGGATCCAGATCACAGTAAAAAATGAACAGCAAGAAATTAGTACATTGCATATGGTGGTTGACAGTCATGGGGAAAGACCCCTTCTTCCTCTGTTTGCCTAATTTTCTTCCAGGTTTTCCAAGGGGACATTGGGAAATCTGTCAATTATTAACAGGTTAGATTCTTGCCTCATTCAGTCTTCATGTGGACCTAGAATTGATGGTCAACATCAGGCAGTTCTGACTGTTTCGTTGTTGCAGAACTATGAACAATTAAAGTCAACCCATGTTTGTGTGTGTTCAAAAGGGCAGCAAGAAAGGTGTTTGTCTACGTTGCTTACTCACCAAAATATGTGAGATACTGTGGATTATGATTCACTTATCAGCAACTGAAAAAATGTGAGCGATATAGCAAGTAAAGAAATGTCTGTCCTAGGATTGCCTCACAAAGTATTTTAATTAAAAAAAACGAGAAGGTACTTTTCCACCTTTCTCACCCAACTAGGTAAATAATTCCCTCTGTTTTCTCTCCAAGTGTTATGTGGAAGGCAATATCATAAACATCAGAGGATGCCTTCTTGATTCACCTCTAGATGAAATGAGAGCTAAGTAATTTGGCAACGAGAAGTCCTGATATTGAACTCAATAGCCATTCACACCACTTAGGAACAAAATCACAGGTGTGGGAAATAAATGAACCTCTTATTAGCCCTCTTCCAGTGCCCTAGGGAAGCTTGCTCTTGGTTGGAGAAAATTAAGTACATTTCCTTAATCCTACTCATGAGTGAGTTACTTCAGACAAATGCCTGAAACCATTCAGATTCAAAGGCATTTGCCTCTAATAGAACTGTGATAACATGACCACAAATAGGGAGTTTAATTCATAAGATCCAAAAACAAACTATGAGTTCTGTGAATTACGGAGACACCAATTCATTGCCTTTTCAACAGATTACTGCTTGTAGGTGCATTTTAACCTTTTTTCTCTTTACTTGGTTTTCTTAAATGTAAAGGGTTGTTTCCACAAAAGTTTCTAATTTGCTTTATATACGCAGTATATATCTTCAGGGTGGTTGATTGAGATGGAGTGTTGGAGAAAAGTAGATCAGGAAATGACTTCTCGCTTAGAATTCAGCTGCATGACCTTGTATTGGGAAGAAATGGTGGTTCTGGCCATTGTGAATAACTTACCCAGTTGATTTTAAAAGCTTCCATAAGAGGGTGCGTTTTTAAAGGAAAACAGGTGGAAAAGCATCTATCTTGAAATGATTCTAGCTCTTTTTTTCCCTGTTTCCTGAAAAGTTACCAATGATAGCTTCAATTTTTATTGTCCATGGAAATATGATGTTGGCACATTCAAAATGAAGCCACGGAACAATGAAGTCCAAACTGTGAGGGTCTGGTCTTTACCACACCTGCCTCTCCTCTTTCTGTGATGTTTTTCTGTCTTTTCCATCTAAGATGTTCTCTGTTCCTCTTCTTGTAGTCATTCCTGCTTTCAAGTTCTCTCTCTATGCCATAATCAAGACGTCAGTAAACATTCTGTTCTGTCATTTTATTTAGAATATTTTCAAGGCATGGTGTTACTTTTTTCAGAGGATTTTATACATAAGAGACCTTTTAATAACTGTGGATCCAGTGACTTTGTATCCCAAAGGGAGTGTTGTTAAGACTTGAGCCTTGTTAATTTATAATTTAAATATATAGCATAATCTAAGTATAAGGCTTCATCATGAAGTTGGTTTAGACCCTGCTTGGGCACATATTGGATGGTGATGATGATGATAAAAGAAAGGGGTAGTGGGTATCATTTTTTCTTATCTCTTTAAGATGCTCTTCTCCGACCGTTGGGCTCAACGTAACGGGGATGTAAGCGTGTTAGTAAAATATTCTATTATGCCATTTTCACTTTCATGCCAAACAAGGTATATCACCTGAGCCCAGTTCCTTGTAGGAGATGATTTGAATCATTTCTTCCTAGGTCTCTGGCATCCTGAATGAATTTGGCAGCAAGAGAAGTGTCAGTATGTAGGCAGAAAGGGGGAGATCTCTGTGGTTGCCCCCAAGTACCTCAATATATTAAAAACGTATGTATATGATTGGAAAGAGAAGACCAAATGATTTTGATAGTCTAAGGAGGTTTAGATCTTACCAAAGGAATTAGAGATAGAAATAGCTGAGAATGTGCCACAGAGCTCCATTTGGAACACCTCCAAACATAAACCATGGAGAGGAGTGACTGGGCATAGAAGAGAGTGCCAGTCTGATGCACAGAAAACAGTTCTTCAGAAATGTAGAGGTGATGCTCAGTCTCTGCATCATAGCTGACTATTGCTCTTTTTCTTTGGTCTTTGCTCTAGCTTTCCTCAAATACTGCGTTTCTTGGCAAGTCAGCTAAAACATGTTAGTATGGAAATTTTCAAACACATCCAAATGTAGAGAAACCCAGCTCCAAAAATTACAGAGATCATTACAAGACTCATCTTGGTTCATATATATTCCTACCTACTTTCTCCTCTGTCTGCACTGGATTCTTTTGAAACAAATTATAGAAGTCAGTCATTTCATTCATCCACAAACACTATATACTGTCTGTTTCTAAAATAAAATGAATTTTAAGATACGTAACAATACCGTTATCACATACAAAATTAATAATTCTTTAATATCTTCTAATATCTAGTTGGTGTTCAAACTTCTTTGATTTTCTCACAATATTATTTTTAAAGTTGTCAAACTCTTGTTTGAATCAAGAGTCAAATGAGGTCCATCCATTATCTTTTATTGCTATTTATTTTCTCTTTCAAAATTAAAAAAATAGGGCTTCCCTGGTGGCGCAGTGGTTGAGAGTCCGCCTGCCGATGCGGGGGACACGGGTTTGTGCCCCGGTCTGGGAGGATCCCACATGCCGTGGAGCGGCTGGGCCCGTGGGCCATGGCCGCTGAGGCTGCGCATCCGGAGCCTGTGCTCCGCAGCGGGAGAGGCCACAACAGTGAGAGGCCCGCATACCGAAAAAAAAAAAAAAAAAAATATTGCATATGGCATATACGACAAAGTGGCAAAAATCTTAAATCTCTTTTAATTTCTCCCTCCCTCCCTCCTTTTCCCTTGCTCCCTTTTTCTCTCTCTCCCTCTTTCTTTCTTTTCTTTTTCAATCTGTTTGTTTGAAGAAACCAAGTTATTTGTCATGGCGAATGTCTGGCACTCTGGGTTTCGCTCATCCATCTCTGTGATCTCTGTGATTTTATTGACACATTTTTTTTCTTACCCCTGTATTTTCTGTAAATTTGTTAGAGCTAAACACCAGATTCTAAGGCTTGATCAGATTCAGGTTCAGAATTTCTTGCAAGAAAACTTCACAAGCGTTGGCAGGTCCATTTTTAATTTGCTTTGACAGATTGAAATGCTATCTGCTTCGGAGGCAAGGGAGGGACCTCTCATTGTTCGTTTTTCTTTTTTTTTTTAATAAAATTTTCCATTAAAAAATTTTTTATTTGTTTTATTTATTTATTTTTGGCTGTGTTGGGGTCTTTGTTGCCGCGTGTGGGCTTTCTCTAGTTGTGGCGACTGGGGGCTACTCTTCGTTGCAGTGCGCGGGCTTCTTATTGCAGTGGCTTCTCTTGTTGTGGAGCACGGGCTCTAGGTGCACAGGCTTCAGTAGTTGTGGTGCGTGGGCTCAGTAGTTGTGGCTCACGGGCTCTAGAGCGCAGGCTCAGTAGTTGTGGCACACGGGCTTAGTTGTTCTGCGGCATGTGGGATCTTCCCAGATCAGGACTTGAACCCGTGTCCCCTGCATTGGCAGGCAGATTCTTAACCACTGCGCCACCAAGGAAGCCCTGTTAGTTTTTTCATGATCATCATATGGACAAATAGCAATTGGGATCTGTTCTCTCCATTGTTCAAGTTGATTCTGACGATACAGCAGGCAGTAAAAGAGGCCCCAGTTTTTCCTTCTAGTCATCCAAGAACTATCTAGTATTCCACTGCTGTTCTTGTCATTAGGCCGGGCTACCATCAGGGGTGCAGTGAACCTACCAAGATGTGCACTGGCTCCTGTTGACTGGGAGGAAGAATCATTCTGAGTGGGAAAGTTTGCCTCCTGGCTATTCTAATTTTGTATTCTGGGATTCTTTCAACTGTGCGGAATCTCCACTGAACTCATCGTGCACATTCTCAAACCTCTTCTCTCCTAGTGTTCCTTATCTCAGTAAATGGATTCATCAGTTGCCCAGTTCCCCAGGGAAGAATAAAACCTGAGTGGCTCTTCTTTCTCCCTAACCATTTCTCCAGTCTCCAAGTCCTATTGGTTCTTTTCCTTCATCCGTCTCTAATCCGTCCATTTCTTCCCATCTCCACTGATGCTACCAAGCCCACTGGCATTGCTTTTCTAGATTACTGCAAAGAAACTGAAACTGTCCTTCCCATCCACATCTGGTGTTGTCCCCTTTGGGTCTCTTCTTCCTGCTGCAAAAATGGTGAGATTTCTAAAATGTGAGCCTGACCATGTCACTCCTTAACATGAATCACAGCTCTTGGTGGAATGACCTCTGCTTCTGTCCTTAGCCTCTTCTGTTGCCCTCCCACCCGTTACATTTTTAACCTCAGCTCTACCCCATTTCTTTTAGCTCTTCAATGCTGTTATACACTTGCTTCTTCAGTTTTGTACATAATGTTTCCTCTGCCTGGAACTGTGCCTTCACCTGCTTTGATTACATACTTCAGGTCCCAATCTAGAGGTTCCTTTTATGGGAAGCCTTTCTAGCCCACCATATCTAGATTAGGCACCTCTTATCTTTACTCTATAGGATCCTATTTTCCATTACTGTGGCACAAATAATACTGTATTATACTTTCTTATTTAACTGTTTCTGTAACATTAGACTGCAAGCTCCATGAAGGTAGGAACTGTGTCGGTCACTTTCATCATGATATACCTGGCACAGAACCTGGCAAAAATGTAGGCACTCCATAAATATTTCTCAAAGAAGGAAACTAAATGCCCACTGCAAACTTTTGTTATGGTCATAGGTGCCGCTGTCTTGCATATACCATTACATTATCTCTTAACAGAACTAGAGAGCAATGATGGTGTGATTGCTCTGGTGTGATTGGTAATAATGATGGCATTTCCTAACTTCCACTGAGTTCTTCAGGTGCTTGACTAAGCACTTTAATTTTTATTTTTAGAATTTTTGAATTTTATTTTATTTATTTTTTTATACAGCAGGTTCATATTAGTTATCCATTTTATGCACATCAGTGTATACATGTCAATCCCAATCTCCCAATTCATGCCCCCCACCTCACCCTCAGCCACTTTCCCCTCTTAGTGTCCATACATTTGTTCTCTACATCTGTGTCTCAATTTCTGCCCTGCAAACCGGTTCATCTGTACCATTTTGCTAGGTTCCACATATATGCATTAATATACGATATTTGTTTTTCTCTTTCTGACTTACTTCACTCTGTATGACAGTCTCTAGATCCACGTCTCTACAAATGACCCAAGTTCGTTCCCTTTTATGGCTGAGTAACATTCCATTGTACATATGTACCACATCTTCTTTATCCATTCATCTGTCGATGGACATTTAGGTTGCTTCCATGACCTGGCTATTGTAAATAGTGCTGCAATGAACATTGGGGTGCATGTGTCTTTTTGAATTATGGTTTTCTCTGGGCATATGCCCAGTAGTGGGATTGCTGGCTCATATGGTAATTCTACTTTTAGTTTTTTAAGGAACCTCCATACTGTTCTCCATAGTGGCTGTATCAATTTACATTCCCACCAACAGTGCAAGAGGGTTCCCTTTCCTCCACACCCTCTCCAGCATTTGTTGTTTGTAGATTTTCTGATGATGCCCATTCTAACTGGTATGAGGTGATACCTCATTGTAGTTTTGATTTGCATTTCTCTAATAATTACTGATGTTCAGTAGCTTTTCATGTGCTTCTTGGCCATCTGTATGTCTTCTTTGGAGAAATGTTTATTTAAGTCTTCTGCCCATTTTTGGATTGGGTTCTTTGTTTTTTTAATATTGAGCTGCATGAGCTGTGCATATATTTTGGAAATTAATCCTTTGTCCGTTGATTCAGTTGCAAATATTTTCTCCCATTCTGAGGGTTGTCTCTTCATCTTGTTTGTAGTTTCCTTTGCTTTACAAAGCTTTTAAGTTTCATTAGGTCCCATTTGTTTATTCTTGTTTTTATTTCCATTACTCTAGGAGGTGGATCAAAAAAGATCTTGCTGTGATTTATGTCAAAGAGTGTTCTTCCTCCATTTTCCTCTAAGAGTTTTACAATGTCTGGTCTTACATTTAGGTCTCTAATGCATTTGGAGTTTATTCTTTTGTATAGTGATAGGGAGTGTTCTAATTTCATTCTTTTACATGTAGCTGTCCAGTTTTCCCAGCACCACTAAATGAAGAGACTGTCTTTTCTCCATGGTATATCCTTGCCTCCTTTGTCATAGATTAGTTGACCATAGTGTGTGGGTTTATCTGTGGGCTTTCTACCCTGTTCCATTGATCTATATTTCTGTTTTTGCACCAGTACCATATTGTCTTGATTACTGTAGCTTTGTAGTATAGTCTGAAGTCAGGGAGCCTGATTCCTCCAGCTCAGTTTTTTTCCCTCAAGACTGCTTTGGCTGTTTGGGTCTTTTGTGTTTCCATACAAATTTTAAGATTTTTTGTTCTAGTTCTGTAAAAAATGCCATTGGTAATTTGATAGGGATTGCACTGAATCTGTAGATTGCTTTGGGTAGTATAGTCATTTTCACAATATTGATTCTTCCAATCCAAGAAAATGGTATATCTCTCCATCTGTTTGTGTCATCTTTGATTTCTTGTATCAGTGTCTTATAGTTTTCTGAGTGCAGGTATTTTACCTTCTTATGCAGGTTTATTCCTAGGTATTTTATTCTTTTTGTTGCAATGGTAAATGGGAGTGTTTCCTTAATTTCTCTTTCAGAGTTTTCATCATTAGTGTATAGGAATGCAAAAGACTTCTGTGCATTAATTTTGTACCCTGCAACTTTACCAAATTCATTGATTAGCTCTAGTAGTTTTCTGGTGGCATCTTTAGGATTCTGTATGTATAGTATCATGTCATCTGAAAACAATGACAGTTTTACTTCTTCTTTTCCAATTTGTTTTCCTTTTATTTCTTTTTCTTCTCTCTTTGCCGTGGCTAGGACTTCCAAAACTATGTTGAATGATAGTGGTGAGAGTGGGTATCCTTGTCTTGTTCCTGATCTTAGAGGAAATGGTTTCAGTTTTTCACCATTGAGAATGATGTTTGCTGTGGGTTTGTCATATATGGCCTTTATTATGTTGAGGTAGGTTCCCTCTCTGGCCACTTTCTGGAGAGTTTTTATCATAAATGGGTGTTGAATTTTTTCAAAAGCTTTTTCTGCATCTATTGAGATGATCATTATGGTTTTTCTTCTTCAGTTTGTTAATATGGTGTATCACATTGATTGATTTGCATATATTGAAGAATCCTTGCATCCCTGGGATAAATTCCACTTTATCATGGTGTATAATCCTTTTAATGTATTGTTGGATTCTGCTTGCTAGTATTTTGTTGAGGATTTTTGCATCTATATTCATCAGTGCTATTGGTCTGTAATTTTCTTTTTTTGTAGTATCTCTTTCTGGTTTTTGTATCAGGGTGATGGTGGCCTCGTAGAATGAGTCTGGGAGTGTTCCTTCTTCTGCAATTTTTTGGAAGAGTTTGAAAAGGATGGGTGTTAACTCTTCTCTAAATGTTTGATAAAATTCACCTGTGAAGCCATCTGGTCCTGGACTTCTGTTGGTTGGAAGATTTTTAATCACAGTTTCAATTTCATTACTTGTGATTGGTCTATTCATGTTTTCTATTTCTTCCTGGTTCAGTCATGGAAGGTTATACCTTTCTAAGAATTTGTCCATTTTTCCAGGTTGTCCGTTTTATTGGCATAGAGTTGCTTGTAGTAGTCTCTTATGATGCTTTGTATTTCTGCGGTGTCTGTTGTAACTTCTTTTTCATTTCTAATTTTATTGATTTGAGTCCTCTCCCTCTTTTTCTTGATGAGTCTGGCTAATGGTTTATCAATTTCATTTATCATCTCAAAGAACCGGCTTTTAGTTTTATTGATCTTTGCTACTGTTTTCTTTGTTTCTATTTCATTTTTTTCTGCTCTGATCTTTATGATTTCTTTCCTTCTGCTGACTTTGGGTTTTGTTTGTTCTCCTTTCTCTAGTTCCTTTAGGTGTAAAGTTAGATTGTTATTTGAGATTTTTCTTGTTTCTTGAGGTAGGCTTGTATTGCTATAAACTTCCCTCTTAGAACTGCTTTTGCCGCATCCCATTGGTTTTGGATCGTCGTGTTTTCATTCTAACTTGTCTCTAGGTGTTTTTTGATTTCCTCTTTGATTTCTTCAGTGATCTCTCGGTTATTTAGTCACATATTGTTTAACCTTCATGTGTGTGTGTTTTTTAATGTTTTTTTCCCCTGTAATTGATTTCTAATCTCATAGCGTTGTGGTCAGAAAAGATGCTTGATATGATTTCAATTTTCTTAAATTTACCAAGGCTTGATTTGTGACCCAAGATGTGATCTATCCTGGAGAATGTTCCGTGTACACTTGAGAAGAAAGAGTAATCTGCTGCTTTTGGTTGGAATGTCCTATAAATATCAATTAAATCTGTCTGGTCTCTTGTGTCATTTAAAGCTTGTGTTTCCTTATTAATTTTCTGTCTGGATGATCTGTCCATTGGTGTAAGTGAGGTGTTAAAGTCCCTCGTTATTATTGTGTTAGTGTTGATTTCCTCCTTTATAGCTGTTAGCAGTTGCGTTATGTATTGAGGTGCCCCTATGTTGGGTGCGTATTTATTTATAATTGTTATATCTTCTTCTTGAATTGATCCCTTGATCATTATGTAGTGTCCTTCCTTGTCTCTTGTAACATTCTTAGTTTAAAGTCTATTTTATCTGATATGAGTATTGCTACTCTAGGTTTCTTTTGATTTTCATTTTCATAGAATATCTTTTTCCATCCCCTCACTTTCAGTCTGTATGTGTCCCTAGGTCTGAGATGGGTCTCTTGTAGACAGCATATATATGGGTCTTGTTTTTGTATCCATTCTGCGAGCTTGTGTCTTTTGGTTGGAGCATTTAATCCATTCACGTTTAAGATAATTATTTATATGTATGTTCCTCTTACCATTTTCTTAGTTGTTATGTATTTGTTTTTGTAGGTCCTTTTCTTCTCTTGTGTTTCCCACTTAGAGAAATTCCTTTAGCATTTGTTATAGAGCTGGTTTCGTGGTGCTGAATTCTCTTAGCTTTTGCTTGCCTGTAAAGCTTTTGATTTCTCCATCAAATCCGAATGAGATCCTTGCTGGGTAGGGTAATCTTGGTTTTACTTTTTTCCCTTTCATCACTTTAAGTATATCATGCCACTCCTTTCTGGCTTGTAGAGTTTCTGCTGAGAAATCAGCTGTTAACCTTATGGGAGTTCCCTTGTATGTTATTTGTCATTATTCCCTTGTTGCTTTTAATAATTCTTCTTTGTATTTAATTTTTGTCAGTTTGATTACTGTGTGTCTCGGCATGTTTCTCCTTGGGTTTATCCTGCCTGGGACTCTCTGCACTTCCTGGACTTGGGTGACTATTTCTCTTCCCATGTTAGGAAAGTTTTTGACTATAATCTCTTCAAATATTTTCTCGGGTCCTTTGTCTCTCTCTTCTCCTTCTGGGACCCCTATAATGTGAATGTCATTGCATTTAATGTTGTCCCACAGGTCTCTTAGGCTGTCTTCATTTCTTTTCATTCTTTTTTCTTTATTCTGTTCTGTAGCAGTGAATTCCACCATTCTGTCTTCCAGGTCACTTCTCTGTTCTTCTGCCTCAGTCATTCTGCTATTTATTCCTCTCATGTATTTTTCATTTCAGTTATTGTATTGTTCATCTCTGTTTGTTTGTTCTTTAATTCTTCTAGGTGTTTGTTCTGTAATTCTTCTAAGACTTTGTTAAACATTTCTTGCATCTTATTGATCTTTGCCTCCATTCTTTTTCTGAGGTCCTGGATCATCTTCACTATCATTATTCTGAATTCTTATTCTGGAAGTTTGCCTATCTCCACTTTATTTAGTTGTGTTTCTGAGGTTTTATCTTATTCCTTCATGTGGTACAAAGTCCTCTGCCTTTTCATTTTGTCTGTCTTTCTGTGAATGTGGTTTTCCTTCCACAGACTGCAGAATTGTAGTTCTTCTTGCTTCTACTGTCTGCCCTCTCAGGGTTAAGCACTTTATATACAAATTGGAATTCTCCCTGAAAGATGCTCTGCTCTTAACACCTGCACAAAGATTCTAGCTCTGGGGAACTGAGAAAAACACTTTATCAGCAGCGAAGTCTCCTGTGCTTTCCTTTTAGTTGATTCACCTAAGCAGGAGCAAATTGAAGCTGGGAGGGGGTGGGTGGGCAGCATTTAAGGAACAACCCTAGGAGGGACTTGGGATTCAGAAAAGTGCTGCAAAATTGAGAGAATAACTTCAATAGGAGAAGAGCTCTGCTAGAATGCAAAGTGTGCTGTGAGGCTGACCAGGTTGCCTTCTTAATCTTCTTACTGCTAAAGGATTCTATCGATATTTCCTCTTTCCCTCCCTTCTTACCACGTTAGCGATCATTCCTTAATGCCAGAGGCAACATAACATGGTGGTTTAGAGACTGGGTGTTGGAGCCCACACTGCTTGAGTTTGAATTTCTAGCTGTTTGATCACCTGCAAATCACTTGACTTCCATGCCTCAGTTTCCTCACCTGGAAAATGGAGATGGTAACAGTGGTACTTGCCTCATAGGGTTGTTAACGAGAATCCAATAGGTTGCTATATATAAAGTGCTGATGACAGCATCTGGCACCCAGGCAATGCTATGGAAATGTTAATAAATAATTTCAAGGACCTCTGAGACTGACATGACAAGATACAGGTCCTTCCTATAAAAAACTTACCTGATTCTTTATAATAGTCCTCTTGGATACTTTGTTCAGTCTGTTGATTCTATGCATGTTAAAAAAACAAACAAAAACATCTAGAAGTAACTTTTAAAGAGGAAATTCAAGCTATTGATTTTAATTGAATCTGAATAAACATAAAAGTAAATCCTTCAGAAAGCTTCCAATTGCAGTAACTCTTTTCTTCCCCCTGGCTATTCCGTAATGCAAGTCATTAATAATGGCTTTTCTCCCTACCTTATTTTCAACTTGTGGTTTTTCAGAACCTGGGAGAATATGTGGTAGCATTGAAAATTAAGAATATAATTTAAATTATATATTCAGTCACTGCAGAATTAGAATAACCTTTTTAGGAATCTCAGCCTAGAGAGAATTCTCCTTCCTGGTGACAGAAAATGGTTACTGAGTACACCTCCGACAATAAGATCATTTAAATTGCTGCAGAAATGAAAACAAGCCATGTTTCTTCACACCATGAGTAGCTGTTCTGTGTGGCTTTGAATGGAAACAAGACTGCTAATGGGGGCTGTTGCTGCGTGACCCGGTCAAAAGCTGCCCCATGTGAAGAAATTCATACTTTTCTACTTTCATTCATCTATCCCATTCTGAAGCAGAAAGTTCTAATAATTTCCACACCCCCGTTTACAGTGACCTTTTATTCTGAGTGTGTCTGATATAATGTGATGGTAAACTAGTTACATTGATGAAAATAGGAGGTGACCCATTCTTTATATATAACTTGGTGCACAAGAGACTTTGGGGCTGCTGTACGTTGTGTTTTAGACAATATTGTAGACTATGGATTGACACTGCTAGGCCACTACATAGAGAAAAGGAGAGCTAGGC
Organism: Delphinapterus leucas; assembly: GCF_059928025.1. Classification (NCBI taxonomy): domain Eukaryota; kingdom Metazoa; phylum Chordata; class Mammalia; order Artiodactyla; family Monodontidae; genus Delphinapterus; species Delphinapterus leucas. Next base: position 122,052,006 of record NC_143131.1, read on the forward strand.
TCTGGTAACGGTGATTTTTCTGTGAGGGGAGCTTTCTGTGTGTGGAGCAGCAGAGAAATTCTAGTGACTGGGATAAGGGAAATGGGGTGTATGACTGTTAGAGTGTGGCAGAGGCATAAAATCAAAACCAAGGGAGTACTCCAGACTTGGGGAAATGTTGCAGAGCCCTTGACAGAGGAAGAGCTGGCCAACAATGAGAAGCGCATCGAGCACTGGCCAGGCATCACGGCTCATTTTCTTACAGTGTTAAGCATTCAGTTATGTCAGGTGGAGAAATTTTCCGATGGGCACGTGCTTGCACATTTACACTGAAAATGCAAATGGAAAATAAGATTCCGTTTGCACTAATTTGCTTTCTAGCCAACTAGGTGAAATCTCGTTTTTTCTTTAACCAGAGGGATACCTGTGTGGAGTTGTACATCTTGCAAAGCTGCCGTGAAATAGCACGATGTTCATTCCTATTTGCATAAGAAAAGCATGCCTTAGAAAATAGCAGAGTTGCTCGGCTTTTCTGGATAAATCCTCCTGTGGTCTGGAGCAGTAATGACTAATGCTATAATGTGTGATGCTTTAAAATTTTAAAGGCCATTTTCAGGTCTTTGGATGCTCAGTAATGTAAAATATTTATTTGGGAAGATCTGATTGCTTCATACTCACTGAGGACCTGTCTTATATAAAGTACCTTTTCTGTTTTTTGTAGGGTCGTCCAGATGAGTTAGGTAGCAAATATCCTATCTGTATGCAAAGAATTGAGATCCTGATTCACAAAGTCCTCATGCTCACGATTTTCTAGTACTTCTCCGCAATCTGCCAGGGAAGTGATTGACAATGTGCACGGGCCTCATGGACTGGAAGCTGAAGGCCCTTCCAGTATCCTTTCACACAGACAAAAAATAAAACATAGCATGATGTGTTTTATACCAAGATGGTGCCATCCCTTCATCAGAATGACCTCCTTTAATAGGCAGAGTCCATCCCACCTCTGTTGCTTGTACAGAATTCTGATCGCTACCTTCTGGCCATGCAAATACATGCCAGGCCCTGGGATGTTGCTATGCCTTTGCTTTTGTGTGTGTTAGGTTCCTAAACATCTCTGCAATGGTTGGCTTATACATTCCTTCTAGAATATATTTTGAACACCTACTGTGCACCTGAGGCTGCACGCAGTTCCAGGGATTCACCTGTGAATGAGAAGCATATGGTCAGTGTTCTCATGGAGCACATCGTTTAGGGAGAGATTAGACTAGTAAGTGGGCAATTTCAATCTTGTGTGATGGGTAAGTGTAAATTGATTTGAGGATAGAGAGGGGACTTTTTGTGTGTGTGTGTGGTATGCGGGCCTCTCACTGTTGTGGCCTCTCCCGTTGCGGAGCACAGGCTCCGGACGCGCAGGCTCAGCGGCCATGGCTCACGGGCCTAGCTGCTCCGCGGCATGTGGGATCTTCCTGGACCGGGGCAGGAACCCACGTCCCCTGCATCGGCAGGCAGACTCTCAACCACTGCGCCACCAGGGAAGCCCTGTAGTCTCTTTTTATAATGCTCAAAATGGTGTCATGATTATTATTTTAACGTTAAGGATTACTGATTTGCCTTGCCAATGTCATGCGTAACTCTTTTTCAGTAACTACCCCAGTGCTGAACACACAGGAGGTGCTCATTAAGCATTTGTGGAATGAATAAATAAATTCATAACACTACATTTTATTTTTTAATTTGTTTGCCACACAACAAACAAGCTCCCCAACCAGGGATTGAACCCAGGCCTCGGCAACGAAAGCTCAGAGTCCTAACCACTGGACTGCAAGGGAATTCCCCATAACACCACATTTTAAAGAATATTAATTTTATTTTAAAGAAGTAAAATTTAAAAGAAATAAAATTTAGAGAAATAAAAAGTGAAATGTAAAATGAATGAAATGTGAAATGAATGAAAATATCAGATTTACTTGATACTTACTTTTAACCATGGATGTGCACCCTATGAGCGACAGTGAAAATATGGTTGAGTACAGTAACAGCATCAGACCTATCTGGATAAAAACCTTAGTTCCGTCCGTTCCTACCAGGGCACTCTTGGGAGAGTGTCTTAACCTCTTGATACCTCAGAACACTCATCTCTAAAAGGGGAACATGGAAGCTTCTCTCATGGCGGCACTGTAAGGATTAAGCCTAGGTCATGCCATCTTGTTTGCTTGTCTCATTAATATCCAGGCATTTCGTCTCTAGGCTCTTTTGGTTCATCTTACAAATAGGTATGTTTGGATTCAGAAGAAGAAACTGAGAGAATATGGATCTCATGGAGCTGATCTTGCCCACTCTCAAACAAAAGTCAAGCTGCTTCTTGCTGGTTTCCCTATGGACTAATACTATATGAGACCCTAGAGAAAGGGAAAATGCATCACATGACACATTCCTGTAGTCCCCTTGGTGTGCTTACTTCTCCTGCCCCTTCTGCAGGCACTGGTCTATCTGCAGCGCTGTCACACTGCCTTTTGACAGTTATTACAATAGGCCGGTCTGTTTCCCACCTTGAGACACTGCACTTGTGAACTCTTCCTTCTGCTCCTTGCCTTTCTGGGTCAGGCTTTAATGGGTTTTCCTTGGAAAGGCCTTCTGTCACCATCCCAGCTGAAGTAGCCAGTGTCTTTGTCATTCTCCGTTGAGCTCTGTGTTTCCACCATAGCACTGTTCACGTGTGTAAATATTTGCTTGCTTTACTTGTTTATTTTCTCTCTCTGTAGACTGTAAGCTTCATGGGGGCAGGAGCTAGGAACTCTGTTTGTCCTGTTCTTACGTATGCGTAGCACCTAGCACAGCATCTGGAGCATAGGAGGCACTAACTTATTTTTTCTTTATCCTCCCTACCCCACCATGTAAAATTATAATAGTAGGATTCCCTCTCATGGTGAAGGCAACTGCTATATAGATACAGATATATAGACATATAGATATTGATATACACACACATAAAATATTATATAATCTATCTGTCTCTGGCTAGTGTACTGGAAACAGACATGAGAAATGGAAAAGGGCAAATTAAATCCTGAAAGAATACAAGATGTGGACAGAAGTGGGGAAACTGGCTTCGATACATCACTTACCCTCTCCAACCCTCAGGTACTTCAGTTGTATAACAGGTATAGTGGAACTCATAGGACACAAACTAGCAAATAATATGACATATGTAAAGTGACTGTTGCTTGATTAGATGTCTGCTGTTAAGGCAGATTTTATCCTAGCTTGAGTGAACGCCTAGAGAATGTCTTAAGGAAAGGTAACTCCATCCACAAAGAGAGAGATTAAATCTGCTCATTTAGAAAGTTGTTAAAGCATTTGGATACTCATGGTCAAAATAAGTAGACGGGCAGGACGTCCCTGGTAGTGCAGTGGTTAAGAATCTGCCTGCTAATGCAGGGGACACGGGTTCGAGCCCTGGTCCGGGAAGACCCACATGCCATGGAGCAACTAAGCCCGTGCGCCACAGCTACCGAGCCTGCGCTCTGGAGTCCGCGATCCACAAGTACTGAAGCCCGCGTGCCACAACTACTGAAGCCCGTGCGATTAGAGCCTGTGCTCCGCAACAAAGAAAAGCCACCACAGTGAGAAGCCCGCACATCACAATGAAGAGTAGCCCCCACTCACTGCAACTAGAGAAAGCCTGCACACAGCAACGAAGACCCAACACAGCCAAAAATAAATAAATAAACAAATAAATAAATTTGTAAAAAAAAAAAAAAGTAGACAGGCTTTAATGGGACTGCAGCACCAGCACTATTATTACCTAACACTGAGTAGCATAGCATCAAAGATATGTTGGGTCTATTTTGGTCTCCTTTACTTGTGTAATGATCGTGCCACCTATGGTCTGAAGGTACTGGTTAAAAGGATAAAAATAAATTCCTTATTGAGCCCTGTAAACTGTAACGCTGGATGGGAGCTTGAAGCGTATCTTTTACACTAGGAAAAGTACCAACTTGGTTTATAAAATCAGAGCATCCTGGGAGGTAGGGGGATCTCATGGTTTCATGATTCAGTTTCCTCTCACAGCCTCCAGGCTTTAAATGAAGTTCTAGGTAGAAGCCACCACACAGAATCTTTCAAAGTGACACTCTTTTGATTGAAGTAGGAATTGGGTGTGAGTAAGATGTTCCTCCCTATTCCCCCCCTTTTTTTTGTGGTGGCCCTTGGGGCAATTCAAGAAACCTAGGGCCCAGTGTAGATGTTTGAAAACTCTAACCCGGACATTCTAAACATATGGTGAATTTCTGTCTTTTGAAAGATTAGCTTTTTATCTTTTTGGCCAGGTTCTTAGCTGTGTATTCCTTTCAACTTTTTAAATTTTCATTGACTTATGTGTGGTTCTCAAGACAACTCAAAATGAAGGATGGACTGGAGAAAGGCAATTATTAAAAAAGGTAAAGAGCAAAATAATTTTACCCTTATCTTTGGTATGTTACAGAGAAAGTTGCCTTAATTATCTACTTTACATTTTTTTCTCTGTAACAACACAAGCAATGGGAGTTATTGCTATTGAAGGAAAGCATGGAAAATGGTCAATACAACAGATTTTTTATGTTTGCACCTGGTAGTCTGGAGTTGTTTTATATATTGTGAATAAAGGCTGAGGTTAGTATATTATTTTATTAATGTATATTTCCTCCAAAGAGCTTAAGGGACTGTGGTAAAATCTCTGGTTGAGATGGTGCTTTCTATCCTAACATGAAGAATTAATTGTAAACAAAAAAAAATATGTTTTGGGGGTGTTTGCAAATAATCCCTCATACCAGTGATATTCTCCTGTATAAAAACAGCAGGAACACTTTCTTTTTATCATAGCTATATTTTCATATTGTTTATAGTCTGTGATTTGCCTTGGTAGTTTGCTTCCTTTTACGGGAAAACAGGTTTTCTTCCAAACAACCAGATGCAATGTAATCAAATAATTACTGTCTTAATTTGCTGCTGAAGTCCTCCTGAGCAGAAAGAAACAAAATACAGGTATGCAGTGGCATATATTTAAATTCTGAGATTCTAACCACAATCATAGCTCTTTTATATGTGAACTTGATGTCAGGTATCATGTCAAGTGTTTCTCATGTAGTTCTCATGAAGCCTCTACAGTAGGAAACTGAGGCTTAGAGAGATTTACCTTGCTCAAGGTCACTGTTAGTGGATGCTTCAGAATTTCTGTAGCATTAAGTTTGAGCAAAGTTCATTCACTCATCTCAAGCATGAAGGTGAGGGTGGACTGATGGAGATCAAGGCTGGGTGATAGGGCTGAACTTGAAAGTAATTTCTCCCTACACCACAGACCCAGGTTACTGCTATGTGATCTCATAATTGCTATGAGCAGAATTCAAATCCCAGCTGCCCTGACCCCAATTCCAGCACTCTTGACTGTCATGCAATACCACCGAAATACCAGATGGCAGTCCTATCTTTTTTGAACTGCCAGAAGCAGCTCTTCAAGGAAGCCGACTCCCAAGATTAAGTGAGAAGCCCACATACAGCCTCCCCCAGGGGGTGGCATGGCAGAAGGTGCTGGACAGGACTGATTTCTCTTTCTCTCTCCCCTTCAAACTTCAAGCCTTATGAACACGATTTTCCCATGATACAGCTTAAAAAAAAGTTAAACCAGATTGGGCTGAAATCTGCAAATCTGTCCTCAGTTACCCACACAAAACTTCTGGGATATGATCTCTTCTCCCAGAGACTCCTACACAGCATTATTTTTAAGAATTTGATTTCTTAGGTACCACGGATATGAAAAGGCACAAGATTTCACAGTACAAAAAGACATCAAAAAACATTTGAAATGGAATAGGAAAGACTTATCCTTGTCTTCCTCCACGCCACGAAATACCTAAGCTAAATTAATAAAGTCTTTAAAAATTAAAAAAAATTCAAAGGCATATTTGCGAGTTCTGTTTCTTGAATCTAGCAAAATGGAAATGAGTGAGGTAGTCTGATGGAAGATGAATCCAGATGCTCTGACAGGCATTCTTAGTCTCCAGAGAAAAGGCACATTTAGGCATGAACCTATGACTAACCTGAAACTCTGTTTAAATCATGAAGTATACTGAAAATGAGCTCTTCTTTTACAGGCTCGCCTAGTTTTGAATTTGAGGAGAGTTCCTTAAGAATATAATATTGGTATAACTATTTTATGTTACTAGCAGCTTTCTATACCTTAGAGGTCTAGACATATATAACAGCAAGATTACAAACAAAAACTAAAAAGAAAAATTGATTCTTGATACTCAAACTCGTTGACCCTCACAACCCCTTTTCCTTCTGAATCTGGATGAAAATCCTAAAACCCTAGATATGGGGAAGTGTAGCCTCTTGCTTTTCCCCATATCTTTTGGTTTTTGTTTTTCTTCATTTAACTGTTCTCTAAAATTATAGATGCCACTGATTGAGCACAAATCACACGGCAGACACTATGATAAGTGCTGTATAGATATTACAGTGTTCTCTTTTTAGAACAACCTTAGGAGGTATGGATTATTATTATTTTAACATCTTTATTGGAGTATAATTGCTTTACAATGGTGTGTTAGTTTCTGCTTTATAACAAAGTGAATCAGCTGTACATATACATATATCCCCATATCTCCTCCCTCTTGCGTCTCCCTCCCACCCTCCCTATCCCACCCCTCTAGGTGGTCACAAAGCACTGAGCTGATCTCCCTGTGCCATGTGGCTGCTTCCCACTAGCTGTCTGTTTTACATTTGGTAGTGTATATATGTCCATGCTGCTCTCTCACTTCATCCCAGTTTACCCTTCCCCCCCCGTGTCCTCAAGTCTGTTCTCTACGTCTGCATCTTTATTCCTGTCCTGCCCCTAGGTTCTTCAAAACCAATTTTTTTTTTTTAGATTCCCTATATATGTGTTAGCATACAGTATTTGTTTTTCTCTTTCTGACTTACTTCACTCTATATGACAGACTCTAGGTCCATCCACCTCACTGCAGATAACTCAGTTTTGTTTCTTTTTATGGCTGAGTAATATTCCATTGTATATATGTGCTACATCTTCTTTATCCATTCATCTGTCGATGGACACTTAGGTTGCTTCCATGTCCTGGCTGTTGTAAATAGAGCTGTAATGAACATTGTGGTACATACTCTTTTTGAATTATGGTTTTCTCAGGCTATATGCCCAGTAGTGAGATTGCTGGGTCGTATGGTAGTTCTATTTTTAGTTTTTTAAGGAACCTCCATACTGATCTCCATAGTGGCTGTATCAATTTACATTCCCACCAACAGTGCAAGAGGGTTACCTTTTCTAGGAGGTGTGGATTATTTTTTCCATATCACCGATGAGAAAACTGAGACCTTGGGAGATCCTTAACCAAGTTCACAACTAGTAAAAAATAAAATGAAGGTTCAGACTCAGTCAAGTCTGTCTGACTCCTAAGACTGTAAATTCTTTTTAATTGCTGAGATATATTGGTTGTCCATAGAGTACAGATCTTTTCTCTAAAATGAAATATAAAAATTAGATGGTAGAACAGAAACTGAGATCGAAAGTTTTTTTAAGATGGTAGAAGAAACAACATATTTGTATGCTGGTCGGAAGCATTCAGGGGTTAGGGAAAAATCAATACAGGAGAGAGAGGAGAGATAGCTAGAGTGATATCCTTGGATAAGTAAGAAGGAATGGAATTGAGTACATATAGTGTTTATTCTTTGTTATGTTCATGTTATGTTCATTGTCAGTTCGTTCATGGTAATAAGATGTATGAATACAGACTAGATGTATAATAGATATAGTAATAGTACATGTACATACACACACATATTTATGTGTGTGTATATATATGTATATATATAACAAATAGTAATAGAGTATATGGGTACAGACACGGTTGGTATGCTTTGGTGGGAGCTTGTTGATGTTCTCTTTGGATTGCTTCTGTCTGCTCAGTAGAATAAGAAGCTGAAAGACTGAGGATGGGGAAGGAAGTAAGTGAGGTTTGAAGATAGAATAGATGGTTTAAATAGTTCTTTTGTACTGTGGGGGGGGGGTGAGTGAAATAGGGAAAGTTATTGACCAGCAGCAATAAGGACTCACTTGAAGTAAGTGGCCATGAATTTAAAGTGAGATCATTCAGCATGGTTGTACATTTTTCTCCAGCCATGTTCAGCTGTATGGGTGCAGGTGGGGAGCAGACTCAGATTTGATCCTAACCAGCAAGTATGAGGTTTTGCAAAATGGGGGCAAAAGGGTTGAAGATGTAAACAAGAGAGTTATTAAAATGATTGACTACTGAATTTAAGTTGGGTAAGAAATGCAGTAAGGACATGAAAGAGATGAAGGACAATAAAGAGGTGTAGGATCAATGGATTGAAGGTCTCTGTGGAGTCAAAGGTTGTTAGAATCTAGTACTGAAGAAAATCAGCCAAAGCTAGGAGGAGATTTTGAGATGTTTGTAATTGAACTTACAGAGGGTCAAGCAATTAATAATGACATATTTCAGGATATGGCCCTGGAAGAAGCTGGCTGAGGGAGGGTGGAAAACGTGACTACTGGAAGAGAGGAGTTGGGAGTTTTCAGAGATCATCTGTTTGGGTATTGATAGCACCAAGAATTAAGTTATTTCAACTTCATAACAAATCTGTGATCATCATTTTAGAAAGAAAAATTGAGGCCAAGAGTTGGTAAATAAGTCCAAGATCCCAAACCTAGGAGGCATCAGTACTGGGATTTTAATCTGGCTTGCAAGACTCATCTCTTTTACCCACATAATGTACATAATGGCTTATGTATGGTATGTTTCCCTGCCTCTATGCTATGGTTAATTAAAAGGGACTGAGGCATGTCAGATGCTTTGTGTCATTTGCCTACCAAATCTGTCATTCACCAACACAGATTTATTAAGCACCTACTAAACACCAGTGCACTGCACTGTTCCATGTCCCGGGGCTACAAGGGTGAAAGGTATTGCAAGGAATTGCAGAATTCTGTTTCAGCTGCATTGTCATCTTTGCCAGTATGAAAGTGTTTGGATAATTATTTGAATATCTTCTTGCATCTTGCCCCTATTATCTTATAAAAAATGAGTAGAAAATAGCGAGTGAGAGTGCTAATATTGGTGATAAGACGCATGTATCTCATAAACTTAATGTAGTTGAGACAAAGATGGAAATCTTTAGGCATGCTGAGAGAGGCAAATCTTTAGCCTCATGTGGATATCATTGGATTTAAGCCAGTTGAGTGAATTTTCAATTCGGAAGGAAAAAGAAATCATAATTTAAAAAAAAGTATTAACTATAAGAGCTATATTTCAAAGATACTATCTAAAATGAAAGGTGTAATTAGGAATGTTATTTTTTTTCTAATTTTGGTATGCCTATCATGTAACGTGTAAATCTGTGGTTTGATTTTTGCAACCAGATCTTTATACATGACTTAAGAGGTATGTTATGTATGAACATAGGGATTGCTTTTATAATATAGAAGTGATACAGGTATTGGGAAAAAGTAGAAGAGGAAATAAATACTTAATTCTGTGTGGGATGATCAGGAATGTCTTCCCTGCGGTGGCAGTTCTTTAGCAAAGTAATAAAGAATGAGGAATTTATTAAGCAGACAATACAAGGAATAGCATTATGGGCAGAAGGACAAGCAGGTGCTGAGGCATGGAAATGAGATTCATCATGGCTTGTTTCCTGAACCTCATGGTTAGAATGTAAGGGCAGGGAGCAGACAAAGGCTCCGTATAAGAGAGCTAAATAGAAAGTAGATAGTGAATGCCCTTATATGACATGCTAAGCTGCTGGACTTCATCCTACGTGGTGGGAAGACTTGTAGGCACCTAGTAACCACAATTCATTCTTATCAGTGTCTTCCTTCTGTTTTCATTGCTAATTTAGTGTTACCTAAATTCACATCACTGTTGTTTGATGCTTGTATAACACTTTGTGGTATCTGACTGTATTATTTGAGGTACATGTTTATGGGCCCATTCTCATAAATTTCTTCCTTTCAGCTACGTGGTTTACTGAGTCTTTACCTTCATTCATTTATTTGATAAATATTTATTGAGCATCTACTATCTACCAGATATTTTCTAAGCATTAGGGATTCAGAGTGAACATAATTTCTGCTCTTGTGAAGCTTATATTCTAGTGGAGGACATAGACTGATAAGCAAATTCATATATAAATCACTAGCCATGAATACTGCCTGTAAGATTAGCATTAGGCTGAATTATGAGGTTGACAAGGTCCTCCCCATTCTCTGCTGTACCTTTGCTCCCTACAAGTGTCAAGGGTGTTCCAGAAATGGAAGTATCACAAAAAGAAAAGATAAAAGGTTTCCAACTATATCATGAAATCTACATTAAGAAGAGGGAGCTATTCTCAGGTTTGAATGTTCTTGATACTTGATGGTTTGCCAAAGGATAGACTATTATTCTGTTACAGATTCGTATATATGGTCCATAAGATCACAGTTTTTCTCAAATTCATGTTTCGATTTTAGATAATTCCTAATAGAGTTCAAGTAACAAAGCTTCTACTAATGAGAACAACAATAGTAATAGCTAATATATTTTGGGCACTTACTTGCCAAATATATTAGATCCACTGTCTGAACACTCAAAATGATGGGCTCAAAGTGGCTAAGCATGTTGCCCCAGATCATAAAGCTAGTAAAAAATAGAGATGGGATTCACATCTAAGACATGGGTTTCTAGAACCTGGGCTCTCATCCTCCATGTGATATGTAGCTGTGCTGCCAGAAGACCAAGCTTCTAGTCTTTTTCTTTCTGGCAAATAAACACCTTTTGGTGGAATTTAAAGTAGATTCCTCCATTAGGTCTAAGGTAGATTCTATCCCTAAGGTAGATTCTGCAGTCTTTAGAGCAATACTCTTCAATAGAAACATTAAGTGAGCCATGTATGTAATTTAAAATTTTCTAGTAGCCACGTGACAAAAAGTAAAAAGAAGAGTAAAATTAATTTGAATAAAACGCTTTATGTAACCCAATATATCAAAAATATCATTTCAGGATATTTCTGAATATTTTTCAGGACTTCAGTTTTTAAATTTTTAAAATCATTTGAACTAAATAAAATGTAAAATTCGAGATCTTTAGTTGCACTTGCTATATTTCAGGTACTCAATAGCCACATGTGACTGGTGGCTGCTATCTTGGGAAGTGACGCTTTAGCAGATTATGTCTAAAGGAACCCCAGGTTGCTCAGTGATAGCACATATAGATTCATGTGTATACCCTGAGATTTTGTAGCTATTTTTTCATGCCAGATTGAAAGCACGGAACCTTTGTTTCAGGCAGAGCAGTTGTTTTTCAATCATTGTAGAATTGTGTCTTCCCAATTTGGATAAGTGCTTTGCAGGTACCCGCCGTATTTCCAGCTTGAGTGGGCCTCCAGTCTCATAATGGAAGCCATATCAACCATTAAATAAAACACAGTGACATCAGTTGTGAAAGTTAACTTTGCTCTTGTTGTTCTTGTAGGCATAGGTGGAGACGAAGGTTGTGATCTTTGTCACTTTTCTAAAATGCCAGGAGAAACTCCGATTCTATCATTTTAAATTCACTCTCTTATTATGTTGAAATCTACATTGTGAGGGCTTGATACCATCAAGGTCAACTCTGTTTCCAGCTGAATTTTATAGCCAGCAGGGAGTCTTATCTATCAGAGCTTTCTCCCTAAGCCTGGGAAAGAGAAAAAGAAGAAAGCAAAGAGATGTGTGAAGTTTGCATGTCAGCCCTCCTTAAAGTTTTTTTTCTTTTCCCCATCCCACCCCGTTTTTATTTTATTTTATTGTAAAAAACAAAGAGTTTAGTGATAATGGCTTCAGGTTCTGTCTTAGTCCCATCCCTAAAGGACTGTGCTATTACATTATTTGCACTTTAAATGGAACCCATTGTTCCAGTACGTTTTTCTTGTTTTACACCCTTTAGATCTTCCATAAACAGGACAGATAATGAACATAAAAGAAACCCAGCTTACCTAGGAAGATAAGGCACAATTGCCCAGGTGTTTGAATTGTGCTGGCTGGTTTTATCTGGTTGTGATAAATCCTTTCCTGTCCTGGCAGTCAATCCTAGGGAAGGGGAGCGAGAAGGGGAAGAATTTAAAAACACTAATTAGGGGCTTCCCTGGTGGCGCAGTGGTTGAGAGTCTACCTGCTGATGCAAGGGGACACGGGTTCGTGCCCTGGTCCCGGAGGATCCTACATGCCAGAGCGGCTGGGCCCACTAGTACTCATCATTTAATCTCTGCAGTATCTGCTTTGCAACTAGGAAACCATAGTATTTATTAGACAGTAGTCTTCAAGGATTAAAACAGAATCATAATATTTTCTGGTTAGGCAAAAACAGATTTAAATAAATAACAGCAGGAGGATATGATCTATTCTAAAGAATATAGTCTTCAATTATTGTAGGTTGATTTTGTACAGAATTATTCGCACTCCCAGTTATCTGATGTCAAACAGGTACCATATTATAGCCAAGTCTCAGTAATGGGTGTAAGGTCGGATCTTAACAAACGGCACCGCGAAACAGAGGAAAGCTTCAAGTGAGCTTTATTAGGGAGCGCTCCTGGGTGAGGTTCACTGGCCCGAGAAAAAGGGGCCAGAGAAGTCGCACCCGGGCGAGGGTTGGGCAAGATTTTATAGGGGAAGAAGGGAAAGGGGTGTGGTGAATCTGGGAGGGCGCAGGGTATTCCTTATTTGGTGGTCTTTTCGGGTATTCTGGGGAACCGTTAGTCCCGCCCCTCTAAAGGCGGGAAGGCTGGGCTGGGTTCAAAGTCCCCAGGTCAGTTCCTGGAACTGGGTGGTCCGGAATGTCTCCAGGTCAGTTTCTGGAACTGGGTGGTCCGGAGAGTCGGTCTGATGCAACCTGTGAATCTGATTGTGTTCCCCTGCCTCGGGCCAGTTGGCCTTACAATGGGGAGGAAATGAGTTATTTTTGTTTTTGATGTTTCCTTTGGATGTTCCAAATTCAAAAGTCAAGATGAATTGTTCAGACCTCCCTGTTTGGTAGACAGTGTGGCCATCTCTTAAGCTGTTGCTCCGTAACCTCACCCCACAAGAGAAAGTTCAGGATTTCACTCTCTTGTGAGAAATGTAATATATAAAAGCTTCACTCATTTTTTTTTCCACTCTGTCTGTCTTGGCTCAAATAGCTCCTATTTACCGTGATACCTTCGCTATCCCAGGGATCACAAGCTATTTAGGTAGCATGAGAGGTGCTGAACCAATGAGGTAGGTTGTAAGCAGCTTCACTCAAACCACAAAGATAAATGGCTCTTCCATGGAAGATCCAGGACTTGCAATCAGGCTACAGTGACTCTTATATCCTATTTGTGCTGCTTACCCGTTTTGTGAGCCAAAGCGTACAACTGAGTCAGGCTTTCCTGTGAAAAATGGGAACAAATCCACTGTCCTTACTAGGTTGTTATATGGCTGAAAGAAGATGATGTCTACAGGAAAACATTTGGCAATCTATAAAGCAGTGTACAGAGAAGTTAATACATATATAAACTGTATGCATCAGAATCCATCCCTTTTCCAAAGATAAAAGTTATTATGATCAAAAAAGAGTTACTGAGATGGGCAAGAAACCAGTCTCTCCGTAAAGGGACCTCAGCCTTTTCCTTTCTCTCCCGATGAAGACAGGAGTACATCACTAACTCTGTCTCCTCTGGATAAAAGCTGAAAGCTGTCCAGTAAGCAATAAATAAATGATTGCCAGGAAATGCGCACACTAGCCTCCCTGGAGCCCAGCTCAATTTCTATCCCATGAAAGTACACAAGCACACCCAGTTGATGGAGTAAAATGTTCTCAGTGTATGCTTTTAGGGGGAATCATTTTGCATATGGGTGATCATGTTGTTTCTGTGCACAAACCTTAAGTCTGCTGACTCAGGGATCTCAACCTTTTAACAATCCATTATTCCTCTGGGTTAAAAGTCTCATGCTTCCCCTTTCTCTGGAGGTTCTAGTGCCTCTCCCAAGCCTAGGGGAGGAAAAGTCAGTTTCCTTGTACCTTTCTAGATTCTTGGCTGAGACCCCTCCATAATAAAAGATAGATTAACAGGAGGGAAACAAACAAAAGTTTAATAATATGTATACCTTCTGTATACATGGGAGATACCCAGGAAAACTGAGTAACTCCTTAAATGGCCCAACCCATCACCTTAAATACCATCTTCAGCTAAAGACAAAAGAAGATGAGGGGGGGTGGAGCCAGTTATGGGCAGTTATCAGGCAAAGCACAATATACAATGATAAGATTTTATGCAGATTTAAGTCCTTGCTTTCTCCTTTGACAAGAGTTTCAAGAGATTTGATAATCCTCTTCCTGGTAAAGAGAGAGAGAGAGAGACACCCTTACAAATGGAGATTTCCCTTATGTAAATCTATCTTTCAAAAAGGTAATTTCTAAGTTTTTAGAGCTTTTCCTGTGTCTGCTGTTTCTTGAAGATAATCGGCCTAAAATAATCCTTTTGCCAAAGAGACTTATTTTGGGGGCAAATTCTACTCCTTTTCACAAGGGTGTAGTTTCTCTGACCACAGCTAAGAGAGGATAAAGTCCTCTGTTTCCTCATTGGCCCAAGGTTCTTCAGTAAATTTGCTGAGCTCTTTGTTTCCATGGTTTATGTTTAGAGCAGGAGCCATAGAGTCAGTCTGACTGGGTCAAACCTTTACTCTACCACTTATTTCTTGTTTGACCTTGTGTACACAGATACTTAAACCCTTGATGCCTCAGTTTCCTCATCTATAAAATGGGAATGATGGTAGTACGTACCTTATGGAGTTGCTGAGAAAGTTAAATGAAATGATGAATATAAAATATTTAGCAAAGTACCTGGCTCATGGTAAGCCCTCAATAAATATTTGCTTTTATTATTGTTATTATTGTTACAGAAGTGAGAGATTATTATTATTATTTAGTTTTTGGATAGAAAATTATAGTATAATAGACTATTTCTTATCAAACTTCAGAGAGGTCTTTTGAGATTCACTATTGAAAATTTATACCTAAGGGAATAAATACCTTTCCAAATACCTTCAGGCCTTTGAAACATTAAAATGTCTGATTCTCATTTTAAAAGGCACAAAACCCACCATAAAAGTTTAAATAACTTGATATTGTGAACACCCTCACTCTTTCTCTGTATCCCCAAATTTCATCAAAGTACTGCATGCTTTGGGGTAGTACTGACCCAGTACTTACTGACCATGAAAATTTTTATACCAAAAGGTCATTGTTAATGTATGGATTCTAGAAAAAGAAAAATGGCATAGATCTTAGCAATGACTCTGTTATAGGATTGATATCATTCGACAATAAAACATTTAATTAGGTCCTCCTGCATGCCAGGCACTATTAGATGCTGAAGATACATAAAACCCTGTCTCTGCCCATGAGGTGCTGTTAGTCTAGTAAAGACACAAACACAAATACAACTAATTATCAGATAATGAATAAATGCTGTATCTGAGGCACAATTAAAATGTAGAGGGAGAAATCAATTTTGCCTTTTGGGTGAAGTCAGGGATAGCTCTGAAGAAGAGGGAACATTTGAGTTGGGTCTTTGGAGTAGAGCATGATTTGGGCTGGTAGATGGGGGTCTGGAATGGAGGGAGGGCAATCCAGGCAGAGGGAACCACATGTGCAAAGGCATGAAACTTTGTAGGGAATTTTATGAAACTGGTGGGTGGTCTGGTATGTCCAGAACAAAGCGTGATAGAGATCATGTTATTAATTACATTTATCTAAAAATCATGGATGTACCTCTCCCATAGTGATGTAGAGATCATATAAAATATGAACACCTCATATTTTGTGAAACAGAGCTAAAGATTATGAAAGATACCACCTTAGAGAAACTTGCTTGTAGGATAGTAAGGTAGCAGGGAAATTTAGAAAAGCCATCAAGGTGAGCAGCTTGAAAAGCCCATGACTTTTTTTTTGGTAAGGAAGGGAAGGTATATGCAAATGGTTTTAGCTGCTAGGCGGCATCATCGGAGGAAGGAGATTTGTTCTGCTACTAACTGGGTGTTGACCTGGGAAAGTTGCTTAACCTTGTGGGCCTCAGTTTCCTCATTTGTAAAGTAAGGGCTTTAGGTGACCTTAAAAGTCTCAAACTTTAAGGATTTATCATATTGGCAGTGGCTATCTCACTACTGAACTTTGTTTTAATGGCTTGCCTGTTCCCCACTGAAAAATGCCCCATGACTAAGTAGGTCAGGTGGCCAGGTACCAGTGACTAGCCCTAGATGGATGGAAATACTATTGAATCTCTACTTTGATCCTCCACCTTCATTGTTTCTTCTCATCCATCCAAAGTTCTTGGGTGTTCTGGGCCCCTACTCTGAACGTTTCTTCTATGAAAGTCTGGTTGCTTGGCTTTGCCAGTCACGTGCCTCTATTGGGTCTTAACTGGGGTGAATATAGAACACTAAAATAATTTCTAACCACGGTGGTTTGGCTCTGTTTTCTCATCCCATTCAAGAATGGTCGCTATTTAGATCCTACACCACGAGGCTGCTGTCCTTGCTATCATAATTGTAATTTGGTATATTGATACAGTACTAAATTTCAGTTGAGCAGATGGTGTCAGGATTTAGACTTATGCTTTTCAGATACAGATGGTCCAAACACTGAACTTATCTGTTGGTTATTTTTATTTAGAGCAGATTAAACATAAATGTGACTTCATATCATTTTTCTTTTGTGATTTTTGTTTTACTAGTGATTACAAATGGTTTCTCTTATTCTTTATCCTTTTCTAGACAAAGTCTTTGATTTTAATTAATACCTATTTTCCCTCAGTGTTGACCCAGATTGTCTCCCCTAATCCTGTTGCTTTGGTTTTCCAAGTTTTCTGGAAGAGGAGAAAAGTAATAATTAAAAAAAAACAAACCAAAAACAAGCCACACCGTTAATTAGTCTGGAAGAAAAAGCTCTGTGGTTGTCAAGAGTTCTTAATCATGCACCCCCATCCTCATCCATCCGCAGTGACAGTTGTCAGTAGCAGAGCAGAACTTAATATACAGGCTCCGGAAGGGCCGATGCTTGCTTTAGTGGTAAAAAAAAGAAAACGGAGCATCAGAGAAACTGAGTGATTTGTCTGAGGTCACATGGAAGTGTTTGGAAGGGTCAAGCCCAGAACCGTGTCTTCAGATTCCTGTTTGGTACTCTTTTCAGATACTGAAGTGCCTTCCGGAACCACTCTGGTTGCTTAGCATCAGATACTGTTACTAGCAACTGGCGTTTTTCCCACATGGGGAAATTGATACCATCACTATGGAGAACGAATTCTCTGCCAACTTTCTGAAAAACCACAAGTTCTGCAAGTGTTTCGTGGTTCTGATTCCGAAGGTGGGGATTGTGCAACCAGATGGCTATGGATTGCTAAAAGGAGGCAGTAGCAATAATCTTGGTTTAGAATGCAGGATAATGAGAGAAGTAGGTCAGAGGATGCTACAGCTGAGAAGGACTCAGGAAGGCAGATATTTCACATAGATTTCCATTGTCTTCTCGAAGATTTTCAGGGGCTGACTTCTCAGCGACCCTTGGGAATCCATTTCGGTATTTCACCACCCCAGAGTCAATGAGCTCCTCTTCCTTTCATTAAGGAGCTTTAGTTCCCTTTAGTTTGGTAACTTGAAGTCAGAGGTTGTTACTTCTGTCCTTTTCTTTGGAGGAAGTGAGAGTTGCCTAAGGAGTGTGACATAGTCAGGATTGAAGCTCGTCCAGGTAAACAGCTTTATTTGGAGAGCGGAACAATAACCAGGCTTCATCTCATGCTTCTCCATGATCACCTGGTCTTGTTGACTTATCTCAGTGATAGGCTTTGCTCCTTCCTCAGGAGTGCAGTGTTTTAATCTCCCAACAGCCTTGCTGTCTGTTGAGAAGAATTGGGTTTTAAGATGCTGAGATCTGGAAAAGGATGATATAAGTTGCATTCATCCAAAACAATTAATTGGAGCCCCTTTAGCACTTCATTATCATTTTTCAAGTTATCCCCACTCATCTATTCCATAAGTGTTTACTGAGTGCCTTTTGGGGGCTAGGTACTAGGGATACATCAGGCAGATGCTTGCCTGAAAGGAGCTTATGGTCCAGGGGAGGATTCAGACAAGTAGGTAGACAATTGCAATCCTTCATGATAAGCACAATGCTATGATAGGAGCAAGCATGTGGGGCTGAGGGAGCACACAGGGCAGAGGAAACCTATGGGAGACACTCAATAAATGCTTGTTGACTGAGACAAGAATCTTAAATTGTGGCTTACTAATTGTGTGATTTGGGGCTGAGCCTCAGTTGCCTTATCTGCAAACTGGGGATAATACTTTTCTAGACAGTCCCTAAAAGTTTTTATGAGAATCAATTAAAACAATGCACTTAAAAGCACTTAGGAAACCACGATGCTGGATAAGGGAATTGTTAAAAGAAGTGATGTGCTTTTCCTGGCGTGTTTGGTCATGGTAACAATGTGGAAGTTATTAAGAATTTTGGGTAAATTTCCTAAGAGAATGGATTACAGCCAAAGAATTGTGTCTATCGATGCCCCTGAGAGACTTTATTTTAAAGTGTCTTCTTTACAAGACAGAAACACATGACAGACCCCAGAAACAGTAATGAAGAATCTAATTTAGTTTTGCATTTGGAGTGAAGAGAATTCTGAAAGACATTTATTTCTTTTTAAAAGAGCTTTTAAGGATATGTTTACCTCTTCAAACCCTGTTTTGACAGGTCTCTAAATTCCCAGTGATTAAATCCACGTTGTCACCAGCTTCCCCTAGAAACCTTTAAAAATAGCATACTCATGAGCTACCATGCCTTTTTGAATGCTTAGTCAACACTGATGCCAAAGAAGATATGAGAAGAAACAAGATGGTATCTACCATCAAGGATCTTATAGTCTAAATGATGGAACGTGACTACCACATAAAACGATAGTAATAATAACTACACAATACATAAATCATAAGCAAGATTGGGGTTTGAGAACTTACCAGAGGTTTATGAAGGCATTGAGATCACACTGGCACTTGAAGGATGGATGAGATTTAGATAAGGCTGAATGGAATGGGGAAATTATTAATCTTTCCAGGTGAAAGGAAAGGCTTAAACTTTGGAGATGAATAGAGTTAATAGTGCCAGTTTCTGGGATAACCTTAGTGGCTTCTACTTAGCAAGTGCTTTCTATATGTTAGACAGAGGCTAAGAACATTACGTGTATTAATCTTCATAACAATCCTATGAAATTGGTACTATTCACGCCCCAATTTTACATAAGAAAAAACTGAGTTTCAGAGACATTAGGTAATGTGTCGTTAGACGCATAGCTAATAAGTGGTAAAATGAGGTTTTAAACTAAGATATATCTGATCTTAAGGTCCATGTTATCAACCGTCATATTATGCCATCTTCTGACTCTGTGCATCAGAAAGGTTTCAAATGAATAATTCATATTTTCTGAGGAATTAGTGGTTTTGAAACTTCCTAAGTGTCTCTTTAAATTAGAATCTCTTTCCTTCATCACAGTATATGGTGCTTTTAACTTTTTTTTTTCTTGTTTTTTTTTCTTTTAACTTTTTTGCATTGTATTTTTAACAGTTAATTTTTAAAATTTTGAGATAATTTAAGTCTGAAAGAAGAGTTGAGAAAATAGTACAAAGCCCTGTCTACCCTTCATTCAGCATCTCCTTATGTTAACATTTTATTTAACCATAGAACATTTACCAAAACTATGATATTAACCTTAGTACAATACTATTAGCTAAAGTACAGAACTTATTTGGATTTCACCATTTTTTCCAATAATGTCCTTTTTCTTTTAGAAGATCCCATCCAAGATCCTGTGTTGCATTTAGTAATGTCTCTATGGTATCTTCCAGTCTGTCACAATGCCTCAGTCTTTGCCTATCTTTTATAACCTTGACACTTTTGAAGAGTATTGATCAGTTACTTTGACTGATGCCTCCCAATGTCTGATGTCTGATGATAATGAGATTGAGATTACACATTATTGAGAAGGATACCAGAGAGGTGATGTGTCCTTCTCAGTGTTTCATATCAAGGGGTACTTGATGACAGTATATGGTTTTAAAAGGTCCCTCAATGCTACTAGATTGTTTAGGCTAGTGAGGAGATAAAAGAGGAAGTGTATCTCTGAAGAGGACAGTTGGGTGGGTGTATACAGGGGTTGGAAGTGGGAGGTGATGAGCTCTCATCCTTGTATCTTATTCTTCATACTTTGAAACTACTACAAGGTAGAACAAGACAGATTCCTCTCTCAAGTCATGCATGGTACCTGTGGTCCTCTTCTTAACTCTGAAATTCACTCTGAACGGTCTTCAGCTTTTGTCTGAACCTGATTTTCTACTTTGATAGCCTGGGGATAGTGAGAGTAGAAAGAAGGGAACTAAATGAGTAAAAAACATTCCAAATAATGCAGTTCCTCTCTGACCTTACTTATGCTCTCAAAACACTTTTCAGGAGCATGAAAGGGTGGGGTTGGCTTCCCTGGTGGCGCAGTGGTTGAGAGTCCGCCTGCCGATGCAGGGGACACGGGTTCGTGCCCCGGTCCGGGAAGATCCCACATGCCGCGGAGTGGCCGGGACCGTGAGCCATGGCCGCTGAGCCTGCGCGTCCGGAGCCTGTGCTCCGCAACGGGAGAGGCCACAACAGCGAGAGGCCCGCATACCGCAAAAACAAAAACAAAAACAAAACACAAAAAAGGGTGGGGTTGAAAACTCAGCATACAATTTTCATTATGGTTGGTGTGGAGACTTTATGTTGAAGGACTCATGTCTGAGAATAACAGGATATTACATTAGAATCACTCCTTACAAGCGCCTTTGAATTATTGTACATAATGTAGATTGGAAATTGCAATCAGATCAATTAAACTCACATTTTTTTATACTAATCCCTTCCTTAATCACTGACGTTGGTGGATATTTTAATTTTATTCCAGGAGGCAGATGAGGCTTGTGTATGAATAAAAATGAAAGGATTGTGAATATGAAGAGTTTATTGCTAGTGTTCCCTTGCTGAATACAGTAATTTTCTGGTTACCTGATCTGAAATGAATCGTAAGTCGGTGACATAAGAGAGTACAATACAATAATTCAGGGTGCCATGTTTTGCCTACGAAGCATAAATATCTGAACATTTGCGTGACCGTTTCTGAATGAGTGGCTTAAGTAGCTATGAAATATTAACTTACGTTCTTTTGGGTATGATTGAAATATTACATTCAATCTTTACCCCTCCAAAGGGAAAACAACCCCCACAAATCCCTGTGTTCTGTGAAACGTGAAAAGAATCTCATTTCAATGTCTTGCTTCGTTTAACTGTGCCACATCTGTGATAGAGTATGGTGACCATGTTGCAGTTGAGAATGTAAGGTTCCCATTCTGTTCTTTAGAGGAACAGTACATGAGTACACCATACTTTACCCACTTTCTCTAAAAGTTGTAAGTTGAAATTTATAAATTCAGAAGCAGAGCTGGCAATCTAAAGAGTGTGTGTGTTTTTGAAAAGGAAGGTCGTTTTTGAAATGTGTTTTATGTTTTGTAGACTTCTTGTAAGTATTAAGAGATATTAAAGCAAGATCCATTCCTTGGACTTCCAAAACCAGGAACTCCTTATTTATCTAGAGACCATGTACTGGCATTCTGGTTTACAGACAGAGGTCATGGAAGTGTTGTCTATAAAAAATATATAGCTCTTAGCAGGTGTGTTTTGTAGAAAGTAATAAGCATTTCACCATAATACAATTTTATTATCATTATCATTATTATTATTGAATAAATAATACAAACCATAGACAATTATGTACTTCCCCCCACCTCAGTAACGCATTTGCCAACTTCCCAACTAATGTGCTACTATTGTCGCATCTTTTAATTATACATGTATTTTAAATCTCACCAGACGTTATAATAATTTTATACAGTCAGCATTTATTAATAAACCAATATTGACACATCTTTATTAACTAAAGTCCATAATTTATTTAGATTCACTTAGTTTTTACCTAGTGTCCTTTTTCTGTTCTAGGATTCCATCCAAGTTACCATTACATTTAGTTGTCTTATTTCCTTAGGTTCCTCTTGGCTGATGTTTCTCTGATGATTAGGCTAGGGTTTTGGGCTTGTGGGAGGAAGACAACAGAGGTAAAGTGCTATTTCTATCATGTCACATCAAGGGTTCACACTATCAACATGACATCACTTTTAATGTTGACCTTAATCCTTTGGCTGAGTTAGTGGTTGTCAAGTTTCTCCACTATAAATTTACTCTTTTTTATTTTTTCCCTTCCACCCTGTACTCTTTGGAAAGAAGTCCTGTGCCCACTCACACTTAAGTTGTGGAGAGTTATATTCCTCCTCAAGGGCACAATATCTATTTAAATTATTTGGAACTCTCCTGCATGGAAGATTTGTCTCTTCTTTCCCATTTGTTTCTTTATTCAATCATTTATTTATGTTGTGGACGTTTCCTTTATACTTTGAGTTATAATGCAACTTTGTATTAAAACTTAATTTTGTTGCTCAAGATGTTTTGGCTTTGACCATTTGGAACTCTTTCAGTGGCTCCTGTGTTCCTTTGATGTAGCTCCATCATTGTGGGTTTTTTTGTTTTTGTGGGTTTTTTGGGAGCACTTCATTATTTTCAAGTATTATAAGATCCTCCAGACTTATTCTGAATATTTTCTGCCCCAGTCCTGGGATCAGCCATCTCCCTGAGGAGCCCTGGTTTCTTTTATTGGATAATGGTATTAGAAATCAAAATCTGGTTGCTAGGTTAGCTCATTGCTACTAGAGTGACATTGCTTCTAGTCTCTCTTATCCGACATAGCAAGAACATGAATGTGTGTTTACTAACCATGTATGTATATCTGTCTATCTATCTATCTATCCATCTATCTATTATACAGATAGTATAACCATCTGTATCTGTATTAAGCTAAATATGGGTTCATACTGATGTCTCAACTCTAATTTGTTAATGTATGGATTGTTCTTGCTTCCTTCCCTCGTTTATCTGTAAACACCCTTTCCAACGGTGAGAAATTTGCTCCTGCTATCTGCTATCCATTTACATGATTGTTCAGTTCCAGTGTGCATGTATAGCAAATTCAGAGTTGGTAACCTGTACCGTGTGGGGCACAACTTTACCAACTAGAGAAAAGTGCTTATGTACAATTTCTTTTGCTTTTAGTTTTACGGACTCCATGTATTTCTGGTGTTACTTAGGTCAGCACCTTTTCCCTCCATCCTCTTCAGGGAGATGATTTCATACATTTACAGTACAGTCAGATTGATTTGGTTCCCCCCCCACAATCCTTTTGTTTCTTCACATTTTATTTTGGATATTTTCTTCTGATCTATATTTTAGTTCACTAACTCACTCTTCAACTGGATTTACTGTACTATGAAAAACCTTCATTGGGTTCTTAATTTTGATTATTATAATTTTCAGTTATATATTTTTCCATTGATTCTTTTTAATAGTTTCCAGTTCCCTGTCAAAATTCCTAATTATGTCTATCAATTCTTTGAACATGTTAAATATATTCTGTGTCTCCTGACTTTATTACTTGGATCCCATGTGAGTATATTTACATTGTTTGTTTTCTTCCTCTTGGTCTATGATCCTTTTGTCTTATTTCTTCTTCTGCCTGGTTGATTTCTTTATTGAATTCCAGACATTATATTTGAAAAAATGTCAGGGTAAAGTGAGGTCTAAGATGGTCTTCCTCCAGAGAGAATTTTTTTTTTTTTTTTTTTTTTTTTTTAACTTTTTTTTTTTTTTTTTTTTTTTTATTTTTTTTTAAACATCTTTATTGGGGTATAATTGCTTTACAATTGTGTGTTAGTTTCTGCTTTATAATAAAGTGAATCAGTTATACATATACATATGTTCCCATATGTCTTCTCCAGAGAGAATTTATTTTTGGTTCTAGCAGGAGGCTAGGGCCACTAGGAGTCCTGGATTACATCTCAATTCAAAGATTGAGATAATTTGAAACAGGACTTCCGCTACTGTGAAGATTGATCTATTGATCTATTTATTTATTTTGGGTACCTTTTGAGGTACCCAAATCAAAACATGGGGAATTTCCAGGTCTCCCCCTTCTTGGTGGAATCAGGGCTTCAATTTTTGTCTTTCTAATACAACACTCTCAAAATCTCTGCTAAGCTTCTTAGTCTTTTTTTTTTTTTTTTGGATTGACCTGTGCCCAGTGACTTCCTTAGAAAGAGGTGGTTGGGTCAAATGATCTGTAAGACCCTTGAGTATGGGGCACCAAACTGTGTTTAGACATAGTTCCTACCTATTTCTATTTTACTTGTGAGACTGAAAGTATATAAAGGAAACATTGAGAGCCAGTTGAGTAATAGAATGCTAAACTGCATTGTATAGACAAATAGAGGATAGGAGAGTCTCTGTTAAGTTGATAATTGCACAATATAAAGAATAAGCACAAAACAGGTACATGAAGGAGACAGTGGTGAGGGTTGCTGTCCAAGCCATGGAATTGGACTAATTGGCGTCTTTTCCATTTTTACGCTTCCATATCAAACACACTTTCTGGTCAGGTGGGTATGTGACCCAGTCTATCTCAATTTTAACAAAATAACCCCTTTAATAAATTAAATCTGTGTTTTCGTTTGGGGTTGGAGAGACAACTCTATTTTTAGATATCTATCCCAATGAGCTGCAGAATTGGACCCAATTCGCATTTCTTCACCTTCCCTTTTCAGATTTGCCAGTAGCCTTGGTGTGGTTAGAATTGTAGCCTTAACTTTGTGTCTTGTTAACTATGTGGCATTTTGAATTTCATATTCTTTATCAATAAATCAAATGAAATGTAATAGTGAAAGAGAAGTTCCTTGAAAGCAGAATCATGTGTAAATTATGCCTTATTAATGCAGTAAGTCCCCTACATACAAACCTTCAAGTTGCGAACTTTCAAAGATGTGAATGTGAGTTTGCATGTCCGATCTCGTAAGTTAGTTCACGTGTCTGGCATACATTGTCATGTGAGTGCCTCCTCTACAAGTGGTTGTGCTTTTGTGTACTTTACTGTACATACTGTATAGAGTACAGTAGTACAGAATCTTTATTTCAATCCCAGGATGTCTGGAAGTAAGCATAAAAGCAGTGGTGATATAGCTGGTACTGCTAAGAAGCACCAGCTGTTGTACTATACTACTTTACTTTTCAAGGTACTGTATTGTACTATTAAAAATGTTTTCTTGGGCTTCCCTGGTGGCGCAGTGGTTGAGAGTCCGCCTGCCGATGCAGGGGACACGGATTTGTGCCCCGGTCTGGGAGGATCCCACATGCCGCGGAGCGGCTGGTCCCGTGAGCCATGGCCGCTGAGCCTGCGCATCCGGAGCCTGTGCTCCGCAACGGAGAGGCCACAACAGCGAGAGGCCCGCATACCGCAAAAAAAAAAAAAAAGTTTTCTTTATTTTCTGTGTTTGTTTCTTGTGTATTATTTGTGTGAAAAGTATTATAAACCTATTACAGTACAGTACTATATAGCTGATTGTGTTAGTTGGGTACCTAGGCTAACTTTGTTGGACTTACAAACAAATTGGACTTAAGAATGTGCTCTCGGATGGGAACTGAACTCGTTCGCATGTAGGGGACTCACTGTATTATTTTGTCATCAGATTGTGAACTATGGGGATAATAAGATTAGAAAAGCTCTGGATATGGGGAGATAATGATGATTATTCTGTTAAAAGCTGATTGAGACCCTCAAAAACCTGAAGTGTGATTTTTTTGCTTATTTATTCATCTTAACATGTATTCATCCATTTACTTATTTAGTAAATAATTACCGAGTGTCTTAAATGGGCCTGGTACTGAAGCCGAAACCTTGGCCTCTGTGCACCAGTGCCGAATCGAATCTCAGACACAGAGTTTTGGGTGAAGTAGAAAAGCACAGTTTTATTGCTTCACCAGGCAAAGGGAGACACAGCAGGCTCACCCCTTCGAAAACTGTGTCTCTACCCTGGAGAATTTGGTGAGTTTTATAGCATTGGTTCAAGGGCGGGATTGCTGATAAAAGGCCTGTATTCCTTTCATCTGGCCTCAGGTGATCTCCTGATAAGCTTGCTGGTTCCTTTCATCTGGCCTCAGGTGGTCTCCTGATCTCTGAAGAATGCTTCATCAAGTAGTTAGTATCTTCCATTTGTTGTGGGCTTTAGTTCTGTAAACGAGCTCAAAGATATTGTTATGTATATTCCTTGAGGTGAACCAGGATCCTGTCCCAAGGCTGCCCTATTGTTTCTTGACTGCCCCTCCCTTGTCTCTGCATCCCCTCCCTTCCCTGATTAGCAGCTGTTTGAACCTGCCCTTTGGAACTCAGGGAAGGTCCTGGAGGCTGAAGTCTATTTCCAAGAAATGGGGGACACAGGCTTCCATGGCCTGGAGCCCCACAGGGTCCTGCTTGGTTTTAGTACTGTGCTGGATGCTGGGAATTTCAGAGCAAATATACCTACAAGCTTTGTCCTTGAGGAGCTCACAGCCTAGTGAGGGAGATAAAAATTAATCAAAGAATCAAACCAATCAATGTGACGTCACAACTGTGATAGATACTTTCATGGAGAGGACTATGTTTCTACAGGAATATATAATGAGAGGATGGAAGATTTGACCTGGTCAGAGAGGTTAGGGAAAACATGCTCAAGGAAGTGGCAGTTGCCATGAGACTTGAAGTATAGGGGTTGGCAAGATACATGGAGGAAGTGAGAGTATTCCAGGCCAAAGGACTACCATCTGCAAAAGTTCTGAGGTGAAAGGGAGAATGACATGTTCAAAAACCTTAAAGAAGTCCAGAAGGTCTAGAAGGTAGAAGCAAGGAAGAAGTGGCCCATCAGATGGGGTTGAGAGATATGCAAGGTCCGGACCTTGCAGTGCTTTGTGGCCGCATTAAAGATTCTGGCCTTCGTCCCAAGGATAGTGAGGGAGCCATTGAAGTGTTCAGGGGAATGATGTGGTAATGAGGATGCTATATCCCAGAGGTCAGGTGATGTTTGGGCAGAGAGATGACCCTCATTGGGCTTCGTATCATTGAGTTGAGTACTCCATTTTCCGTCATTATGTTCACAGAGAAGACTAATTTAATGTGAAATCTTCAATACAAATCAGGATTTGTAAGTTTATGCCTTGGAGTGCATTATTGAAAAGGCACTGAATATAATTCCAGGTAGCATTAAAAAATCATCAGACTATGTCCATTTGCTCAATGAATAAATGGCGACTGTTTTGCAGAAGTCATTAGGATAAAAATAAGCCAAATTTGCTTTGAGTTACATCCACTAGACATTCATTTAAAGAGCAAAATATTGGGAATATTCAAACAAATTCTTTCTTCAAAATGTTTAAAATATAATGGAATAAAATGGATAATATAGAACTTTGATCATGTTTGATTTTTCATTAAAGTCTTAAATACTTGGTTTGTGTTAACTTAGGAAGAATTGGATGAAGGATATTTTCTATGCTACCTTCATATCCACTCAAATAAAACAAAGTCACAAAATGGTAATTGAACCTTGACCAGGTCCCATCATAGTGCTCTAGCTCCTACCAAGTTTCTTTTTCTTTTCCTACTCATCTCCCCTTTTCACACCCTCTGACTTATGTGTTATTCCCCCAACCCCACCTCACTTTGTTTATTGAACTTGCCCAGTATTGGATATGACTTGGGCCTTGGTACTAGCAATGGAGAAGGTGAGAAAAATGGCTTCTGGCTTTGCTGATGAACTGGATGAGTCAAAGATGACTTTCTGATTTTTGTTCTGAAAACAGGAAGCATATAGTGACCATTCCTGAAAGCGGGAAGATTGCTGGAGAGTTCCCAATTTTGGAATATTGAGTTTGAGATGTCTATTAATCTCCACAGTGGAAGGACCTTTT
This sequence comes from Delphinapterus leucas, assembly GCF_059928025.1. Taxonomy (NCBI): domain Eukaryota; kingdom Metazoa; phylum Chordata; class Mammalia; order Artiodactyla; family Monodontidae; genus Delphinapterus; species Delphinapterus leucas. The sequence goes on from NC_143131.1 coordinate 122,079,959, forward strand.
TAAAGCTAAATATTGCCTGCTTCTCTTAACAAAAAATTCAGTGTTATAACGTTAATAGGCTCTGCCTCTTTATTTGGTCTTATCAAAGGTCCTGACCGTGCAAATCAGATTAAGTTGCTCTCCTAATTAAAACTTTCCAATGGCTACTTACCACCTTTAGACTAAAATCTAAATTTTTTTTTTTTTTTTTTTTACCAGAGTCTCCAAGACCCTTCCTATAGGTATTGCCTGACCAACCTACCTCGTGATACCTTCCTCTTCACTCATTATGCTGCTTCTGTAGGGGCCTTATTTCTGTCTCTTGAACATGCCAAGAGACATACTTCAATTTTAGGACTTGCAGTTGCTGTTCTCTTTTTCTGGATTATTCTTCCCACTTTTTCTTTTATACTGGAGACTCTTTTTAACTATTTTGATTTCAGACCATGTTCTATTGCCTCAAAAAGTTCTTTTGTAATTATTATCATTTTCTTCATAGTACTTCTCATCATCTGAATTTTTTTTTTTTTTTGCAGTACATGGGCCTCTCACTGTTGTGGCCTCTCCCGTTGCGGAGCACAGGCTCCGGACGCGCAGGCCCAGCGGCCATGGCTCACGGGCCCAGCCACTCCGTGGCATGTGGGATCCTCCCAGACCGGGGCACGAACCCATGTCCCCTGCATCAGCAGGTGGACTCTCAACCACTGTGCCACCAGGGAAGCCCTCCTCTGAAATTATTTATTTAAATATTTACACATTCACTGGTTGTCATCCCCCACCCCTGCCCCACAAGGTATCTCATCTGATTAGTTTGTCCCTATATTCCCAACACCTAATACAACATCTGGCACATTTGAAGCACTCAGTAAATATTTGTGACTATAAAAATATTAAATAAGTGAATGGAAGTGTGAAGAAAAGGAGGAGGTAGAGAGAAAAAAGCCTATTCTCTCTTATAATCAAATAAAAAATGTATATCACATAATGTCTTTATGTTGGCTACAATTTTGCCCCCATTTATTAATACACTTCATGTTATAGACCTTACAAATGGCAAAGTATTCCTTGTGGGTTTTGTGCTAAGAATACAAATTCAGTACGTCAGGCCATCTCCATTTTACATAGGGAAATAAGGCTCACAGGAACCAGATAACTTCCTCGCGCTTACTCTGCTTTTAAGTGACAGTCTGACCTGACCTTGAATCCACATCTCTTGAGTTTGAGTCTGGTGTTCTTTTCGTACACTGTGCTAGTTCTCTATGATACCATAGGGACTGATGTTGTCACGTAATGACAATATCATTGTCAAGAAGCAGCACATAACCAAATGGGTCAGATAAAATTAGAAGTGGTCCCGCATTTTGATAACTCGAGTCTTTGCCCATTTTTAGAATCACAATCAGATTTATTAATATCTTCTGGCTCTGATAGGTTTTAAGTAACTTTCTTTAATTTACATACCTATTTATCAGACTGACCACTGGCTGTGTAACTGGGAATACAAGCAATCTCACTGGGAACATGCTCCTTTAAAAATTTTTAACTAACTGTACAGTCTCTGGGGCTTTATAATCTCTGAGAAGCCTGAATTAACAGTGGGTTCCAATATGTTCACAAACCACAGCATTCACAGCAAGGTGAGGGGTTGTGAGCCGTTTCCACCTGGGTATATTTCTGGCACAGCTGTATCTTCCTACTAAACTGTATACTTCTTGGAACCAAGGCTAGATTTTGCATCGAGGAGATGTTTCTGGCATAGCTGTACGGAAGAGGACCCATGGTGCACCGGCTCTTTCTGCAATAGTCTGCTGCCATGTCAGTCTACCCGTGGCAACAGTAATGCACACTTAGCAGAGGTGGTGCTTCAAGGGGTGGGGGTGATGAACTCCTCTCAGGGACTCTGTATCCCAGAAGTCGCACAATTGACATTTTGCTTTGGAATTCTTTGCCTTTACTTACTTCACTTTCTTACTTTATCTCTACTTACTTCATTGTACTGTGTGTGTGTTGGGAGTGGGGCAGAGATACAATATCTAGTCTTAGTTCTAAGAAGTATACAGTTTATAGGAAGATATCGAACTTATTTTCAAACAACTATAATGGAAATTAGAATTTGGGACAGATGTAGCCTAGAATGTATGGTTTAAACCTTGCTCCCTGGAGTCAGGCAGACTTGGAATTAGGTTGAGACTATTTACTTATTAGATAGGTTGTTTTAGACAGCATACTTAAGCTCCCTGAGACTTGATTTCCTCACCTGCAACGTTGGGGTAACAATAACCGTACGTGTCATTTCACCCAGTTGCATTCATGGTACATTTATGTAAATGGACTCACACAGTTCTTGGCACGTAGTAAGTGCTTCATAAATGTTAGCCTTTATATAATTGTTATATAATTTGTATATAAAATTTAAAATGGTTTCAATTCCTTCTGCTCTTCGTAAGTGACTGCATTTTGCATTAAGGAAATACCATTAGTAAAGTTGGAAAGGGGGAAAGTGCAGGGTGTGTGGGGAAGTGGCCATTCCCAGTTTGGCCAGATTCTGTGATCTGTGTGGAGAAGTCTTGAAATATAAGAGATAAATCAGGGAGGGTTAATTAAGGTGAAGCTTGAAGAGTTTTGAGTGACAAATCTATATTTAAATCAACACTTGTGGGTAGGTAGTGAAGGAGCATACTGTTTAAAAGGGAGTTCTGGAGCCAAACTACCTAAGTTCACACCCCAGCTTCTCTGTTCACTGCTGTATGATGTTGGACAAATTATATAATTTCTATTTGCCTCAGTTTCCTCATGTGTAATAATATTACCAACATCATAGGCTTCTTGTGAACATTATGAGATACTACAAGTTCATTATTAGCTGAGAGCCTGGTAAAACACTAAATAAATGATAGCTATTATTGTATTATTATTGTTATTATTATTTGAACAGAACTGAATAGTTGATTTGCAAGTAGCAGAAACAAAAGACAGCCCTTTCGGTGTTATTTTATAACTAAAGCGGGCATGGTGATAAATTTTGAGTAAGACAGCCGTGAAAAGTGACATTTTAAACCTCTTCTCCAATCCCCAAAGATTTGGTTTTTCTCCAAGAGTTTCCTGACCACTTATGCAGTCAGTTTCTAGCTGGAGGTGACTTTAAGAATTTCTGTGCAAAGTGGCATGTACATATGCAATTTACATATACTGACATGCCATTGGCTGCTTATAGTTTATGGATCTATCAGTATAGTGTAGGTAGTAAATCTATTCCTGAAAAGCTAATCTATTCAATTAGTTTTTGCAAATTGAATATTTTAAGCAAAAAAAAGAAGTCTTTGTTTAGAAAAATGCTGTCATTAATTTATTTTTAAAAGGTAAGAGACCACTACCCCACTTGTCATCTTTCTAAATCCAAGTGTCCATTTATTTGGGTGGGCAAAAGTCTGCATAAATAGTTTCTAGTAAATAGCATTATGGAGAGAGCTACCGAAAGCCAAATCAGAGTTAATCTTGATTTTTTTTTTCTTTTCTGCCTTTTTAGAAAATCTACAAATATTTCAACGTGCCATTATTAATTTTCAGTGTGTCAGTTTTCTTTAGGTGCAAACATTGGACAGGTGGCCTAATGCTTTTCATGAAAACTTAAAGTGGATGAATAATAAATAGGAAATGTCACTTCCCTAGAAAAACTAAAAGAGCCAAGAGCGTTCACCTTTGATTAGTACATGCTAGGGTGACGATTGGCATCTGCAGTCTCACAGGTGAATTTTTCTCTCAGTGGGGTTCAACCAGATCACAAAGAATCATTCTACTGAGTTCTTTGGATTTCAGGGTGTTAGTGAGGCTCATGTCAGAAAACCATGATGGAACATTTTGCTGGAAAAGACATGCAACTAGATCATGCTACATTAGGCAAGTCTCAGGGCAAAGGCTGAGTGTCAGGGAAGTTTCCTCCATCTGGAACTATCTCTAACTCTGATTACAGAATGGCTGTCACAGCCTAAAGCAGGTTCTTTTTTCTCATCTTCTTTTGTCTTCTTTTACTCCTCCCCCATCTCCCCCCACCCCCTTGCTCTCCCTCTTTTCTGTCCTCACTTTGAGCTGATGTCTCTACTGTTAGGAACTCATTTGGTCAATGACCAATTGGAACACAGCAGATCATTTTTATGACCTATTGTTTAAAGCCAGACCTGCTTGGAGCCATTTCTAATTCTCTTAATAAAGAGAACGGAGTTAAGAGTATTGCAATTTAGATGTATCCATTTGGGAAGGGTTCACAGCTCCATCCAGGATATTTTATGCTTGAAGATCCATGGTCATCTCGCCATGTCCCACTCTGAACCCCCTTTCATTGTTATCCCCAAGTCAGCGTATTATCTCCTTGTACCCTACCACTTACAGGTATTACATATTTACATAATATATAATTATATATTACAGAAAGATGTCATATATCACTTTTTTCTAGTCATGTAATATTGGAATCTGGGGATCAATAAACATTTTTTTATTATGATAATCCTCAAACCTCTACAAAAATAGTGAGAGTAGTGTAATGAAGCCCGTTTCAGGGAGTAGAATGTTTTCTGTGCTCATAATCCCCAGAATTGCCACTAGCACAAAACTCGTGTTTTATACAAGTTTCTTCATCAAGATGGTTGTCTATTTATCAAATTTATTTTTCCTTTTTCAAAAATAGGGAAAAACTTTGTATAATTTCAGTACTTGGAGTCCCTCTTCCCTTTTTTGGGGGGGGGTTCAAAAATGAACTTGTTGCACACATGTGGCTATAGAAAATAATAGAATCATTTTTTTTTTTAAAAGAGGACCATTCGGGCATCTTTTTGTAGTTTTCTCAAGATGTTATACCTGTTGAGTGGAGAGGAACTTATAACAGGCTTTTTCCTCCCCTAAAAATGTGTCTTTTATTACATGTTGAGATGGTGGCTCTTTGAAGGTACTTGACCATGAGAGATTAAATGCCTCTCAAAGTGGGGGAAAATACATCTACTGATACCAACTTAAATGCTAATGAAATCTGGAAGCATGTTTTATACTTAGAGCTTTAAAAAGCTGTTGTTTCATGTAAAGGTCTCTGGGGTTTTTATTCAGGGATTAAAAAAAGGATTGTTGTCGGCTGTGTTTCTACTAAATCACCATTGATCTCACCTGTGACTCAGGGAAGACGTAGGCAGTTGATTGTGGGCATCTGTAGGGTAACGATTTGTTCCCTATGGACCTGTGTATCTAAGGCCTGGATAGGTCTCTGCACAAAACCTATATGGTTGGCAAATGCATATACTAACACTCACCACATTATCTGGAAAGTGCTTTTCTTGACAGTAAGAGGGCAACCCAACCAGAAGAACTTCTTCCTCTTTGAATGTGTTGACTCTTGCTCCAGCTAATTTCTGATGTTGAAGGAACAGACCAAATAACTTTTGACTTTGGAAAAAGTGTAGCTTCTGGAGCTCAGAGTGAATTCAATTCTAAAATCACTTCATTTTGCTTCAGACAATGGAGGGACATATAAATCTATCAACATTTAGCAAAGAGGACACCCTACACAAATTATAGGACTTTGAGCAAGTAAAAACCTTAGAGAATGTCTGACTCTTTCACAGATGATAGAGATTTGGGGAAATTAAGTGATTTACCTGAGGTCATCCAGATAATTATTGGCAGAAGTAGATCTCTAGAAGTGGGTTCCTGGCTCATTTACAATCACCCAGGGAGATAATAATGCTGTATATGCCAGGCCTGTACTTCATCCATTTTTTGCTTCCACAAGTTGTACTGGGATGCTTTCAAACCTCCACTGGATAAAATGAGATTACGGTCATTATGTTGCTATTGTCTGGGTTTGAATCCAGGCATTTCAGATCTAGATGCCCCCTTTCTCAAACTCTGTGCTTCACTGACCAGGAATTATCTGTGGGAATAGGTACAGCCTTATTTAGACAGAAGAAAAAAGTGCAATGGTGGTTCTTTGCAGAGGTATGAACATCGCATTCTACATTCTGTGTATCTATTCTACCACATTCTTCCTACGATTTGCACTCTAAAAGCAAAGAAACTCTTCAATTACTCTAAGTGCTATGATCTCGATCAAAACAGTTGACTTCTGTGGACCTCTTTTTTCCCACTTGAAAAAAAAAAAACAAATGATCAGGGAGATTGCAAAGTCTTGTGCCAAGAGAAAGATTGTCAGAGTATCAGTTGGAGGTAAATCTTTTTAGGGTTCTGCAAACAGAATAATCCATAAGTTAGTTTTTAGGGACAGAAAATAAATTTACATCCACACGTTCATTATTACCTGTGCTACATTAGGAAGGACGGTATCAGGGAAGATAAGCAACTGTGACCTCCAAAAAGTCCCCAAGGGGTCTTTTAATACTGCTAGTCTGTCTGCCTGACTTGCCCTGCGGATAAACGAAAAGGAACACCTTCTTAATGACACTACAAAAGCAACAAGAAGTCCTAAGAGGTATAGTGACCAAAATGGGAAGTTTTTGGGTCATTCATCATGTTGCTAAAGGAAAATCATTATTTACTAGAATTTTAGGACTTTAATGCTACTGCATGTGAAGAATATGAGCCATCAGTGGGATTATGTATATTAGGTGAAACAAAAGCTCAGGTAATGAGTGTGATCAGCATCTTTCATACAGAGCTTGAGAAGGTGTTTATTGACATCATAAAATCTCTAAGCTATTAACAGTCTTTTTGACTGGGGAGTAGTGAGAGATCAGAATATGCAAGGTGACCAGTGTGGCAAAAATTTTGCCTTTTGTAAAGGAATATGTAGATCATAATCACTAAGATTTTTTTGTATCTTATTACCATTCTACTTTTATTTGAGTTATTTATATATGTATCTGCATCCCTCCCAAATCGTAAGTTCTTAGAGGGCAGAGGTGTGTGTATTATTTACCGATATCCCCCAAAGTACAATATTGAACAATTGAATTCAAGGAATTGTTTTTATTCTAAAACATTCCTGCCATCACCACAGCAGAGGAGCCTCAATTTCAGAGAACTATAGGAAAAACTTTTTTATAAATGTGCATGAATCATAAGACTAAGCATTTTTTATCTGCCAGGTAAGACCAATGCAACCGAGGACGGCTATGGCTAGTGAATCACTAAGACAAAATATATTTGTTTCAAGTTTGCAAATCCTAAAATTGTTTCAAAAAGCCATTTCTCTTCTCTTCGTCCCATGGAGTAGAAGTTTAGGCATAGTTTCTTGTTAGACTCTTGGAAATCAGCTTATCATGATGAATTGTGCAGTATTTGAGACCACCAGTTTCACCTGGGATGCCACAGCATCATCTGTCAGCCCCACCAAGCTGGAAGAGCTCTGTAAGACCTAGATTTCTTGGGGATGTTTAGATAATCTGTAACCACGTTTTCGCTTTGACTGTATGTACATCTCTGTTAATTCATTGAGCTATACTCCAATGTTTCAGTTTCACCAACATTTATACTATTTAAGACTATTCATTCTTTTATGTATCAAACATAGAATATTTTCTTTTTTTTAAACATCTTTATTGGAGTTTAATTGCTTTACAATGGTGTCTTAGTTTCTGCTGTGTAACAGAGTAAATCAGCTCTACGTATACAGATATCCCCATATACCTTCCCTCTTGTGTCTCCCCCCACCCTCCCTATCCCACCCCTCTAGGTGGACACAAAGTACCGAGCTGATCTCCCTGTGCTATGTGGCTGCTTCCCACTAGCTATCTATTTTACGTTTGCGAGTGTATATATGTCCATGCTACTCTCTCACTTGGTCCCAGCTTACCCTTCCCCCTCCCTGTGTCCTCAAGTCCATTCTCTACGGCTGCGTCATTATTCCTGTCCTGCCTCTAGGTTCTTCAGAACCATTTTTTTTTTAGATTCCATATATATGTGTTAGCATACGGTATTTGTTTTTCTCTTTCTGACTTACTTCACTTGGTATGACAATCTCTAGGTCCATCCACCTCGCTACAAATAATTCAATTTTGTTCCTTTTTATGGCTGAGTAATATTCCATTGTATATATGTAACACATCTTCTTTATCCATTCATCTGTCGATGGACACTTAGGTTACTTCCATGCCCTGGCTATTATAAATAGAGCTGCAATGAACATTGGGGTGCATGCGTCTTTTTGAATTATGGTTTTCTCTGGGCATATGCCCAGTAGCGGGATTGCTGGCTCATATGGTAATTCTACTTTTAGTTTTTTAAGGAACCTCCATACTGTTCTCCATAGTGGCTGTATCAATTTACATTCCCACCAACAGTGCAAGAGGGTTCCCTTTTCTCCACACCCTCTCCAGCATTTGTTGTTTGTAGATTTTCTGATGATGCCCATTCTGACTGGTGTGAGGTGATACCTCATTGTAGTTTTGATTTGCATTTCTCTAATAATTAGTGATGTTGAGCAGCTTTTCATGTGCTTTTTGGCCACCTGTATGTCTTCTTTGGAGAAATGTCTATTTAACTCTTCTGCCCATTTTTTGATTGGGTTGTTTGTTTTTTTTAATATTGACGTGCCTGAGCTGTTTATATATTTTGGAGATTAATCCTTTGTCCCTTGATTCGTTTGCAAATATTTTCTCCCATTCTGAGGGTTGTCTTTTTGTCTTCTTTGTAGTTTCCTTTGCTTTGCAAAACCTTTTCAGTTTCATTAGGTCCCATTTGTTTATTTTTGTTTTTATTTCCATTACTCTAGGAGGTGGATCAAAAAAGATCTTGCTGTGATTTATGTCAAAGACTGTTCTTCCTCTGTTTTCCTCTAAGAGTTTTATAATGTCCGGTCTTACGTTTAGGTCTCTAATCTATTTTGAGTTTATTTTTGTGCAAGGTGTTAGGGAGTGTTCTAATTTTATTCTTTTGCATGTAGCTGTCCAGTTTTCCAGCACCACTTATTGAAGAGACTGTCTTTTCTCCATTGTATATCCTTGCCTCCTTTATCATAGATTAGTTGACCATAGGTGCGTGGGTTTATCTGTGGGCTTTCTATCCTGTTCCATTGATCTATATTTCTGTTTCTGTGCCACTACCATATTGTCTTGATTACTGTAGCTTTGTAGTATAGTCTGAAGTCAGGGAGCCTGATTCCTCCAGCTCTGTTTTTTTCCCTCAATACTGCTTTGGCTATTTGGGGTCTTTTGTGTCTCCATATAAATTTTAAGACTTTTTGTTCTAGTTCTGTAAAAACTGCCATTGGTAATTTGATAAGGATTGCATTGAATCTGTAGATTGCTTTGGGTAGTATAGTCATTTTCACAATATTGATTCTTCCAATCCAAGAACATTGTATATCTCCCCATCTGTTTGTATCATCTTTAATTTCTTTCAACAGTGTCTTATAGTTTTCTGCATACAGCCTTTTGTCTCCCTAGGTATGTTTATTTATTCTTTTTGTTGCAATGGTAAATGGGAGTGTTTCCTTAATTTCTCTTTCAGAGTTTTCATCATTAGTGTATAGGAATGCAAAACATTTCTGTGCATTCATTTTGTAAATGGTAAAGTTTCCAGCAACTTTACCAAATTCATTGATTAGCTCTAGTAGTTTTCTGGTGGCATCTTTAGGATTCTCTGTATATAGTATCATGTCATCTGCAAACAGTGACAGTTTTACTTCTTCTTTTCCAATTTGTATTCCTTTTATTTCTTTTTCTTCTCTGTTTGCCGTGGCTAGACCTTCCAAAACTATGTTGAATAATAGTGGTGAGAGTAGACATCCTTGTCTTGTTCATGATCTTAGAGGAAATGCTTTCAGTTTTTCACCATTGAGAATGATGTTTGCTGTGGGTTTGTCATATATGGACTTTATTATGTTGCGGTAGGTTCCCTCTATGGCCACTTTCTGGAGAGTTTTTTTTTATCATAAATGGGTGTTGAATTTTGTCAAAAGCTTTTTCCACATTTATAGAGATGATCTTATGGTTTTTACCCTTCAATTTGTTAGTATTGTTTATTATATTTATTGATTTGCATATATTGAAGAATCCTTGCATTCCTTGGATAAACTCCACTTGGTCATGGTGTATGATCCTTTTAATGTATTGTTGGATTCTGTTTGCTAGTATTTTGTTGAAGATTTTTGCTCTGTGTTCATCACTGATATTGGCCTGTAGTTTTCGTTTTGTGACATCTTTGTCTGGTTTTGGTATCAGGGTGATTGTGGCCTTGTAGAATGAGTTTGGGTGTCTTCCTCCTTCTGTTATATTTTGGAAGAGTTTGAGAAGGATAGGTGTTAGCTCTTCTCTAAATGTTTGATAGAAGTCGCCTGTGAAGCCATCTGCTCATGCGCTTTTGGTTGTTGGAAGATTTTTTATCACAGTCTCTATTTCAGTGCTTGTGATTGGTCTGTTCATATTTTCTATTTCTTCCTGTTTCAGTCTTGGCAGACTGTGCTTTTCTTAGTGTTTGTCCATTTCTTCCGTGTTGTCCATTTTATTGGCATATAGTTGCTTGTAGTAATCTCTCATGATCCTTTGTATTTTGGCAGTGTCAGTTGTTTCTTCTCCTTTTTCATTTCTAATTCTATTGATTTGAGTTTTCCTTTTTTCCTGAGGAGCCTGGGTCATGGTTTATCAATTTTGTTTATCTTCTCAAAGAACCAGCTTTTAGTTTTATTGATCTTTGCTATCCTTTCCTTCATTTCTTTGTCATTTATTTCTGATCTGCTCTTTATGATTTCTTTCCTTCTGCTAATTTTGGGGTGTTTTTTGTTCTTCTTTCTCTAATTGCTTTAGGTGTAAGGTTAGGTTGTTTATTTAAGATGTTTCTTGAAGTAGGATTGTATTGCTATAAACTTCTCTCTTAGAACTTCTTCTGCTGCGTCCTATAAGTTTGGGGTTGTCGTGTTTTCATTGTCATTTGTTTGTAGGTATTTTTTTATTTCCTTTCTGATTTCCTCAGTGATCTCTTGGTTATTTAGTAGCCTATTATTTAGCCTCCATGTGTTTGTACTTTTTACAGATATTTTCCTGTAATTGATGGTATCTAGTTGCATAGAGTTGCGGTCAGAAAAGATACTTGATACAATTTCAATTTTCTTAAATTTACCAAGGCTTGATTTGTGACCCAAGGTGTGATCTATCCTGGGGAATGTTCCATGAGCACTTGAGAAGAAAGTGTATTCTGTTGTTTTTGGATGGAATGTCCTATAAATATCAATTAAGTCCATCTTGTTTAATGTATCACTTAAAGCTTGTGTTTTTTAATTTATTTTCATTTTGTATGATCTGTCCAGTGGTGAAAGTGGGGTGTTAAAATCCCCTACTTTTTTGTGTTACTGTTCATATCCCCTTTTATGGGTGTTAGCATTTGCCTTATATATTGAGGTGTTCCTATGTTGGGTGCATAAATATTTACAATTGTATGTCTTCTTCTTGGATTGATCTGTTGATCATTATGTCATGTCCTTCTTTATCTGTTTTAATAGTTTTTATTTAAAGTCTATTTTGTCAGATATGAGACTTGTTACTCCAGCTTACTTTTGATTTCCATTTGTATGGAATATCTTTTTCCATCCCCTCACTTTCAGTCTGTATGTGTCCCTAGGTCTGAAGTGGGTCCCTTGTAGACAGCATATGTATGGGTCATGTTTTTGTATCCATTTAGCCAGTCTGTGTCTTTTGGTTGGAGCATTTAATCTATTTACATTTAAGGTAATTATAGATATGTATGTTCCTATTTCCATTTTCCTAATTGTTTTGCGTTTGTTATTGTACGTCTTCTCTTCCTCTTGTGTTTCCTGTCTAGAGAATTTCCTGTAGCATTTGTTGTAAAGCTGGTTTGGTGGTGCTGAATTGTCTTAGCTTTTGCTTGTCTGTAAAGGTTTTAATTTCTGAGTTGGATCTGAATGAGATCCTTGCTGGGTAGAGTTATCTTGGTTGTAGGTTTTTCCCTTTCATCACTTTAAATATGTCCTGCCACACCCTTCTGGCTTGCAGAGTTTCTGCTGAAAAATCAGGTGTTAACCTTATGGGGATTCCCTTATATGTTATTTGTTGCTCTTCCCTTGCTTCTTTTAATATTTTTTCTTTGTATTTAATTTTTGATAGTTTGCTTTATATGTGTCTTGGCGTGTTTCTCCTTGGATTTTTCCTGTATGGGACTCTCTGAGCTTCCTGGACTTGTCTATTTCCTTTCCCATATTATGGAAGTTTTCAATTATAATCTCTTCAAATATTTTCTCAGACTCTTTCTTCTTCTCTTCTTTTGGGAACCCTATCATTTGAATGATGGTGCATTTAATGTTGACCCAGATGTCTCTGAGACTGTCCTAAATTCTTTTTTCTTTATTCTGCTCTGCAGTAGTTATTTCCACCATTTTATCTTCCAGGTCAGTTATCTGTTCTTCTGCCTTAGTTATTCTGCTATTGATTCCTTCTAGAGAATTTTTGATTTCATTTATTGTGTTGTTCATCATCGTTTGTTTGCTCTTTAGTTCTTCTAGGTCCTTGCTAAACGTTTCTTGTATTTTCTCCATTCTATTTCCGGGATTTTGGATCATCTTTACTATCATTACTCTGAATTCTTTTTCAGGTAGACTGTCTATTTCCTCTTCATTTGGTCTGGTGGATTTTTACCTTGCTTCTTCATCTGCTGTGTATCTCTGTCTTTTGTCTTGACAGTTTCACAATTCATGTCTTATCTTTGAGTCTGTATTTACCTTGCTTAAAGAGATCATTACTCTCAGAAAATGTACTATCCTATTGGTATTATTTCTTAAGTAACTATTAATACCATTTTTATAAACGGATATAATTAACTCATAGACTGGCCGCTTTCTTTGAAATTCTCTCCCTTTTCTCTTTCCTAAACTTACTCTCGTCTCTGACTGTACCTTGTAAACATCTGTCAAGAATTGATGAAATGACCTCATTTGCGTCCCAGTCAGCTCAGCAACAAAGACTGTCATGCTTAGGACCTGACATCGCTGAAGGGTAAAAATGAACAAACTAAAGAAAACATTCTAGAGGGAAAACGTCACAAGAAAATCCCTAAAGATTCCCTTTACACAAAGCTGGGATTTTAGGACAGCAATGGTGAAGGAAAATAATTGCTAGAATAATAACTTATATGTGTGATTAAAACACTTGATGTCTTGAAAGGAGGGAGTTTTCTTAGAAGATTAATTTGAAAAATAATATGCTGGAGGCTGCCCTTAGGTGTCCTCAAGCCTGCCTACTCCCTCTCTGCTGCTGTAAAAGGGTAAAATTTGACCCAACATACTACCTCATCCTTTGTACCTCTCTGCAGAAATTCTTTCATCCAGAGATTTCAAAGTGTTTTACAAATGTAAATTAACAGGCCTCCTCACTTCTCTCCATAGAGATGGTTCATTTAAGTAACACAGAAACTTACCTGAATGGCTTACTCAAGGTCACCTGGGAAGTCCTTTATATAATCTGGAAATGGATATTCAAAGTGTAAAAATACCTTGCAGCCTCACTGCAGATGCAGACTCATTTCATCCCTTGGCAGGTACTACTGAAGGGATGAATAATCTTCTTTGGTCTTTACAGGGAGGCTCCTACTAGTTCGCCTTTTCTCAGCCTCACTGAAACCCCACATGTCTGGAAATCCAGACTTCAGCCCTCCTCTTTCCTAGCTCTTCTGTTTCCAATGCTGAGTGAAGACAGAACATGACTATTTTTTAAGATCTTAAAATGAATTACTTTGATTAAATAAGTACTTGACCATGTTTCCTTTTATGCCCCCAAACTTGTCTATTAATCAAGCTAACAAATGTTTATTTCTTAAACACTTATTTTGTTACTGCTCACTGTGCTAGACACAAGGAACACTACAGTCATGTTTCTCCCTTCATGAGAAAGAAACAAGAAACAAGAAACAGATACACTGAGTCGGTGCTATGAAGATGACAAACATGGTGAGCTGGATGAAGTGGGTGGGAATGGATGGATCAGGGAAGGCGTCTGTAAGTGGTTGACATTTGAACTGAGGCCTGAAGCATGAGAATGAGTCAGACTTTTAAAGTACAGGAGGAAGAGTGCTCCAGGTAGTGGAAGCAGCTAAAGTGAAGACAAGAGCTCAAGTGGGAAAGAATTTGGCATATGGGAAGGTGGCCAAAGTTTAGTGAACAAGAGTGAGAAGAGCAGGATATGTGGCTGCAGAGGAAGGGCAGAGCTTGTGGGCCTTGGGAAGCAGAGCGGATTTTATTCTGAGAGCAATGATCAAACCGTGAAGGGTTTTAAGCAAGGCGGGAACATGATCCGGTTCATGTTTTGAAACTAGGGGATTTTGGAGAATATCCTTCCTCAGCGAACATTTTTATCTGTCTTTACATAAGATTCAACCAGGCAGTGCAGGTTTTCTCATGCCTTACACCCACTGAAAGAATATAAGTAGGAAACTGTATGTGTTCTTCCCACTTTAATCCTTACCACACCAGTTCCCTGAACACCCAGGAACACAAAGTAAAACATTGTTTTATAAAGGAAAGACCTACTTGCCTCTCTGGAGCTGATTCATCCATGGTTTCATTACTAATTAGCTGGTCTTCTTGCTCTTTACACTGAGGAAACTGCAGTGTCCCTTTGATTTATCTGTCATCCTCCCCTGTGATCCCAAAGCACACGGCACAGACCTTATCACTTTGTATTGACATTATAAGTCATCCTTTGCCTCGATCTTCTGTTTGTGAGCTCTTTGAGGGCTGCGAACTATGTTACTCACCTTTGTATTTCCAGCGTTATCACAGAGGAAGTTCCAGAGTAGGTGCTCAAAAAAGGATGGGCAGTTGAATGAACAATAATGGATCGTCCCAAATCATGACACATTGGAGTGTCAAAGGGAATGCAGTTAATGATTATGCTGGGGCAACAGTGTAAAGTTGGACTGGACACCCTCTGAACTGGAATGTATGGCCACCTTGATAATCATTGTAATGAATATGAGAAGAATTGTGAACTCTCATTCTAGAGGTCTTTTATAAGGCACTGTTACTTCTTTTGCCCAAGCTGGCTTAGACCAATGGTTCTCAAAGCATGAGAGACATAATCATGCAGGAGATGTTTGTAGGTGGCAAGGGAATCAAGATTAAATAATATAGATTCACACTTTCATAGCAATTCGCTTTTCAATTTTACTTTAGCATTTCTACATAACAAATAGTAATAGAATACATGAATACTTTACCATTTCTAATTATTACAAAGAGAAACTCTCCGTTAGGTGTCAGATTATCTTTAACCCCCTCAAACCCCTGCTTATCTTCCTTTTTTTAAAAAATGGAAAGGAACAAACCTCAAGATCAGAGCCTTTGAACAAGAAATGATATTTGGCTGGAATTTAATGTTATGTTAGTTATATTTACTTCTATGCTTTCCTTTCTTCATGGCAAATTATGATCATTTACCAGTTAGGATTGGGATATAAAATTTTGTTTTCAATTAAACTTTTGAAGTAAAAAGTATAAGATTTAAAATATATATGCTGAAAGTCATACATAGATTTGGACAAAACCCATGAAACTAATGTACGAATGACTGACATTTAAGAAGCTGGATCAGACCAGTGATTCCCAGCCTTGTTTCTGAGGCTACCTTGAAGATTCACACTTATTAGAAAATATTCAAGTGAAATTAATTTAAATTAAAGTAATTTAGAAAAATAAATATGTATATATTACTTTTATTTATTTTTATAATCTTTTTCTCATTATAAAAATTATGCATGCTTATTGTTGGAATATGATCCTGGAAAATACTTAAGTTACAGATGAAAATTAAAAACAGGATATCACAATTTAGGAACAAATGCATGTAATATGTGAGGGATTTTTTTTTTTAACTTTTATAAATATGATGATTTTGACTCTCAAAATGTTAATACATATATGTTAATCTAAATTTACATAAAAGAAAAGGGTTATGGTTTTATTTATTTAAAACAATTAACAATAGAATGACTTTTTTTTTTTTTTTTTTTTTGCGTTACGCGGGCCTCTCACTGTTGTGGCCTCTCCCATTGTGGAGCACAGGCTCCGGATGCGCAGGCTCAGCGGCCATGGCTCACGGGCCCAGCCGCTCTGTGGCATGTGGGATCTTCCCGGACCGGGGCACGAACCCGTGTCCCCTGCATTGGCAGGCGGGCTCTCAACCACTGTGCCACCAGGGAAGCCCTAGAATGACTTTAAATATCAAACCTTTCCTTGTGTACTTAAAAGTTTAATTTGCTCAAAATTCATATACATTTAATATTGAGGACCATATTTACCAAGTAACTTAAGACACATCTTTACTAAATACAATTTCAGTCACTTATAGTGAGATGAGTGAAGTTTCCTTTTGGAAATCGTGTATTTAAATCCCTGCTTTTCTTACTTGCCAGAGATGTACAATTTCCAGCTCTTTGCAAACTTACCTTCCTACTATGGAGGAATAAAAACATAGCAGACTGAATTGTGTTCTAATTTTTAGTGAGAGGAGACGGCTTGGAATCTATTGCTATACCGAACCAACAGGTATAGGGAGATATTTATCTCCTTATAAGAATGCTATAGGTGTCAGAAGTGTCTGTTTACATTTTTTTTCCAAAGCAGAACATCAGCACGGAGTAACATTATTACCTTAATCACAAGCAGGCAAGATGGTTTAAACAACAACAACGAGCAGAACAGTAACCACTCCACACCAATGTGATAACCTGCTGTTCCACTGATAAGTTTCCTTCTCCCCACCCTAAGGAGTTCTCTATCCAGATAGACAATGACTGTACCACCACTTGATTCTGATGTTATGAGGTGAGAGTATGGGACTATACGATCTTGTTATAGCACTTTGTCAGGAAACAGTGCAACTAAGAAGGTAACCCTTGATCTTGAAACAAACTCTTGTCCATTGCCACCAGCTCCACTCAACGTTAAGACTATATATAGCCTCCACAAAGACTGGGAATCCATGAAGTTATCCCCTGTGCTGGAAACAGTTGTTGGTTCCTAGAAAACTCTTTAATATTGTTGAATGAATGTGCCATCATCATAATAGCTACTGTTTCTAAATAGCCAAGATGTATTAGGTGCTGCGATTTACGATAATAGTTCCAGTTCTCACAAAGACTCTCAATTGTAGTTGTTGTTATCTGTATTGTCACATTGAAGAAACGAGTTCAGAAGTGTTAAGTCCACACAGTGATGGGAGTAGAATTCGAAGCTAGATTTATCTGATGCCAATGCTTCAAGTGTTTCTCCTACAGAATGCAAAAGAGTTACATGACCTCAAAAAGGGCTTCATATATGAAAAAGGAAAACTACAATATGGTGCAGATTCAAATGCTTTTGTATGGTCTGATGATAGTGACATTATTTTAAAAAAAGAAAAGAAAAGAAAGGAATCCATGTGCGTTCCTGGGACTGTGAAATAGATTTTTTTTTAATGAGTTGACTCTAAAGGGTTGGGAGGAACCTTTGGGGACTGACATTAACAGTTTAGGCTCCGTTTAGAAAACAACTGTATATGTACACGTATATGTATACGGGTCCATTGTCTTAATCTTCTTTTGCTACTGTCTAATCTCTCCTCACCAATCTGGCAGACTGGGCAGGGCTCAACCACTGCGCCACCAGGGAAGCCCCAGAGGGACATCTTGATTGGATACCTTCCTCCCATCATTTGCTTCTTTCTCTTTGGAAGCTGGGCTGCCTTTAGAGGCAAATGGGTAGCCATAACCAAAGAGAGCCCAGAATATCTTCAGAAGGGAACAGAGGGTGGCACCAAAACAGCCCTGCGGGAGATGAGGACATCAAGAAGATTTGTTCACCAGAGTTTGCAGTTTCCTGCAGCTTTATAAATAATTCACTTGGGTAATGTTTTATCAAAAACTGCACAATCGCTTCAAAAGCCTGAGAATCTAATGGGCTTTAAAAAAAATCTTAATAAAAGAATATCAAGGCTTTGACCTGACACCGTTCCCCACCTCAGTATGTTTTTTTTCCCTCTTGGGGAAAAAAATCTGTAACACAAAAATGAATTTATTGTAATTGCCCACCTAGTGTGTAAAATTTCAGCTTCCATGTCATGCTTTAACAGGCAGTGTGCACAAAGCATAATCCCAGCTGAGGACTCAAGATTTCTAGTTGTTGTTTCTTTTTAACAGCCAGCGGTTGGATGCTGTGCTTATCTCTGGGAAGAAGTGATTGAATCAATTCTTTATTTAATCTCTCTGCTGACTTTATATTCCCTGTTCTACAGCAATGATATTTTAGTCCATCTCCTCCTTATTAAGTATGAATTTCCCCCATAGAATTTTAATCCACTGATTTGTGTTTCTTGACATACATACTTGGCATGTACTCATCGTAAAATCTGTTTCTCTGGTCACAAGGTGAGCCATGCAAGAAAATGTGGATGATTCATGAAACTCGTCATCACTCCCAAGGAGAGATTTTAAGCATTTGCCGAAGATGGTGGATCCTCAGAGAAGAATAAGATTGACTTAGTGGCAAAAGTGTGGGCTCTAGTCAGGCGGCCTGGTTTGAATTGAAGCTACACCACATATGAGCTGCATGACATTGAATACCTTCTTTAAATCTTCTGTGTCCCAGCTTCCTTGCTTATTAACTGTAGATAATTGCTCCTGCCTAAGAAGGTTACTGCAAGGGTTAAGTAAGTTAATAAATGGAAGGTGTTTAGGGCAGGGCTGGTCCACCGGAAGCACTTTAAAATGCTAGCCGCTCTCAATTATCCTGTCTTGTCTTAACACATGTGCTATGTGAGACTCTTCTACCTGACATGCAGAAGGCATGCAACAAATACTAATTGAACAAATGAATGGGTGCTTCCTAGAGTTTCCATCCTGAAGCTATGGCTGTATCTGTTTCTGTGTATTTCATCCTGCTTTCCATCACTGTACATTGTTTTTAATGGGTCATTGCTGTCCTTCTCACGTACCCTTGATTCTCCACGCAAGATTCCCACGGGCAATGAGCCTGGCCAGTGGAGGAGGCAAAATAAAGAGGCAGTTTGTCAAAGTAAATTCCATTCTTTCCCTCAAGTGACAAATCTGTAGTGATCCATTTAAGCTAACATGACTTTGAGTGTTTACTTTTCTACTTGTTAACAGGTATCTCTCTGAACTGTTAAAATGTTAAAAGATAAACGGAGGCATATTTTAAGAGTTTATCTGAGCAGAAATCAATGCGAATCAGGCAGTATCCGATCTAGCAGATAGAAAGGAGTTCTGAGGAGCGATACAAAATGAAAGACTTTTATAGCCAGACGGAAGCAGGAAAAAAGAAGTTACACTAGACAAAAAAGTGGGTTGGTTATTGCAAGGTCACTTTTCTTCAGGGGATGGCAGGGGTCTGTCAAGCAGATGACTTAACTAGTGCTGATCCAGCAATTTCTGATTGACGGGTTTAAGATTCCATTTCTGGGAGAACTAAAACTCTAATTAAGTCTTAGTTTGGTAACATGGGGCTTAGCTTAAGCAGTTCCATTTGCGGCCTGTTGTCTTGTTTTTAACAATTCCCCCTTTAGATCAGACTCTCAGCCTAACTGAGAGACTCTATCAGAAATTTAAGGCATTAGCTCTACTCCCAGCTACCACTCTGGAGTTCTTGCAGTTTTTGCCAAATCTCTGTGTGGTAGTCACAGATCATGACTTTAGGTTCACATTCTTTACATTGGTCATTCCTTTTCCAAAGTTCTCTTCTTGAGGAGACTGATTATGTGCTTGGTGGCTAGTGGCTATGAACATGCATTTAAGTCTTTTCAGAAAATACAGCACAGCAGGGAGACTACTATGATTATTATAACCAGGATAATTCCCAATGTCTGGAGTCTACTTTGGAGCCATGGTCCCCAAGGTCCAAACCAGTCAGTATCAAAATAAGTCAAAAAAAGACCCCGTTGAAGGAGTAACTTTCTCAAGCCAACTGGCTTGTTCAGTGAGCTCATGTAATGAAGTCTCAACTTCCTTGGAAGTGTTCATCCAAGTGCAGCAAGTGAAATTGGCCACAGCATAAAGACCTCTATTCTCAGTTGAAAAATCATCAAGGGCTATCCTATTATCAAGAACTTTGGTCAGAGAGTCTAGGGATTTTTGCTGGGCAGCTAATTGCTTTTGCAGAAGATGTTTGCCAGAGTTAAGGAACAGTGTCTTCCTGTGCATTAACAGAGAAAAAAAACGTAAGTAGCAAAAAAGAAAAGGAATGAAGGTTTCATTTTGGAAATGAAGATTTTTGGTCTGTGATCTTGGGAAAGCTGTTTATTTTGAGATGTTAACTGCTTTGAGGGAGGAACCTCCCTAATCAATTTTAATTTTAGATCTTTAGCTGTTGTGCAGTTCTAAGAGTCTGATGGAGCCCTTTTTAATTGGGAGATATGGACCCAAGATTCAAGTATATGAAGTTTGGCTGCCACCTGAATAGTGAGAAGGATCTGGTATGGTCCCTTCCAAGGAAGTTCAAAGTAGTTTTTGTTCTTAGTGATTTCAAATCAGAAGGGTGGGAGAAAATTGGAAACTTTGGTTTGGAGAATTAGCTAGGTATTTGAGGCAACAAGAAGAATTTAGGATTCAGTCCACTTTACAGGTATATAGCAAAACCTTTAGGTGTATAATAAAACCTCAAAGATAATTAACAGGATTAGAATCAAATATCTGTGAAGATGCAAACATAATTTTTCCTCTGTAATCACCCCCATTTTTACCAAAGATCATCACAGTAAAACTAATAGGTTTGCATTAAATTTGGCCTGATTATTTACATAAGTGCAGCAAGAATAATGATGGACTATATAGGCTCTTTTTAAGTCTGTTTTGTTGGTGCTTTTCATTATGAATCTAAGATTGAACTCTTAAAAGCCTCTCAAAGCTAGGAAGTCAAGCCAAGGACTTGGCATCAGACTTGCCACCAGACTTCACCTGCAATACCTGTAGATTTGGATGAATTCCTCTCTTCCCAAGGTCCCCTAAATATATTGAGGTTCCTGAGCCTGCCAGGAAGTGACCTTCCTTACTCACCTATTAAGGCTGCTGATAACCCTGTAAGCAAGGTACCAGGCCTATTTTTTCAAGGGGCTTTTTTGACTCCATAAAGCCAACCTTAGTTCTTTAAAGCTGTCTGGTCCTATCTGATTCTACACATATTCTCAAATATGGCATTCCACCTAAAGCCTTGGCAATATAACCAATGTTTCCAGTGGTGTCTCATTACAAGGAGAACAGACTCTTATTGAACTTATGCAGATACCTGACTATATTGCCATGAAAAAAAATACTCAAGAGTTTCTGAATTCTGGTGGATCAGGTAGTGAAAAAAGTAACTGTTTCATCTTTGTTTACAAAGGTGTACTTTATCCAATTGCTGTAAGTCATAGATAGCTTAAGAAAAAAGGTTTCCTTAAATCTGGAAATATAAACCATTAAAGAACTATCAGTGTTTCAAATGAAAAGTTATAAAACTTATAATCATCCTCATCAGTTCATTCAATTACATGTGATTAATTATTTCAAAGTAGATTTAATTATATATATTGATTAGAATTCTTAACCTGTAGAATCCTAAATTCCTAGTGAAAACTGAGAGGTAAGCAATTGTGGATTGATTGTTACAATCGAATTCTGTGGATTGACAAATTTACAAATGCATTTCATAATTTCTATAAGTACATTCTTCTTCATAGTAAATTTTCCAGTGTTTCACAAGCCATGTTTACTAATATACCTAAATATCTTTAGTTCCTCTGTAAAAGGAAGACAGAGTGGATAAACCTATGTTCAGTAGTTAATATTTCAGGATTTTATCTTATTTGAAAATGATATAGATATTTAATGAATATCAATTATTTAATTTAGCTAAATATAACTTTAAGGTTTCAAGTTACCCAAAAGACTTTGGAACCTACTTAAAGTAGACATACTGTAAAGCATAATTGTTGAAAAGTTTATTTACAAGCTTTCACTTACATCTATTTAATTCATTTGTTCTTTTTTTATATAAATTTATTTGTTTATTTATTTGTTTGTTTTTTATTTTTGGCTGCGTTGGGTCCTCGCTGCTGCACACAGGCTTTCTCTAGTTGCGGCGAGGGGTGACTACTCTTCCTTGAAGTGCATGGGCTTCTCATTGTTGTGGCTTCTCTTATTGCAGAGCATGGGCTCTAGAGCACAGGCTCAGTAGTTGTGGTGCACAGGCCCAGCTGCTCCGTGGCATGTGGGATCCTCCCGGGCCAGGGATCAAACCCATGTTCCCACACTGGCAGGTTGATTCTTAACCACTGTGCCACCAGGGAAGCCCCAATACATTTGTTCTTAACAATTATGTTTAGATTAGTCATGAAAATCTCATAAGACATTAAACAGCTAATTATCATCTTAAGTTATCTTTCTTGCTGACAGATTCTGTAATAGAGATAACATAAGCTTATTTAACTTTTAGTAATCTTAGGTAGAATAAAAGTATTATATTTAATGTTGATAACTCTAAAGACATGCCTGCTTTAATTAAATCAACAAACTTAAACTGGCTTTTATTTACTGAAGATTATCCTAGATCACATGAACTTGGAAAAAATTTGGGTTAATTTCTATATTTCTGTGAGTAGACTTGATTTATATAATGCTTGTTTGTCTTTAAGCCAATTAAATAAAACTCTTTGCAAACTAGTTTTGGTAATGCCATCTGAAGATAGAAAAACATCACACATCTATAACATACATACATAGATCTACATAAACATAGAGACAGACACAAAAAGAGATCTTACAGCTTTCATTTTAAGATTTTAGCCATGAGATGAGTATGATAATGCAAAGCTCACTAGTTTGTAAAAGAACAGTTGGATTCAAATTGTGTTTCTGACACATGGAATAAGTTGAGGTTACTTGCTCAGAGGGCTAAAGCTTTTTACTAATATTTGTGAAAGAAACTTTTAAGGTGTTTCATAGGCCTAGTTTGCAAAATAGCCTTTCCTTTTCTTTTCCCTTGATAAAAATTACCTTGGTTCCTAGAGAAGACCAGGTAGAATACTTAACATCTCAAAAGGCACAGAGAAAGAATGCAAGTTTCACCAAGAAGGACTTTGTTCCATAAGTCAAGATGCTTTACAACATCTGCAAGCCTTGTGAGATGAATAGGGGAGGTGTGAGGACTCACAAAAGGGTAGGTGGGCTTTGGATCGTTTCTAGAGCCACATTTCTGGTCTTGTAAAAATTTGATTTGTAAACAAATTCAGTTGTTTTAAATTTTTCAAAGAATAGGTTTGCAATCTGAATGATACGGAGGCTGACCCTCCCATCCCACTACATTATCCTCAATTTGCTTTTTTATATCAGGAAGAGGATCTTTAAGATGGAAATCAAGAAATTCCTGTGTTCTAGATTTAGAGCTCTGTGTCTTTGGAATGGCTTGTGACCACTGTGATTCACCATTGTCTTTGGTAGGTAGGCCTGACCTGCTTGTTCAGCTTTCAGACAAAATTTAATTCACCTAAGGCCTCACTCTGGGCACAGTCCAGCTTAAGTCAGACCTACCCTGTTTCTAATTCGGACCCAGTCCGTCACTGGAAACAGTCTGATTTCTACGTCAGATCCAGCCCAACTCCTGCCAGATTGGGGACCCAGGTAGGTAAAGAAATGCTCAAAGTCTGAAAGCTCCCAACACATAAGCTGTGGATGGAGCATCTAAGGGACCTTACTTAGAGGCAGCGAGAAAGCTGTGACGCCAGGGGCTCTGCAGGTACCTTTGCTGTTGTTGCTTATTGCTTCTGAGGGCTGTCGAGGGTCTCCTTGGGTTCCCTCTTTTGTCCCCAGACCTGTGAGAAGATAAACTGAGACATATTAAAAATTTTTAAGTTGGAGCAAAAATCAGTCCAATCGGAAACATCCAATCTAGCCAATAGGAAGGATCTCTGAGGGGCAGTGCAAAATGACTTTAGAGCCAGAAAGGAGCAGGAGGTTACACTAGACAAAAAAGGAGGTTGGGCTTCCCTGGTGGCGCAGTGGTTGAGAGTCCGCCTGCCGATGCAGGGGACACGGGTTCGTGCCCCGGACCAGGAAGATCCCACATGCCGCAGAGCGGCTGCGTCCGTGAGCCATGGCCGCTGAGCCTGCGCGTCCGGAGCCTGTGCTCCGCAACAGGACAGGCCACAACAGTGAGAGCCCCGCGTACCGCAAAAAAAAAAAAAAAAAAGAGCAGGTTGTTTATGGCAAGGTGACTTTCCTTTAGGGGATGGCAGGGGTCTGACAGGTAGATGACCTAACTAATACTCATCGGCTGTCTCCTGATTGGCTGGTTTGAGATTCCATTTCTGGCAGAGCCAAAAACTCAATTAAGTCTCCATTTGATGCGGGGCTTAGCATAAGCAATCCCATTATTGGGCCGGTTGTCTTATTTTTTAACAATACAAAAGCACCATTTGCAAAATAAACTCATCTGGGGGCTTCTAAAGGGAATTTCATTCAATAAAAGGAGACATTAGTTATTTAAAACCACGTGGCCATTTTCAGGAGAAAGGTTAAAAGGTTTTCCAGAAGACAGACTTTCTGAATTTTTCCTTCTTTTTCTCCTTCTTTTCTCTTTCTCCTTACCTTTCTCATCATCCTCTTTTTACTTCTTTTTCTCCTCTGTCCCTTCTTCCTTCTCCTCCCCCTTTTCTCCTTCTTCAATCCAGCTCAGAGTGTGTGGCATTTATGGTAAGAAGTCTTCAGGGAGCAAGAATGTGTAGGAGACAGGTAGCTTGGGAAGGTTAAAGGTCACTATAACAGTGCAGCAATTAACAGTTGCAAAAGTGTGTAGAGGTTGCTAAGACAAGGTAACCCAGAGTTATTGTGAATGAGGAGGCAGAAGGAATGGGATGTATAATATTTTTTATTATTCTGAATGTGAGGTCGTGACCTCATCAGTATTTCTCCACAGTCCAGGATAATGATTGTGCTTATGAAATAGTAAATGAGAAGGGTGGGCAGAAACATTTGCTCTACATGTTGTTGGGACTTGACCTGTCTGAATTCAGCCTTTGGACTTCAGCCGAGAAGAAAGGGTTGGGTGAGGCACTGGCAAGGGACAGCAAGGAAAATGCTATCTTCCAGTTTCCTCTTTCAGACGACCTTCCTTTCTTTTAACTAACCTACCTCAACCCTTGTGTACTCACTTCTCTGCTTGGATTTCTGTACTTTTGAAGGTATCAATTCTACCTTTAAAGTCTCATCAATCAGAAGGTTTCCTTTTTCTTTCCGACTCTCTGTTTTACAAGGGACTTTTAGCAAAGTCCAACAAAACCACAGGGCTTCTGAAAGCCAGCTCTGTTTAAATTGTACCCAGGTAATTATAATTTCTTTAAGTGTGGCCATTCCTCTGGTAATATGTATTCACACTAAAAAAAGATATTTTCAAATTCTTTAGCAGCATATTAAAATGCAAATCGGTCTTCCTATTAAAGATTTCTGGAAGTTCTCTGACAACACATTTAAATGCAAATTGCCAAAGTGTAGATGCTAAAATTAAAATTGGGAAACATAATACACCTCCGTGGAGGGGCTGATACTCTTAACAGCAGAAAGGAAAGCGGAGCTCTGGACCCCCTGCGTTGTAATCACACAGTTGGTCAGTGACAGGTTTGGGCAACTGCAGAGAATAGCAGTCCCACCCCCCAGTCCCTCCTTCTCCCTCTGCATGTAATTCTGCAAAATGGACCTGAGCAGAGTGGACTCAGTGCAATCTGATAACCAGTTCAGATTCTCTGTCTTCCTTCCTCTCATGTCTTGTTGCCGGGACAGACAGGGGAAGGCAAAGCTTCTGACCCACTGGTATTATTTACTTAGTGACTCTGCCTTGCCCTATTTACAGCCCTTACGAGATTTCTCCCGTCTCCTGCTCTCTCTAGAACTGGATGGTTGTAGAAGGCATATTCCCATGGCAACGATACAAGCCAATGCTTTCCCAGTTCTGCTTTTGTGACACCGCAGGGTCCTCCTAATTATCCCAAAGGGTATCATGGTATTCTCAAACAAAATTAGTTTTCATTCACTCTACATTTAAAAATAAATGTGTCATTTCGTGCTTTGGGGCCATTAGGTGGTGAAGGATGTACGCTGCGAGTCAGGTGGGTGGTGGGAGTGAAATTAAATCATGATCTGCTCAAAAGACTTGAAAACGTAATGTTGGAGATCATTTCAGGACTGTGTGGTTGAACAATGTAGCATGGACTCCTAATTCCTAAAATGCGGCTCCCAAATTAAAATAGCCTGGGTCGTGAGCAAAGCCTTTCTTGCAAGGCTGAGCATGCTATCCTCTGACATTGTTTCGCTAGGTGATGTGTCTTTAGGATCTTTCTAAATTGGCCTTGGGTGAATGTCCTGATGAACCAGCTCTCTTTGGTAGTGTTCACTGCATCCTTTGTTTGAAAGTAATTTTTAATTATACAAAAAAATACGTGAATACATTTTTTCTTAAAAGCTCTTTTGTTTTAAACCCAGTACCAGCCTCTTCTCCGAGAGTCAACTTTGTTATGAATTTGGTGTGTACTCTTCAAAATAATTCTAATATATATCTATAGATGATGTACAGAACTGTTGTGTGTGTCTTTTTGAAAAAGGAAATGACATTGTTCTACAATATTATTTCTGCCTCTCAATATTTCTTAGGGAATTATCAATTCGATGTATGTATCTTTAATTCATTTATTTGCTTTTAGAATTGTATGATTATATCACAGATTATTTAGCCAGCCTCTGAATGGTAGACAGATTACTTATAATTTTCCACTATTATAAATAATACTGCAGGGAATATTTTTGCATGTGGTTTATTTAGGATAGGTACTTAGAAATGGAATTACTATGATCCTCATTTTTCAAGGAATTTGCCCCTTTCTCTTAGCCTTCTGTATCTGGCAGAGACCTGGAAATGTTCCTTTTTGATTAGTAGGTTCTGGTTTCCTGGAAGGAGAGGTCTTGTTTCCTATTTATATTCTGTTCCATAATCTGTGTAATTAAAACATAGCAATGTTGCAAGAAATTACATAATGATGACAGTCGTATCCTGTGTTTAATCCACAGTGCAAATGACAGGGTGTGAAGCAGAGCTCTGAATGATGGAGTTAATATCATTTATTCAGTGTTGTTATATATCCATAGATTCTATATCCTTCCCTGAGGCTGAAAAACTCACTCTGTGTTTTTCCCCTAAGGGTTTTATTTCTCTTTGGAAAGTTTGCTGTAGGGCAGAAATAGTAATTTGCAATTGTATAGTTCTTTGTGTTATTTGGCGGGCTTCATAATGTGGAATTATTGAATTATCTTGTGAGTTCAGGCAGTGTACATAGCTCAGAGGATGATTGTGTTGATGAGGCTCCTTTGGGCTGAGTGGAAGCCTTACTGAGAAAAAAAAAAAAATTCCCTTTGTAGAATGCATACTAAGCTTAATTAGAGAGTAGACAGGTATTTGCATTGTATAATTTCAATCCCAGGTGGCTAAACTTGGAAAAGAACTTAGACCAACACCCTCTTATTCCATCTAAGAAACTTGCATCTCAGAGAGATGATGTGAGTATCTGCGATCACTTAGCACAATAATGGCAGAGCCAGCATGATAAACCAGATTTTTAAAAATTTTACTTTTCAAAATTTACGTACAGTAAAATTTAATTTTTGTCCTTTTTGGTATATTGTTCTGTGAATTTTGACAAATTCACCAACACAATCAGGATACAGAACGGTTCCATCACTCCAAGAAATTACGTGCTGCCCGTTTGTGGTCCAGGCCTCCCTCCATCACTAACCTCTAGCAACTTCGACCTCTGAATTGGTCATGCTGTTTCCAGGGTATCATATAAATGGAAGCATACAGTATTTCATCTTTTAAGCCTGGCTACTTTCATTTACATAATATGTTTAGGATTCATTCATGTTGTTGACTGCGTTAGAAGTCCTTATCTTTTTTTTTTTTTTTTTTTTTTTGCGGTACGCGGGCCTCTCACTGCTGTGACCTCTCCAGTTGCGGAGCACAGGCTCCGGACACGCAGGCTCAGCGGCCATGGCTCACGGGCCCAGCCGCTCTGCGGCACATGGGATCTTCCCGGACCGGGGCACGAACCCGTGTTCCCTGCTTCGGCAGGCGGACTCTCAACCACTGCGCCACCAGGGAAGCCCAGAAGTCCATATCTTTTTATTTCTGAATATCATTCCATTGTATGACTACACCCCTGGTTGTTTATCCATTCACCCCCTGAAGGACAAGTGGGTTGTTTCTAACTTTCAGTGAGTAAAAATAATGCTGCTGTAAATATTTGTTTACAAGTTTTGTGTGAACATAAGATGGTGTTTCTCTAGGGTAAATAGCTAGAAGTAGATGGTTAAACAACCAGAAGTAGGAATTGCTGGGTATATGTATGTACTTAACATTACAAGAAACTGCTGAACTATTTACCAGTGTAATTACACCATTTTGCAGTTCCACCAGAATCAGAGTTCCAGTTATCTACAACTTTGCCAGTACCTGTAATGGTTAGTGTTTAGATTTTAGCCATTTTAGTACGTTTGTAGTGATATCTCATTGTGTTTTTAATTTGCATTTACCTAATGGCTAAAGAGGTTGAGCATCTTTTCATGTGCTTATTTGCCATATATATATCTTTTTTGGGGAAATATCTGTTAAAATATTTAATCTAGTTTTTAATTGAGTTATTTGTTGCCTTTCTGTTGAGTTCTGAGGTTTATGTGTGCATGTGTGTGAATACTATATATGTGTGTGTGTGTGTGTGTAATATATATATATATATATATATATATATATGTACGTATTCAGGACATTAGTACTTTGTTGGATATATGATTTGTGGCTGTATTTTCCCAGTATGTAGTTAGTCTTTTCATTTGTTGTTTTTTTTGCAGAAGTTTTTTGCAAAAGTTTTTAATTTTGATAAAGTCAAATTTATCAATTTTTAATTTTATGGGTTGTGATTTGATGTATCTAAAAACTCTTTGCCTAACCCAAGGTTTCAAAGATCTTCTGTGTTGTCTTCTAAGTTTAATAGTTTCATATTTTCCATTTAAGTGTAGGATCCATTTTGAGTTAAATTTTATTTAACGTATGAGGTATAAGTAGAGATTACCATTATCTTTTTTTTGTTTGTTTATGGATGTTCCATTGGCACCATTTGTTGAAAAGGCTGTTCTTTCTCCATTGACTTGCTTTTGCACTGTTGTCAAAAACCAATTTCTATTGTCTGTATCTGAAGTCTCCTATTCCATTGATCTATTTAACTGTCCTTTCAGCAATACCACTGTCTTGTTTTTGTAACTTTATAATAAGTGTTTGAAAAATTAAATGAGTCCTCCCAATTTTGTTCTTATTTTTCAAAATTGTTTTGGCCACTTTAGTTCCTTTGCATTTCATTAAAATTTAGAACCGCTTTGTCAATATCTCTAACAGCAACAACAAAAATCCTGCTAGAATTTTTATTGCAGTTGTGTTATATTCATAGATCAATTTGGGGGAGATTTGAGGAAAATTAAACTCTTAAAATATTGAGGTTTCCAATCAGCACACATGGTATATCCCTCACTTATTTGCATTCTTCTTTACTTTCCTACATCTGTGTTTTTGAGTTTTCAGCAACAGATGTAGCACATAATATTTTGTTACATTTTTATCCCTAAGTATTTCATGTTTTGGAGTATTTTACACAATTTTTGGTTTTCTTTTTCTTTCTTTTTTTTTGAATTATCTGGCAGGCTTGCCCACCTATGTGCTTGCTTTTCCTTCCTTCCTCCTTCCCCCCCCCTCCCTCCCTCCCTCCCTCCCTCCCTCCCTCCCTTCCTTCCTTCCTTCCTTCCTTCCTTCCTTCCTTCCTTCCTTCCCTCCCTCCCTCCCTCCCTCCTTCTCTCCCTCCCTCCCTCCCTCCCTCCCTCCCTCCTTCTCTCCCTCTTTCCAAGCATGCCCAAGGTATGTGCATAACAGAACCCTACAAGTATGATTATTGTAATGTCAATAGTGTTTAAATTCTAATAGTTTTCTTATGAGCATTTATGAACATCACTGTTAAAAACTTTTTGATCCATTTCTGCTACCCCTCACCCCCTGCCTCTAGCAGCCACCAATCCTCTGTATCTATAAGCTTTTTGAAAAACAGAGTCCACATATAAGAGAGCTCATCTGGTATTTGTCTTTCTCTAGCTGACTTAGCATAATTCCCTCAAGGTCCATCCATGTTGTCACAAATGGCACTATTTTATTCTTTTTTTATGGCTGAGTAGTATTCCATTGCATATGGCTACTGTATCTTCTTCATCTATTCATCCATCAGTGGGTATTTAGGTTGCTTCCATATCTTGGCTATTATAAATAATTCTGCAATGAACATGGGGATGCATCTATTTTTTCAATTTAGTGTTTTTGTTTTCTTGAGATAAATACCCAGAAGTGGAATTGCTGAATCATATGGTATTTCTATTTTTAATTTTTTGAGGAACTTCCATACTTCTTTCCATAGTGGCTACACCAATTTACATTCCCACCAGCAGTGCACAAGGGTTCCTTTTTCTTCACATCCTTGCCAACATTTGTTATTTGTTGTCTTTTTGCTAATAGCCATTTTGGCAGGTATGAGGTGGTATCTTACTGTGGTTTTGATTTTCATTTCCCTGATTATTACTGATGCATCTTTTCATGTACCTGTTGGCCATCTGTGTGTCTTCTTTGGAAAAATGTCTATTTGGAACTTTTGAAATATCTGTTCAAATTTTGATTTTCAATTGTTCGTTGCTTACTGTAAAGAAATGTGATTTATTTTAATGTATTGACCTTGAATCCTGCAAACATGTTGAACTCACTTATTAGGTCCAGGAGCTTTCTGTAGATGCCCTGAAATTTTCTATACAGACAAGTGATGTTGCTTGTGAGTAGAGACAGCTTCACTTATTTTTCAATCTATGTATTTTATTTCTTCTATTGTGCCTTATTTCAATGACTAGGGCTTTTATACAGTGTTGGATACGAATGGTGAAAGTGGATATCCTTACCTTGGTGCCCATTTTAGCGGGAAAGCATTAATTCTTTGATCATTAATTATGATGTTAGCTTCATGTTTTTATAGAGATCCTTAATCAGGTTAAGGAAGATCCCTTTTATTTCTAGTTTGCTAAGAGTTTTTACTGCTGTGAATTAATATTGAATTCCACCAAAAAATTTTCTTTATCTATTGGCATGATTAATGTCATTTTCTTCCTTAGTCTGTTAATATGATGGATTACATTGATTTATTTTCTCATAATGAATCAGCCTTGCATTTCTGAGATAAACCCTACTTTGTCTTAGTCTGAGTTTCATTTTATATATTGCTGGATTTGACTTCTGATATTTCGTTGAGGTTTTTTATATCTGTATTTATGAAGGATATTGGTCTGTAGTTTTCATTTCTTATATTGTCCTTGTCTGGCTTTGTTGTCAGAGTCCTGCTGGCATCATAAAATGAGTTGAGTAGTATTCCCTTCTTTTCTGTTTTTTGGAAGAAATTGTGAGGAATTGGTATTATTATTGTTTTCTTACCTGCGTGGTAAAATTCACCAGAGAAACCATCTGGGCCTGGAGTTTTCTTTGTTAGAAGTTTAAAATTATGAATTAAAGTTTTTAAATAGATATAGAGCTATTCAAATTATTTCTTTCTTCTCGAGTGAGTTTGGTAGTGTGTCTTTCAATTGGTCCACATCATCTAAGTTGTTGAATTTATGGCCATAAAGTCATTCTTAGAATTCCCCTATAATTATTTTAATGTCTGTGGAATTTGTAGTGATATATTCTGGTATTGATAGTTTGTGCCTTCCTGCTTTTTTCTTTGTCAATCTGGACAGAATTCTACCAATTTTGTTGATCTTTTCAAAGAAGCTGCTTTTGGTTTTATTGATTTTTTTTTTGTTTTCTATTTTAAATTTATTTTATTTTATTTATTTTTGGCTGCGTTGGGTCTTCGTTGCTGCACGTGGGCTTTCTCTAGTTGCAGCAAGTGGGGGCTACTCTTTGTTGTGGTGCTTGGGCTTCTCATTGCGTTGGCTTCTCTTGTTGCGGAGGATGGGCTCTAGGTGCGCGGGCTTCAGTAGTTGTGGCTCGCGGGCTCTAGAGCGTAGGCTCAGTAGTTGTGGCACATGGGCTTAGATGCTCCGTGGCATGTGGGATCTTCCCGGACCAGGGCTCGAACCCGTGTCCCCTGCATCGGCAGGCGGACTCTCAACCACTGCGCCACCAGGGAAGCCCATTATAAATATTTTTGTATCATATCAGTTATTTCAGATTCTTGAAATTGTTTAAGATCACTTCTTCAAACTTAGGGAAATTATTAGGCTGCTGCTAAATCTAGCTATTTGACCCATCAGTGAAGGAGCTCATATGTTTCCATATAGATTTAAAGGAATATCTTAACTATTTTTAATATAATTGGTTTCCTTTATAATCTTATGTATTTTATTTTATGAATTTAAAAACCTTATTATGAGAAAGAGTTCATGGGCTCTTCATTAGATTGCTGACAGGATATTTGACACAACAGTGGTTAGGAGCACTTGCATTGTAAGCTCATTGAGGACAGGGTTTATGAGGGATGTTGGCAGCGTCTTTCAAGGCCAATTCAGGGTAATGGTATTTTGGGATATGGTAAAGTTGTCCTTGCTGCGGTAATGAATTAGAATTGGAAGCCTGGATAATCCAGAATACTACTGAGCAGAGCTTGGTTGAATTGGGTCTGGTTGTTCTACATAGGATGGGTTAGAGGGTCAAACTCACGTAGAAATCTTGTTATAGCTCAGCTATGAGACGGGGAGGCCTCGTCAAAGGTGGCTGGCCATTAGGATTTAAGATGAAGACTTGGCCTGGACCTCACAAGGGTGAAATAGAAGAAATAGATAGAGGTGAGCCCTGGAAGTGCTGTTTTGGGTGGAAAAGAGCAAGAGTTCGATTTTGATGATCCTGCGCTTGAGGTAACATAAAAATCTTGTTAGATTTAGATGCTGGTTTGGCGTTTCAGTGTGAAGCTAGGGATTTGAAAGCTACCATTACAGAGGGAAGAGGTGAAATAACAAGAACAAAGTAGGGCTTCCCTGGTGGCGCAGTGGTTGAGTCTGCCTGCCGATGCAGGGGACACGGGTTCGTGCCCCAGTCTGGGAAGATCCCACATGCCGCGGAACGGCTGGGCCCGTGAGCCGTGGCCGCTGAGCCTGCGCGTCCGGAGCCTGTGCTCCGCAACTGGAGAGGCCGCAACAGTGAGAGGCCCGCGTACCGCAAAAAAAAAAAGAACAAAGTAGTTCATCAATGGAAAGAGCAGAACGAGAGAAGAGGCTGAGAGTTAGGCAGGAAGATTCAGATTCAATAGAAAGTTCTCAGCTTTCCACTCCTCAGGAGTAACCAGTGATCTCTGCCCAACATTTATCCTCTGTGGAGTCTGGATTCAAAGGGCAAGCTGGACTCCTGGGCGGCACATATTTTAGAAGAGACCATGCTGCCCAGGAAGGGCCAGTGTTCAGCAGTGACCAGGGGCCCAGGTAGGCCTCAGATTGTGAAGCTCAAGTCATAAAATTCCTTTGCCTATTTGAACAGAAGCTTGGTGACATTGAAGGCCAAGTTCCATGCACGTGTTACTGAACTCATTAGGAGCTTGGCTATATCTCTTTACTGGCCTCACTTCCTACAGTTCTCACAGCATCCAAATCCGACTCTTGTTTCTGCTAAGGCTACTCTCTGATCACTTGAGTTCCTTTTTTTCTTTCATCGCATGGCCTTTTCTCCAAGGTTTTCCTCTCTCTATTAGATAGTCTGTGGCTTTTTTCCAGAGTGTCTAATTTTATAGTCTTATACTAATTCTTTCAAGCTTTTAAAAATTGTTACCATGATACAGTAACCCTCAAATCTCCACAACTAGCCGCTCCCCTAATTTGTTCCCTTTATGAACGTTTAAGGAGCCATACTGATGTCTGCTCTTTAACA
Organism: Delphinapterus leucas; assembly: GCF_059928025.1. Lineage (NCBI taxonomy): Eukaryota > Metazoa > Chordata > Mammalia > Artiodactyla > Monodontidae > Delphinapterus > Delphinapterus leucas. Next base: position 122,113,875 of record NC_143131.1, read on the forward strand.
TTTCTCCAATGGTCCATGTTTATTGTTTCCATAACTTTTTATTGTGGCTTTTCTAGAAATTTAAATCTTTGTTTATTAAGGTCTGCTCTTATAAAAATGCACTGATGCTTTATTCTTGTCATGTCTGACCCCAACAACCATTGCTGAAATTTTATTTTGAAGTATCTTAAAATTTTGACTGAAGCTTGATCCATCTATAAAGACTTTCAAAAGCATTCATATGCAGCAAGAAAGATGGTAGCCTACTCAGTAGACTGCATCTGGAATACTGATTACCTTTAGGTCCATGCCAATTTCGATGATGAACTTACCACAAAAGCATATTTTAATAAAACAAAATATCCATTTCATTAGTCTTTTTTAATGTAATTAAATGAGAAGCCAATTACATTTTGCATATAATGTTGAATGTTTCTTAGGAGATTGTCTAGTAATTTAACTAGAATATAAACCCTGTATCCTCTTAAATTAAAACTACTGTGTTTTTTGAATGAATACCAATATGTCACATCTTATTTTTCTTTTGCTGACACTAAAAGGAAAGTAATGACAGCATAACCTGGAACAGATTATCATGAATTTTTAAATAGCTATTGACTTATTTTCAATTGATAACCATCGAAGATAGGCTGATAACTCTGTAATTCAGTGCAAGTTGCTTTTTTAAAATTAAGACTTTATTATTTTAGATCAGTTTAAGGTCCATAGCAAAATTGAGCTGAAGTACAGAGACTTCCCATATATCCCCGGCCCTCACACATGTATAACTTTCCTATTATCAACATCCCCCACTGGAGTGTTACATTTGTTACAACTGATGAATCTATATCATGATCACCCAAAGTCCATACTTTATATCAGGGTTCAGTCTTTGGTGTTTTACATTCTGTGGACTGGACAAATATATAATGAGATGTATCCATTATTATGGTATCATACAGAGCATTTTCAGTGCCCTAAAATCCTCTGTGTTACACCTATTCATCCCTCCCCATAACCTCTGACAACTAGTGATCTTTTTACTATCTCCATAATTTTGCCTTTTCTAGAATGTTGTATAGTTGGGATCCTACAGTATGTAGCCTTTTCAGATTGACTTCTTACACTTAGAAATATGTATTTAATTTTCTTCCATGTTTTTTCGTGCTTTGATAGCTCATTACTTTTTAATGCTGAATAATGTTCCATTGTCTCAATGTACCACAGTTTACTTATCTTTTCACCTATGAAGGACATCTTGGTTGTTTCTAAGTTTTGGCAGCTATGAATAAAGCTTCTCTGAACATCTGTGTGCAAGTTTTTGTGTAGACGTAAGTTTTCAACTTCTTTGGATAAATATGAAGGAGCATAACTGCGGGCTCATATGGTAAGAATCTGTTTAGTTTTGTAAGAAGCCACTAAACTATCTTCCAAAGTGGCTACCATTTTGCATTCCCACCAGCCATGAATGAGGGTTCCTGTTGGTCCATGTCCTTGTCAGCATGTAGTATTGTCAGTGTTCTGGATTTTAGCCATTCTAATAGGTGTGTAGTGGTGTCTCATTATGGTTTTAATTTGCATATCCCTGATAACATGACTTGGAGCATCTTTTCATATCCTTACTTGCCATCTGTATATCTTCCTTTGTGAAGTGTCTGTTAGGGTCTTTGGACCATTTTTTAAATTGAATTGTTTGTTTTTTTATTGTTGAGTTTTACAAGTTCTTTGTATATTTTGGATAACAGTTCTTCATCAGATGTGTCTTTTACAGATATTTTCTCCCAGTCCGTGGCTTGTCTTCTCATTTTGTAACATTGTCTTTTGCAGAGTAGAAGTTTTTAATTTTAATGAAGTCCAGTTTATCAATTATTTGATAATTGGATGCAGCTTGCTTTTTAACTAAATGTCTAAGGTGTATCTTTTCTAAGATGCATAGAGATGTTTAATGACACTCAAAATCCCAGATACTTAATTCTCTGGGTATGTGTGGGCATGTTTACACATGAACATTATTTTTTCTTATGGGGGAGATTTTTCTTTACATGCTATGTTATCAGATTGTCTGACTCAAATTTTGCACATCTATTTACAATTCACAGAATTTCTCATAAATATGCTTTTTCCTCATCAGAGTCTTAAGGCCATTAGTTGTGGAGGAATCCTTTTATAAATACTTTCACTTCAGGGTAGGGACTTGGAGAGAACAAAAGAAACCTTTCCTAATTTGTCCTATGTAGTGTCTTCATCCCTGTGTTCTTTTTGGATTGAACAGGTAGATTTAGGGGCAAAATAGCACAGTTAGAGTGTGGGCTTTGGAGTTGGCAGAACTGGGTTCTAATCACTGCTTCATTATTTACAGTGTACATATGCTAACTTAACCTCTCCACACCTCAGTTTCTTTATCTGTACTGTTCAGTCCCTCATTCAACTACCATTTGTTGAGCATTTACTATATGGGAGGGGCTATGTAAACTCTTACAGATGGGCATGGTGCGTGACTTGATGGAGCTTACATATAAGTGGAGCATAATGGAGAATGGCACCTATCATATAAATTTATGCAAATGAACTGATATTATCCAAGGAAGTGATAAACAAAGTGACAGGCATATAGTAAGGGTTCAATAAATGATAGATTTAAAAATATTATTGTTATTATTGTTAGTTTATAAGTCTCCTGACCAGCCCCTGTTGTGTTGTTCCAGTGCCTAGCATGCTTCTTAGCACATATCAGGCTCTTGTCTTAGGTAGAGTTCTTTAGAAGCAAACTCCAAGATGATAATTTGTGCTCAAATAATTAATTAGGGAAGTTCTCCCAGGAGAAACTGGTAAAGGATTGGGGAAAGCAGAACAAGAAAGTAGGAGAAGCCAAGGAAGGGTAGGATGAGGCAAACTCCAGTAGAGGTGACCTGATGCTTCAGGGGACTCTGGAGAGTAAATCATCCCTCAGCGCATTCCCAATCTGAGATAGGAGAGGTGTCAATCATTGTACCTGCCCCTCATTGACTAAGTGAATCATGGGGCACTATGGTAGGCAGAATAATGGTCCCCAAAGATTTTCATGCACTAATCCCTGGAACCTGTGAATATATTACCTTCCATGGCAAAGGGAATTCTACAGATGTGATTAGGGCTATGGACTTTCAGATAGGAAGATTGATTATCCTGGGTTATCCAGAGAGGCCCAATCTTAGTCACAGGAATCCTTAAAAATCCTTTCCCAGCTAAGATCAGAGAGAGATGTATGACAGAAGAAGGGACAGAGAAAAGTGATATTATTGACTTTGAAAATGGAAGAAGGGCTTTGAGCCAATTAATGTGGGAGGCTTCAAGAATCTGGAAAAGGCAAGGGAATGGATTCTCCCCACAAGGAAACACAACCTGGCAACACCCAGTGAGAACTGTGTCCTGGCTACTAACCTACAAAACTGTAAGGTAATAAATATGCATTGTTTTAAACCACTAAGTTTGTGGTAATTTGTTATAGCAGCCATAGGAAACTAATACGGCTACAAAAACTCATAGACACTTGAATCCCTCTGCTCTTATGTGCAGGGCAGCGCCAGCTGTCTATGGGAAATTCTCCAAAGAACCTTTGCAGCTAAGGAATTGGAGGCAAAGGTACACCAAAGTAGAATGAACTTAGAAATGGCAAAAGGGACCCCAGGAGATCTGGAGAGCCACCAAAAGTGTTTGGTACAGTGCTGGATGAGCGTTTGTTACCTGAATGGATGAATGAATAAGTAATTGAACAAAGAAATTTATGTGAACTACTAGAGCAGAGAGATTGTGTAAGAAATGGCTTCTTGTCACAGGTAGACATGTTGGCAGTTCCCATTCAAAGAGAGTATTTGGCAATCAAAACATTCTTCTACACATAATGCCTTCCTCTTGTCTTTAAGTTCTCCAAGGGACCAGTGGATTAGAAATGTAAAAGCATTCTATAGACATCATAAAAACAAGCAAACTTTAAAGCTATGTCTTTGCTGTAGAAATCCTTCAGAAAATTCAACAATTCTTTGGAGAATTTCATTGCATTCTAAGTGCTTGACTTGTAAACTGCTGTAACTAACCAGCTGGAGAATTCATCATCCTCTGGAGCATTTGGATTGCGTGGCAGAAAAACAAAACAAATCTACCTAGAAATGGAAAAGGAACGGCCTTTGGAAGCAAATGTTTTGAGAAGTCAAGATCAAGAAAAATAAGCTAATGGAATATTTTCCACTTTTCTATGGTTGTCCTCCCTCCCTACTCCCTTTCCCACCTTTTGTGCCAGGGCAAGAACTCTAAGGGAATTGTCTTCCTTATAGTTAAATTAGAATAAAATCTGTGTACGTGAATGATTGATTCTATATCCATGTATTCAAGAGTCAGAGAAAGACATGATTGGGGACATGATTTCTGTAATTTTACGTCGCTTCAGATCACCTGAACTCAAGAGATGCTTTAAATCTGATAAGATTAAAGATGAGGTTGTGGGAATTTGCCTGGGAGATGCTGGTGGAAGTGTCAGATCAGTACTGGAACAGAACTTCAAAGCCACTGAGAATATCAAAATAAAAATAAAAAGAGCAAATGAAAGACCTAAATGAAATGCCTTCTAGTAAAAACTTTTTTAAAGGAACAAAGCAAATTATGTGAGGATAAAAACTGACTTGGTTTAGATAGAAAAAAAAATGCCAGGGTGTCAGTTAGATAGAAGTTGAATGTGAATAGCTAGTGTATTATTGTTGTGGGGGAAGGAAAAGGGATGCATAATCCTGAAATGCAACATGAAAAACCTGTTACATGGTGTCTCGAAGTCATTTTTTCACTGTCCTCAGCTTTGGTCTGACCCTCATTATAGGGGAGTCCAGATGTGGTCAGGGACCCTTAAAATGGATATGAAAAAGCCAAGAAGTACCCAGAGCTTAAAAGAAAAGACATTGTTTCTTTTGAGGAAAGGCTAAAGGAATTTGAATTGATTGCAGAGAAGAGGATGGGATGTATTTTCATGTTGAGAATGTAAAGCAGTTTCCTCTGTATCTATGAGTAAAGACATTAGCTGGAATAAGTGAGGCTAAATGAAAGCAATGGAGATGCTGTTGACTACTAGGAAGGACAGGATCTTGCATAATAGGGTGGCGAAATGCTAGAAGGGTCTACATAGAGATGTTTTGATATCTTCATCCCAGGGGATCATCAAATAGAGAAAAGGCAAGTGATTAATCTGGTTACCCTGGTGTTAAAGAGCCACCGTTCAGCACTTTAATCTGATATAGTCTTGTTTGACATCACCATCATCCCCGTCACCCCCAATCTTTTTTTTTATATATAAATTTATTTATTTATTTATGGCTGCCTTGGGTCTTCATTGCTGCACACGGGCTTTGTCTAGCTGCAGCCAGCAGAGGGCTACTCTTTGTTGCGGTGTGTGGGCTTCTCATTGCAGTGGCTTCTCTTGTTGTGGAGCACAGGCTCTAGGCATGCGGGCTTCAGTAGTTATGGCTCATGGGCTCTAGGTGCGCAGGCTCAGTAGTTCTGGCACACAGGCTTAGTTGCTCCATGGCATGTGAGATCTTCCCGGACCAGGGATTGAACCTGTGTCCCCTGCATTGCCAGGCAGATTGTTTACCACTGCGCCACCAGGGAAGTCCCACCCCCAATCTTATGGTTACCTCCTTTAACCATAATGAATGGATTTCAAATAAAGATGGCCAAAGATCCTCTTGAAGTACTGGAACAGAACTTCAAAGCCACTGAGAATATCAAATTTATTATTATTTTTTTTTTCCCTGAGTTCTTTTCTGGGCTAGTAGACCTCATTGTTAATTCCTGGTCACCTGCTCTGTCTAGTTAATCCAGCATGTAGGCAACTCTGCATTTAGAGCTCTGTAGAGCAAGAGATCAAACTGACCAAGATTAAGGTGTCAGTTAATTTAGCTTCCCCTGAGGCCTCATTGTTTAGCTTGCAGGTGGTCACTTTCTCACTATGTCCTCACATTGTCTTTCCCAGATGCTCATATGTACCTGGCTTCTCTCTGTAGGAGCAAATCTCCTTTTCTTGTACGGACAACAGTCGGATCAGATGAAGGCACACCCAAATTCCTAGGAGGAAGATTCTGTTGTATCTTGTTTGGGGCAAGTGTTTGCCTGGTTTTAATAAACTATACCCTGAGATAGGGTGAGAGTTGTTTGTTAGGAGGACCTACCAGCATAGGTGGTGTTATGGGATAAATGGTGTTGTTGCAGGAGAAGGGAGAGTGGGAGAATGGTCATGTCCCAGGTCTCAGGTGAGTTCCTGGAATGGTCCACCAAGTGAGGGTCCTTGGCTTCATGCAGGAAAGAATGCAAGAGCAAGCCAAAGGAAAGCAAAAGCAAGTTTATTCAGAGGTACACACTCTATAGGCAGAATTTGGATCGTCTCAGAAAGTGAGAGCAGCCCCGGGGTATGGGGGTGGTTTGTTTTTATGGGCTGAGTAATTTAATATGCTAACAAGTGGGAGGAATATTCTTACCTTATTGGGGAAGAGGCAGGGACTTCCAGGAATTGGGCCACTGCCCACTTTTTGGCCCTTCATGGTTGGCCCTAGAACTGTCATGGCGCCTGTCATGGTGCTGGTGGGTGTGTCATTTCTCTGATGTATTACAGTGAGCATATAATGAGGCTCAAGGTCTTCTGGAAGTCAAATTTTCCACTATCTTGGGCCTAGTTTGTCCAGACCAGTTTTTGTCATATCCTGTTTTTCTCAATGGCTGTGTCCCCCTCTTCATTCTTTTAATCGTTGTGCCCTGCTCCCTTCCTTCCTGTCTCAGTGTCCTCCCCAAAATCCATGTGTTGAAGCCCTAAGCCCCAGAACCTCAGAATGTGACTCTACCTGGAGATAGTCCCTTTAAAGAGGTAAATAAGGTAAAACAAGGTTGGTAGGGTGTGCCTTCATTTGATCCTACTGGTGTCCGTACAAGAAAAGGAGATTTGCTCCTACAGAGAGAAGCCAGGTACATATGAGCATCAACGAAAGACCATGTGAGGACATAGTGAGAAAGTGACCACCTGCAAGCTAAAGAATGAGGCCTCAGGGGAAACTCAATTAACTGACACCTTAATCTTGGACTTCTAGCCTCCAGAACTGTGAGACAATAAGTTTCTGTTGTTTAAGCCATCTAGTCTGTGGTGGTATTTGGTTATGACGGCCCTAACAAATGAATACAGGTGGTCAGTGTAAGTTCTTTGACAAATGGACCCCAGCAGATTCCCCAAGAAATCTGTTGTCATCACTATATTATCATTGCCTATATCAACAGCAGGTGACGATTCTACGGAGATTCACATAACTATAACCACACCCCCCTTGCTAGGAGTTTATAAGTATTGCACTTTTCTAGGGCTGGATCAGAGAATGCAGCAGCTCAGCTCGATCCTAAATCATTCTGAATATTCTCTAGCCTGTACGTGGTTGGAGCAAAAATTGTAGGGAAGGGGGAAGTCATAGCAGTTTGTGTTTTTGCAGCTGTGGCTGCTGTGATAGGAGATCCAACCAGAGCCATCCTGACAGTCCCCAACCAGCAGCCCAGCCATGGCAAGCCTTATCCTGCCCTCTCTGTTTCCCCACAGTTGGCTGCCACTGCTGGAGCTATGTTCAGGGTGGAGTCACTTCACAGCCCACTTTATGCCAGTGATTGCTACTGGGACTGGCTTTACCGGGCAGTGGCCTTTACAAACTCCTCAGCAGATATAAACCTATTAGGACTAAGTGACTTTCCCTTGGCCCAAACTACTCACGTTACACCCTCAATTCTCTGTTTGACTTGAGCTGCAGGGACCTGCCTTGGGATTGCCTGGTGGTGTAGGGACAACTGTTAGCATTAATGAAGCTCACCTGCAACTCCTCTTTCCCTCAAGGTCTCACCTGTTTGCTAACAAACCTTTCTAAAGGCCCCCAAATAGCACTGGATGCTCCAGCTGTTATTTATGGAGGTCAGAGTTCCTCCCTTCTAGGAATTTCCTTGCTGTGTTGTAGGCAAACCTTTTCAATTACACAGTTGTTCTTAACACATACCAGAGCCAAAGACAAATTCTGTCCCCTCTGATCTCGTCTAGGCAGATCATTTCTTTACCCTGAAACGGTTGATGCCTTTCTACTGCTTGCAGAATAAAGCCCGGTTCCTTAGTGTGGTATCCAGACGTTTCTAACTAGACAACAGCCCACCTCTCGGGCCTTATCCGTAAACGCACTCCAGCCTCATGGGTCTACCTGCTATAGTTCCGTCATTACATCTCATGTTTTGCTTGCGCAGTTTTCTCTGTCTAAGATGCCTTTTCCTCTCATAACCATCTCTTTAAATTCTGTCCATCTTTGAAATCCTAGATCAAGTGTGATCTTCTCCGTAGAAACCTGCTCAGTCTCCTGAGTTGGAATGAATCCCTTCTTGAGTTACCATCACCCAGTCTTCATAACTCCATTAGGGCCTGGCCTTGCTCTCAGCTGCATTATTATAGTTTTAAGTGTTTATTTCAGCATTATCCTCCACTAAACTCCTTAAGGACTAGGTCAGTGTCTAGCCTTCCTGTAGATCTGCCCCCAGTATCCGTTCAGTGACTTTAGAGTAATAATTGTCATTTGTTAAACATTTACTATGAGCCAACTTTAGAGTAATAATTGTCACTTATTAAACATTTACTATGAGCCAAGCTGTGTGCTCAGTATATGTTATTTCGTTTAATAGGCAACATTTTTAAAATGCAGCCTGGAAAGCTTAGAGAGGTTGAATAGCTTCCCCAAGGTTCTGCTGTTTGCAAATGGTAGAGGCAGCGTTGGAACCCATTTCTCTGTGATGTCTCAACACTAATGTATAATGCTGCTTTCAGCACTCAGATATGCAGGCTGAATTGATTTGGATGAAATAGCCTTTCCGTTTTAAGAACTAATTTATGTTAAGGTGAGCTCATGGAACGGCCCCCAGTCATGATTGCTGTTGCTGCCAAGAGCCCCCGAGTGTTGTTAAGGATGGAGGTGCATTGCCAATCCTGGCCCAGCCATACGGTAGCTGAACAAAGGTGATGTGTTGGATGCAACTTCCATGCTCTGAAAGAACAGAGGACTGTTAACCAGCGCGTTAATCATGCCAACAGATGGTCCGCCTGGCTCAGGTTCTTCAGCAGACTCTTCCTATCTCTCAAGCTCACTGCTGTGTACCTGTTAGTCTGAAGGGAATAATAGAAGATACAGGTTTAGGTGGGGAAGCAGGGCAGCATTAGTAATAGTTAGAAGAATAGGTTAGGCTCTCTGATATTTTAATTGCCTTTATTCTGCTTGCCCGGGACACGGACCTTTATCTTTCTATCATAGCAACCCACCCCCATGTCACTACACTTAAAATACATGCTCACATTCTGGTCCCACACCCAAGATGGTCCCCAGTGACACTTTCACACACAGCACTGAAAATGGCTACCGCCAACCAGTCAGGTAAGCATATATCCTGAGGAAATTTGCTATCCCTTGGCTTTATTTCTGTTGGCTCAGTGGGCAGATTCTAATTTGAACAAGCAAAATTTAGCCTGCCAGAGGCTGGTGGGCAGGTGTTGCTTTTTATGACTGAGCTGCTTCAATTGCTGGAGCGTCCAGATATTCCAGGCTGACATCACCTCTATAGGAAACCCAAGTTCCATTTGGTGGGGGTCTGGGGTCTTGGCAAATCCCATCTTCCACTGGTCTCACTGACAATGCCTTGACTTATCATTTGTGGAGGTACATATCTTAATGTTGATATTCATATATGTATACCCTATCTCTCTATCACCTACATATCTGCCACACTGAGATCCACTCAAATCAACAGAAAAACCTAATGAGACACAAAGAGATATAAACCTGTCTCAAATTGTGGGATGGAGTTGGGTGGGAGAAAGAAACTTACGATAAAGAAAAAAGATAGTGAAAGCAAAAAAGGACAAAGTGTGGCAGCTCCCCCTTCCCTTGCCGCCCCTTTTATTTTTTCACAGGGAAGAGAATTAGCCAGTATCGAGCACTACATAGCATTGGGCAGTTTTCACATGGGGTCTCACTGAATTCTCATCCTAGGCCTTTGAGATAGGTTTCATTGTCCCTTTTCCACAGAAGAGAAGACTGGGAACCAGAGGGAGTAATAACTTATAATAAGTTATAACTTATAATGAAAAGAGGGAGTACGATCACAGGGATTGTAAATGCTGGGATTGGGGTCACACGCTGGTTTATCCTGGTGCTGACCTCTAGCTGCTGTGATGAACTGCCACATTTCTCAACACATTTCACACTGCTTCTTCTCTGAAACAAGCTGCTTATTTGTGAGAGGAGGTGAAACGTTAGGAGGAATCGATACCTTCTCCTTCATTGCTGTGTTTAATGGGCAGTTCTGTGCCAAACTGCCCAAAGCACTTTATGTACTCTTCGAATACCTACATTTGAAACTCTTGATCAATGCATCCTACAACTCCAGGAGGATAGATACCCACCCAGAGTAACATCCTCTTGACTGGAGACCTACGACATTCATAATCTCCCCAGATTCTTATTTTCCCAGGCAGAAAAGATAGCAGTGGTTCATAGTCAAGCCAATTGCTTGTAAAACCCAGGACGTGTGATGTGGGTTGACACGTTCTTGGCATATTTTGAATGAAGCCTTCATTGGTAATCTTTGAGTCTTCCAAGCCTTGTTAGATTGGGAAATGGGCCAGGTCAATTTGTAATCCTGGTGACAGAGTCCTGAGACCAGACAAACTTCTGTTACTGTTTCGGGTCAAAATATTGGTTCTTAATCCTCTGAGGTCTGGATCCAGATGGCAGAAGAGACCTCAGAGGTACTTCCTGGAGGCGACACATCTGCTTAGCCAATCCACAAAGTGTGGCTTGTTGAAGAACTCACACACTGGCTCTAAGTTTGAGAAACTCCAAAGGAAATCTTAAAAGAAATGGACCATTTGGGGATATGATTAGTGGGAAAATGCAGCGACAGTGTTATCTGGGAGAATTTATTTCCTTGGGAACCTACTGAGTAGCATGGAAGCAGAAGAAGGGTGGGAGGAGAGAGGAGGACAGGATAATTTGTATACAGTGCAGTTTAATTTATTTTGAGTTCTGCATGGTGTCATCATGTATATTTAAGAAATAATTTGTGAAATCTTTTTTTGGTCTTTTATGAAATTTTTTTCTTCTTTCCCAAATGTGCTTTGTCTTAAGCCAGCAGAAATGAAAGTTTTGTCTTTTAAAAACTTGTCATCCTAATGGTTAAAACTGGATGTTCAAGTCTGTTCCAGGCTGATATCTTTAACATACAGAGCAGTTCCAGAAACTTAGTGCTGTAGAGTTAGAATTGGCTGTGTTTTTTTCTGTTTCCCACTGTATGTGGCTGTGAAGGTACATACTAAATTGCTTGGTAAAAAATTGCAAATTACCAAAACTTAAATGCACTAAAAGACCTCAGGGTTTTGTTGTTTCTTTTTTTTCTCCTACTCTTGCTCCTACCTCTACCTAATGCTTATTCCCATGGGGCAGCTCTGGGAAGTGGGAGAATACACTCCCCACAGTGCCACTGCACATTCTTCCTCACAAGGCTGCAGCAGTGGCATCTTGGTCTTTTAAATGTATATGTATAACTGATTCACTTTGTTATAGAGCAGAAACTAACACACCACTGTAAAGCAATTATACTCCAATAAAGATAATAATAATAATAATAATAGTGTAGGGTGCATTGTGATTGATTTCCTCATGTCCAGTGGAGGGTCATCTTTCCCACCCCAAGTCAGTCACGGTAATTCTACCTCCCTTACCACTGATTGGTTTAGATGTGGCCAGGCCAGGTCTTCTGAGATTTGCCTAAGGCTCTTGAAATGCCAGTTCTTTCTGAGACTCAGTCTCCCCACCTGTAAAGTGGAGACAATAGTAGTTTCCAAGTCAAGGACTGTCATAAAGATTACATGAGTTCCTACTTAGTCAGTACTACCTGGCACATAGTACACACTCAGAAAAAGAGTTTGGGATTAACAGATACACACTACTATATGTAAAACAGATAAACAACAAGGGCCCACTGTATAGCACAGGGAACTATATTCAATATCTTATAATAACTTATAATGGAAAAGAATCTGAAAAAGTGTATATAAAAGTATATATATGTATACATATATATATGACTGAGTCACTTTGCTGTATACATGAAACTAACATAACATTGTAAATGAACTACACTCAATAAAAAAGTTGTTTCAAAAAAAAAATTAACATACATATTGTTAAAGCCACTTGCCACAGATTTCTGCCAAGACTCTCTGATTCAACTCCATTCAACAAATATTTATAAAGAGTCTATTAGATGCCAGGCACTTTACTAGATGGTTCACAAAAACATATTCAGTCTGCTCCCTTATAGTTAAGACTGTACCAAATCATCCCAAAGCACAGGAGAGGGAAATGCATTGCACTTGGTTGTCTCTGTTAACAGGGGTGGGAACTGGGGCTTCTGCTTCCCTATGTCTTTCTGCTGTGTGCACAGGGGCTGAGCCAAGGGCTGCTGGACTATGTCAGCCCCACTGGTGATGTCCACCATCCTTAGTACTCATCACCCTGATTAAGCATATTCACCTGAAGTAGAAATGAAAGTGACCTCCAGTATAGCATCAACATAAGTCTCCTAACCCTTTCGATCAGATTGCTGTCCTAAGCCCCTTTCACGTAGAAAATCCGGAGCCACTTCTACCTGCAGAAGGAAGCCAAGGCTCTTTTAGGTGCTTAGTTCAGTTTGTTCACTGTACTGATATGTCCTCAAAATGGAATACCGTTTACAATCTGATTTTTTCAGAATGAGCACATAGAAGAGAAGAAGAAAAAATTCTGTCTTGATTTTGTTCTCCTTCAAATGAGGTGTCTTCCACAAAGGGAGAGTGTAAGACAGTGCTTGTGGGCAAAGTGCTGGAGGAACCTCCATTGGAAAGGGGAGTGAAGGCTTCCTGTTTAACTCTTTCCCTAGGACTTCTCATGGAGTTTGAAATGCTGTTGAAGCTCACTGTAAAACACGACGGCGAAACTCTGTAATGGGAAGTGACAAGGCAGAAGAAACTCCTTTGGATTCTTAAGAAAAGCTGTCCCATTTATATCCCTTAAATAGCCTTTAAAGAAAGTTTTTAATAACTATACTTCCACCCATGGTCTTAAGTCAAAAACTGTAGGTAGTTATGAGGCCACCATCACCCTGATACCAAAACCAGACAAAGATGTCACAAAGAAAGAAAACTACAGGCCAATATCACTGATGGACATAGATGCAAAAATCCTCAGCGAAATACTAGCAAACAGAATCCAACAGCACATTAAAAGGATCATACACCATAATCAAGTGGGGTTTATTCCAGGAATGCAAGGATTCTTCAATATACGCAAATCAATCAATGTGATACACCATATTAACAAATTGAAGGAAAAAAACCATATGATCATCTCAATAGATGCAGAGATAGTTTTCAACAAAAGTCAACACCCATTTATGATAAAAACCCTGCAGAAAGTAGGCATAGAGGGAACTTTCCTCAACATAATAAAGGCCATATATGACAAACCCACAGCCCCAACATTGTTCTCAATGGTGAAAAACTGAAACCATTTCCTCTAAGATCAGGAACAAGACAAGGTTGTCCACACTCACCACTATTATTCAACATGGTTTTGGAAGTTTTAGCCCAAGCAATCAGAGAAGAAGAAGAAATAAAAGGAATCGAGGGCTTCCCTGGTGCTGCAGTCATTGAGAGTCCGCCTGCTGATGCAGGGGACATGGGTGCGTGCCCCCGTCAGGGAGGATCCCACATGCCGCGGAGCAGCTGGGCCCATGAGCCATGGCCGCTGAGCCTGCACGTGCGGAGCCTGTGCTCCGCAACAGGAGAGGCCACAGCAGTGAGAGGCCCGTGTACCGCAAAAAAAAAAAAAAAAAAAAAAAAGGGAATTGAAATCGGAAAAGAAGAAGTAAAGTTGTCACTCTTTGCAGATGACATGATACTATACATAGAGAATCCTAAAGATGCTACCAGAAAACTACTAGAGCTAATCAATGAATTTGGTAAAGTAGCAGGATACAAAATTACTGCACAGAAATCTTTTGCATTCCTATACACTAATGGTGAAAAAACTGAAAGAGAAATTAAGGAAACACTCCCATTTACCACTGCAACAAAAAGAGTAAAATACCTAGGCAAAAATCTACCTAAGGAGACAAAAGACCTGTATGCAGAAAACTATAAGATACCGATGAAAGAAATTAAAGATCATACAAACAGATGGAGAGGTATACCATGTTCTTGGACTGGAAGAATCAACATTGTGAAAAGGACTATGCTACACAAAGCAATCTACAGACTCAGTGCAATCCCTATCAAATTACCAATGTCATTTTTCACAGAACTAGAGCAAAAAATTTCACAATTTGTATGGACACACAAAAGACCCCGAATAGCCAAAGCAATCTTGGGAAAGAAAAACGGAGCTGGAGGAATCAGGCTCCCTGACTTTGGACTATACTACAAAGCTACAGTAATCAAGACAGTATGGTAGTGGCACAAAAACAGAAATATAGATCAATGGAACAGGCTAGAAAGCCCAGAGATAAACCCACACACATATGGTCACATTATTTTTGATAAAGGAGGCAAGAATATACAGTGGAGAAAAGACAGCCTCTTCAGTAAGTGGTGCTGGGAAAACTGGACAGCTACATATAAAAGAATGAAATTAGAACACTCCCTCACACCATACACAAAAATAAACTTAAAATGGTTTAAAAACCTAAATGTAAGTCCAGACGCTATCAAACTCTTAGAGGAAAACATAGGCAGAACACTCTATGACATAAATCACAGCAAGATCCTTTCTGACCCACCTCCTAGAGAAATGGAAATAAAAACAAAAATAAACAAATGGAACCCAATGAAACGTAAAAGCTTTTGCACAGCAAAGGAAAACATAAACAAGACAAAACGACAACCCTCAGAATGGGAGAAGATATTTGCAAGTGAAGCAACTGACAAAGGATTAATCTCCAAAATATACAAGCAGCTCATGCAGCTCAATATCAAAAAAACAAACAGCCCAATCCAAAATGGGCAGAAGGCCTAAACAGACATTTCTCCAAAGAAGATATACAGATTGCCAACAAACACATGAAAGGATGTTCAACATCACTTATCATTAGAGAAATGCAAATCAAAACCACAATGAGGTATCACCTCACACCAGTTAGAATGGCCATCATCAAAAATCTACAAACAATAAATGCTGGAGAGGGTGTGGAGAAAAGGGAACCCTTCTGCACTGCTGGTGGGACTGTAAATTGATACAGCCACTATGGAGAACAGGATGGAGGTTCCTTAAAAAACTACAAATAGAACTACCATACGACCCAGCAATCCCACTACTGGGCATATACCCTGAGAAAACCATAATTCAAAAAGAGTCATGTACCACAGTGTTCATTGCAGCTGTATTTACAATAGCCAGGACATGGAAGCAACCTAAGTGTCCATCGACAGATGAATGGATAAAGAAGATGTTGCACATATATACAATGGAATATTACTCAGCCATAAAAGGAAACGAAATTGAGTTATTTGTAGTGAGGTGGATGGACCTAGAGTCTGTCATACAGAGTGAAGTAAGTCAGAAAGAGAAAAACAAATACCGTATGCCAACGCATATATGTGGAATCTAAAAAAAAAAAAAATAGTTCTGAAGAACCTAGGGACAGGACAGGAATAAAGACACAGATGTAGAGAATGGACTTGAGGACATGGGGAGGGGGAAGGGTAAGCTGGGACCAAGTGAGAGAGCAGCATGGACATATATACACTACCAAATGTAAAATATATAGCTAATGAGAAGCAGCCGCATAGCACAGGGAGATTAGCTCAGTGCTTTGTGTCCACCTAGATGGGTGGGATAGAGAGGGTGGGAGGGAGACACAACAGGGAGGAGATATGGGGATATATGTACATGTATAGCTGATTCACTTTGTTATAAAGCAGAAACTAACACACCACTGTAAAGCAATTATACTCCAATAAAGATGTTAAATAAATAAATAATAAAAATAAAACAAGTATATACAGGTTCAAGCTTTAGCCCAGGATATTGCTATTCACTAACGTTAAGATAAAATTTCATAATGGAAATGAAAAGAAAGATCTAGCACTTTGTGTACAGTTTAGTATATAAGACTATCTCAAATAGTGACACATAATGCCATATTAATGTAAATGTTTATAATAGAGGAAACTAGGTAGAGGGCATATGGGAACTCTCTGTACTATCTAAATTTTTCTGTAAATCTGAAACTATTCTAAAGTGTATTAACTAATTTTAATAAAAAGAAAGCATTTCCAATTCAAAAAAAAGACTATCTCATGTTTTTTGAGGTAGAAAACGAAAATTGGGCATTTCTAATCTGATATTTTAATTTTTTACTCAAAAATATCCTAAATATTGTTTTACAGAAGTGTGGCAACTAAGAAAAATACATCAAAGTCTAGATAATTCCAGACTATTTAATCTCATATTATGTGGTATAGATGAAATAATGCAAATGCCCTCAATCTATTTGCTAATTTTTCGTGAAGTATTTTACAAATGTACTGTTTCAGTGGGGATATTCCAGTGATCAAAATACGTCATGTAGTAACAGTAGGTAATTGCCAGTAGAAATAAATTTGGTTTAAATTTCAGAAATCTCAGTAGTTGGTGATAGTCACGTAATCTGAGCAGTGCCCTATGGGGCCTTCCTGGGACAGATCCCTCCCCCATATCCTCTGCTGTAGCTCTTCTCTGAAGTACCAAGATAATAGTATCTCATGCATATTTCCTGAGTTTTTCTGTTGCTAAAAACACCACCAAATGGAAGAAATTAACTACTTGATGTCATGAGCAGTAGCCCCCAGACCTTCTGGCGCTGGTGGATTGATAATGTTAACTGCCCTATTACCTCACCATCAACCAGAGAATTATGCACGAGATGATCACATACCCTGTGAACCCCTTCCCTCTCCTGGCCTTTAAAAATGCTTTTCTGAAACCTTTTGGGGAGTTTGGGGTTTTCTGAGGGCATGAGCCACCTGTTCTCCTTGCATGACCCTGTAATAAAACTTTCTCTACTAAAAAAAAAACAAAAAAAAAACCCCAAAACAAACAAAAAAACCCCTGTAGGTAGCAAAGGTAAGAGTGGTAATGATAGTGGAAGGTTGGAGAAATGAAAGAGGAGTTCAGAAAAAAAGGTATGAAAATAATGGCAGTATAGTTATAGCCTGTATACAGGGTATTTTTAGGGCACTGGGAAAAGCTGACCAAACCATTTTGAATTGATGGTGAAAGTGAGTGGGAATGTTTAGGGTTTTGTTTCATATGGCTGTGATGAGATGAGAGATCAGTAGAAAACAAAAAGCAGGAATATCAAATATACTGGAATTAAACAGCACATGAGCATTAATGGGTCAGTTTCATATAGCATCCATTTGCTGCTAGACGTAACCATTCATAAAATCTCAACTTTTGCCAACAGAGATTTTCTGCCAAACACAGCCTGTTTGCAGTGTCTTAAGCTGTAGATGAGCTAACGTTTTACTGTGATGGTCTTGGGGCCCTCGTTGCTTGAATGAGCCTTAGAGTGTCACCTGTGATGGGAGATGAAAAACACTAAACCCACCATAAGGTTTTGTTATCAGAGGGTAGATCAGAATTTAGAAACTGCAGTACTGTTTTGTTTTTTTTTTAATTATGTAAACAGGAGTAACTGCTTCACATTTATGAATGCTTTTACTTTAATTTAATGGCACCCAAGATGTAGTTAAATTTTATAAACAGTACTAACCTCCCTTGTTTGGGAACCAGGGAGTGATGGCTGCTTTCTTTATGATTACGACATCCTTATAGTGGCAAGATGAAAATTTATGTGATAAAACTGATCCACGCAGGTAGTCAGTCTGGAATATTCCGAGCCTCCAGAAGTGTTTTTGTTTCTCAGTAGTGATTGTAGTAATAGTAATAGTAGTAATAAACGTTGATTAAGCCCACACTATGCCTGGCATTGTCAATTATGGTCATATTGAAAGGGCTCCGGGATTAGTGTTTGGTATGTAGTATCTTACTCTGTCATCACAGTAACCCATTGAGATAGATGCTATTACTATTTCTGCATTTTACAGATCAGTTAATTTGCTTAAGATTATACAGAGGTAAATAGTGGATTTTGACTTAGGAAGTCTAATATCGGGCACCATGTAGTTAAACACCCATTTATAAGAATCTCACAGAGACTGGAATTGTTTCAATAATTTCCCTTTCAATTTCATTTCACTGGGAACAAAAGAGATTTGTTCCCAGTGGCATTTAGCAGGTTTGTTAATCAACGCAGATGGTTCATACAGATATTATAGTTGGACCCCAAAGTATTTGGGTGGTAATGGAAGTACTTTGTTGTTCTTCTTCTTTTTGTGTGACTGGGAGACATGAATTCTTTGGAATATCAGGGAGCGCTCAACCCCAGCGAATTGAGACAAAGCATAACTGTCTTGGGAGTAATGAAAGTCCAGGCACAGGAAATTTCTAGCACATGTTTTTGACGGTGTCATCTGCTGTTATTGGAGTCTACGTGTTTGGTAACGAGCTACAAAAGTGTACCTTCTACTCTGGTTTAGGAGAGGTAGGTCAGGCAGCCCAATAACAAAACTGTTGTGAAAGATGGGACCACAGACTCAGAGGTGCCCTGTGCCCAGATCTCGGTTTGCAATCCAGCTAGTGGGTTAGACACTTAGGCCTTGTTCTCTGGGGACAAGAGGGTAGAGACAGGAAGGACTAGAGGATGGAATTATGATGAAAGGCATCTGGCTTTGTTCTTCACTTAGTTGCCCTTCTCTTAAAAATAGAGAAGCTATTTTTTAAATACACATAGGTTTTTTGTTATATTTATTTGCCAAACTGTTCTTAACACATATGCATGAGTGCCCACATACACACACACACACACACACACACACACACTGAAAAATAGAACATTTAAACCTTGGAAACTTCATGCTGAAATGCTGGTGGGCTAATTAAAAGGACCAAACTATACCTCTTTGTCTGTATCCATTCATCCTTCAGCCTCACCTTCCTGCCTAGATTTCTGTGCTACTAAAGCTTCAGTAGGTTTGTGGTAAATTGCAGAGGTGTGCCAGCAGGGGTGTGTTCTAAAGACCGTGATGGGCTTTGTGACTAATGGAAAGGTCTAATCATTATCATTTATTAGACTAGTTGTTCTGCATTTTGCATTGTCCTTCTGGGTTTCTAATATTCACAGGTATTTTCAAGACACAAGCACTTCCACACTGTGATATTCCATGGTGTCCTGACAAATGTTGCGTGAAGGCCGGTGTGCTGCCCCTACCGTCCTGTGGTTGATTTGGGGGCATTAGGGTCTCATCTACACATCCTCCCCTGAACCTTTCTTCCAGTCAGTTCCGCTGTGGACCATCATCCCTGAACTAATGCAACTGTGTGAAAACAGCAAATCTGTTATATCTCCCTATTGTTCCTCCTTTTGAAACAATTTTCCTAATGGACTCTGAAGGTTTTTATTCATCTATGTTAGAAAGACCTTTTTTCCTGACTTATTTCCAAAGTATAAATATCTTTATTTTTACTAAGCATAAATTACATACTGCTGTTGTAAAATTTTAAACAGTGGAGAAGTACATAAAGTAGAAATGGAAGTTCCCTGCAACCTCATCCCAAATATAATGATGATAATTAAAGCCAAAATAATACATTTATTAAGTGCTATGTGCCAATCTAAGCTTTTAGACTCATTAGCAGATGTATCTCTCAGAATAGTTTTGTGAGGTAAGTAATATTATTTCCCAGTTTAGTACATAAGGAAGCTGAGGAATGAAAGGTTAAAGGTCTGTACAACACCACACAGGTAGTCAATAGCAAAGCTAGAACCTAATTATTATATTAAAAGTGTGAATTTGTGCTCCAGTTACTGTATTAAACCTGATGGATCAGGGTTGGTCATTTATTTAACTTTTTAAATCATAAAAGATGAACTATGCACACCTTAATATTTTATTTTAACTTAAAGTGTACATCATTTATACATTAATTCTCTAACCATTGATTTAACACTAAGGCCATTTCTTATGGATGGCTACACCGTTTGCTTTTCTTAATTAAACCGCACCCATAATTGTTGTGACTTTGTAGTGGGTGGTAAATTCTTCACAGGCTATTTTTTTTTTTTATTTAAAGAGATTCTCCCTTATGGAGCCTTCCCAAAACAATTAATTTAGTTTTCATACAAGCAGTTCCTTTTGTTCTTATATTTTACGAACTTGTGTAATTTTAAACGAAACTAGGTCATTACAACAAGTATAAAACTGGCTTTAACCAGTCTGGGGACAAAAGCCACTGATTCTTGGTAAGCAAACAGTACAGTCAATGTGTGAGGCCAGAAATGCCTGGGGCTTATAGCTTTAAGCCCTCAGCACTTCCCTGGGCATCGCCTGAACATTTTGCAGAGGGAAATAGAGCCTGTAGGTACATTGGGAAAGTCAAGTTCAGTTAGGAGAACTTCTTTACAGTGGAGTTATCAGGCATGCTGAGAGGCAGCTGCAGAAGTTGCTCATTGAGGGGAATCTTGTGTTTTTTCCATGCCCCACACCTGTAAGGGTGCGTGCTTACCAAAGCCTGTTGGCCCACTTCTTTTTCTTTTTTTGCATCTTTTGTATGTAAGTTCATATACCTCTCCAATTTCAATTAGTCTTGGCAACCAAGACTTCAAAAACACGAACATGAAAGAATACAGTGAATTCCCCAGGAAGGAAAAATCCTAGAGCCACTCCCATGAGACTGGGCCAACACTAGAAAAGTGAAACAGAACTGAAGAAATCAACAGCATAAATCTAGTATTAAGAACTGCCTTTTTATTTTCTTTCCAGAGAATGCCCAAACTTATTAGCAAGGCTATAAGGTGGTATATGATCCAGCCCCCGACTCTCCATTTAGCCAAACCACCTATCATGCTTGATCCTGCCATGCTGTTTCTGGAGTCAGTTCCTCTGCTCTTATACCTTCTTGGAGTGTACACCCTCACCTTTTCCTTCCCTTTCCCACTAAGAAAATCCCTTCAAATCCCCACTAGTGCCTTCTTCTCTCTGATCCCTTCCTGGACTTCTTAGCTCCTAGGGCAGAACCGAGGGGCTCCTTCGCCTGACTCCATTACCCTGTCCCCACTGTACGTGGTATTTCTATTTTAGGACGCGTCACCCAGATTTACAACTACGTTTTGGCTTGTGTGTTGCTCCTACTACAGCATGAAATCCAGGAGGGCAGAGGTGGGGTTTCGTTCATCTGTATGTCCCCAGAGTCTACCTCCATGCTTGGCAAATAATAGTGCTCCACAACTATTTGCTGAATGAGTGAACACATAGTTTGGGGGAAGTCTTGGTGTCCCAGCATGCTGAGATGGGAAGGCATGGATGCCCTTTGGCTGTGACCCATTCTCCTGACTGCAGTGCTTTTCTTCAGCCCTGGGTTGGGGAGATGGAAGAAGGAGGCTCCTTGCGTGGCCATTCCTGCAAATCTCTTTCCAGCCTTGAAAGAGAGATCAAAGGCACAGCCCTGAGTTGCCTGCTCCGAGCTTCTGTTAGTACTTTCCCTTTGCAGCGAGGGACTAAGAGGAAGATTTTCCGTATATATTACTTCAGACTTTGATCTCACTTGGTTGATGTTGATGGCACCTTGTGTGACAGCCAGGTGATGCTGAAAGAATGTATGGGTTTATTTCATTAGGGCTAATGTATTCTCAGCAGAGACCGGTCTGCGTGCATAATGTGATTCTCAGGGTGCCACAGAAGATACTGTCTGTTAGAGGAAGGTAATTGTATTACCCTGCCACTTTCAGATTCATTAAGGGGAATCTTGGGCTGGCCCATCAGTTTTGTGAGTCCCACTCACATTCAGAACTATTTCCCTGCGGTCACCTTTCCATCAGGCCGTACATCTCATTGGCCCTGCCTGACAGCCAGCTCCTAAATGCTTCTTAGCAAGTGCGTACGCCTGTCCTATACGTAGTTGCAGAATTGCTTGGCAAAGGAAAAAAGCTCTTAGAGGATAGAGACACTGTCTTGGTCATCTCCAAAGTGAGCTGTGCCCACCACTGATGATTTTAGATGGTTCATGGGTAAACATTTACAAATTTTTAATTGTGATATGTTTATGTTAATGTTGACTAGAAAAAATAAAACTAGCACATAAAACCTGTGATTTCACAGAGGTGATGTTTAGAGGGAGGCAAAGTGGGTGCTGAAGTAAGTCAATTTAACAGAAAATCTAAGCTAATAGCAATGACTAAAATAAAATGATATTCTAGTAATTAAAGTGTAGAAATATTGTGATATAGGACAGTTCCTGATATGTGGTGGGTGCTTAATCAATGTTTATTGGAATGAATAAATGAATATTTAAAATAATAATAGTATCTACTTTTAATTACACACTTGTTTTGTGCCCAGTCACTGGGCTATAAGTGTTGCATACAATACGCCCTTTGATTCTGACTCGTAAGTTGATAATTTGTCTTCATTTTAGAGATGAAGGAACCAAGGCATAGAAAATAACTTATGCAGCTTCACACAGCTAGTGGTGGTAGGTCTCTTCTCTGTCACCAAACCCCAAGTGTGCTTCTGCGCGTCCCTGAGTCATAGATACTACAAGTTAAGATTGAATTTTTATTTCCAGTTCCACCTGGGTTCCCTAAGGTGGTAAAACTGTTCCAGTACGTTAAAGGTTAGCTCAGATAGCTCTGTTGTGACGAGTGTTCCGCCAAGACTGCATTTGATACGTTTGGCCGGAGCTGGCCTGCTTAAACAGCGTGCACTTCACGAAGTCTTCCAAGTCCCTGAACAAGCCTGACTTCTAGACTCTTCTTGTACCCTCTCCTGTGGAACACCTCTTCAGCTTCACTGCCGGTGTTATGAGAATGTCATGTCACGGCTTAAGCGAAGACTCCCAGGGACTTCATCATATTGCTGACCCAAACAGAACTCCGTCTCAAACAGCTCTTACGGCAGTGACAACACTGCTTTGGACAACTGTGTTGCTTGACTCAAGAAGTGGCTCTGATGGTCCCTAAGTCATCAGTGTCAAAGGTGCAGGTGTGACTTGATTAAGAGTGAAGTAGAGTTTTTCAAAATTACTATTTTTTTGTTGTTGATTTTACATATGAATGTATAAGTAAATTTATAAATGTTTTATGATGATATTTGTCTATTTCGCTGGTAGAGCTAAACAATTATACCTTTAAATTGACCAAGAGCTTCTCTCCCCACCCTTTGCTTTGTATTTATACTGTGTCTATGCTGCACTGAGCGCAATGACCTATTAGCCTGGGCAGTACAGATGAGCTAAATATTGATTAAGTCTCACAATCTGATAAATAAAACCTGGGTACATTCTTGAAAGCCATTTTCAGATCTTCAGTAAATCTTGGGATACCAGTAGCTTCTCATTTAAAGCAAATGTAAACTTTTAAAGTTTAAGACCATGTGCATTCTCTCTGAGTAGTCCCCACTGTGTGCAATCAGAGGGCTAAAGGGAAAAGGCATTTGGAGGAAAATACATTTGGAGGAAGAGTTTTCTTAGTTTCATTAAAATTATAAATTGTTCCTCATGTTTATGGTTTCTTCTGTGTGGCTTGTTTACTATCTAGGATAGGACATAAGTATTATGGTTTGGAATAATTTCAGAGCTAAGTGACAGTTCTTAAAAGTTGAAAATGGCTATTTTTCTCTTCATCTGCTTTTTACTTTTTTTCTAGTTTCAAGGAAGAGAAGGGTCAGATAATGGGGATCATGGGCATTCCATATGTAAACAAATGTCAATTCCTGACAAAACCTCTCTACCATGTCTGGGAAAGCCAGTGATCTCATGACTGATCATTAAGATTGGAAGGGGCTTCTGAAAATCTTTTTTTCTAGAATTCCTCAAAATGTGAGTTGTGGATCACCGACTTTAAAATCACCTGGGGGTAAGACTGTATATATTCCAGGTCTCCACTCTAGACTGTGTGAATTAATGTCTTCAAGGGAGACCAGGGAAGATAGATTTTTCAGAAGCTCCCTAAGTAATTCATATGAACACTAGAGGTTGGTAATGACTTTGTTCTGATCTCCTCATGATACATAGAAATTGAGGCACGACACAGTGAAGTGACTTAGCAATGGTAAACTAGACAGTAAATAAGAAATCACCATGCTTAGCTATTCAGAACTGCCTAGGTGAGCTACCTGCATCTTTCTGCCTCAGCTGTGTAGTTATGTAACTTAATTACTTCTTAGTTTGATTTGATGGCCTTTTTCTATTAGATAAGATGTGTTAATTACTCTGTTGGCAATATGTGGTAATAATGGCTCAGTGTTGACATTAATAATTTCAAGATCATGAATAACATGCAACACCTCTGTGTCTGAGCCATCATTAATTTGTTTCACCATTGCTGAAGTGTTTAAAATTCAGTTTCAAGCATGTCTTCTCAGAGGAAAAAAGAATAATACATGTATTGAAAAACCTCCCCTTTATTCTGCTCTTAACTCTGTTCTTGCTACACAATTAGCTGCGTATTGTACCTAATTAGTGGGGTAAAAATCCAATCTCATTTTATTTTTTAAAAATATAGGTAAATCAAAACAAATTCTTTGCTGATAAAGAAGGAGGAAGATTAAGAGCAATATAAATCTTATTTGGAGGATTTGCAGTTGTATCACTTATAATGAATCTCAAGGGATAAGAATAATTCTGTAAGTAGAATTTTTTATTAGCCTGAGTTTTTGAGTAAACTTAAAGTCATGCTTCCTTAGCGAAGGAAAAAAGTCTGCTACTCACTTTCATGATGATTAAGCAGTTGATACCTAGGAAGAAAAGAAGATACTTGGTGGACACCTGTTCTGTCTCCTGCCCAGCATCCATTTCTCTTTTCTGATAAGTGCATCCTGATGTGGAATAATCATTTCTCTTAGTCTATGTGGGAACAACCGTCAACATCCATAGTTGGACAGTCAACCCAGGACTGACTAATCAGCATATTCCATTCTCCTGGGAATTGTGATTGGTTTAAAGATGGTGTGTGATATAAGTTGGTCCAATCAGAGCTCATCCTAGGATTTCTAGAGCAATTGAGAAAGATGTGTACTGAGGACACGGGGCATCAACTTGGAGAAAGTGACACTCATCTTGCCACCATGAAAGGCAAGTCTACCATCGTAGGAAAAAAGAGGGGAGGGGGTCATGAGACCAATTCCTGGTGACAGAATTTAAGTCCCTGAATCCACCCAAGCCTAAAGTTACCTACTATTTTTTTTAACATTATGCAGCCAAAGTGTTCTATTTTTTGCTTAAGCCATTGTGAGTTGGATTTCTGTCACTTGCAGCAACAACAAAAAGACATGAAAATGTTTAAAAACCTTCTGAACTCCTGAGTTTCCAAGAATGGGAATGGGTTTGCACTGAATCTTGCATGTGTTCTTGAGTCTTCTTTGTGACCAGAGGAGCAGATTGATAGCTGGCCTGGGTTAGAGGTAGGGTGATGATATAATGTATTATATGAAGCAGAATAGTCCTCCCCCTTATCATTTAATTATGGAGAATTCTGAACCTACATAAAAGTAAACAGAATAATATAATAAATTCCTTTGAACCCATCAGCAAGCTCCAACACCATCAATCCATTGGCCAATCCTGCCTCACTCACATCCCATCAACTTCTCCCACCTCTACTATTATTTTGAAGTGAATCCCAGACATCGTCATTTCATTGGATAACAGGTTGAGAGGAAAGGAAGGGACTATTATGTCAACAACAGGTGCAAACTAAGACTGTCCCAGAGAGGCTGAGATAGATAGTACAGAATAGATTGAAAATAAGTGGATTAAAATCTGTAACCTTTGTACTGTGCTCTAACCAACTGTAATGGTGGACCAATCGGAGTGCTGAAAAGCCTTGAGACCTTTTGCTTTCTAGTAGCCTTTTTTGGTTGTATAAATGTTTTATTGAATACCATCTTAGTCAGGGTCCTCCAAGTAGCAGATGCCAGAAAAGGCAAGAATGTACAGGAATTTCATTAGGGAAACATCCCCCAGAAAGGAAACGGGGAGGAGGCTGGAAAAGGCTGGGAGAACAATTAGAGGAAGAAAGAGTAGGTTAGGCGTGTCCTAGGTTTTGCAAGGCTGTCAGGGAGTCCTCGAGCTAAAGCCCGATGTCCCCTAGAAATTGGCCTGCCCTAATATGCCTGCTGCTCTCAGTCCTGGGCTGGGGACAGCCTATGAAAGTGTTGACTCAGTGCACAAACACAGCATCTTAGTCTGTTCGGGCTGCTATAACAAATTACCATAGCCTAGATGGCTATTTATCACAGTTCTGGAGGCTGGCAAGTCCAAGATCAAGGTGCTGACAGATTTGGTGTTTGGTGAGGACCCACTTCCTGGTCCATAGATGGCCATCTTCTTGCTGTGTCCTAACCTGGGAGAAGTGAGAGAGCTCTCCAGGGTCTCTCTTATAAGGGCACTAATCCTATTCATGAGAGCGCCACCCTCATGACCTAATTACCTCCCAAAGGTCCCACTCCATATACCATCATACTGGGGATTAGGTTTCAAAATATGAATTTGGGGGGTACACAAGCCTTCAGTCTGTAGTGCACAGTGATGGATTTCAGAGTGTGGCAGCTGAGACCCTTGGTCAGTTTTGCTCCCTGTGTTTGAAGTTCTGTGAGGTACATTTTCACGGCCACCACACATACTGTAAAGCATGGACGTGGGAATCAGAGCAACTCTGTTAAAATCTTAGCTGTATTGCTTAGTAGTTATGTGGATGTGGGCAAATCACTTAACTTCAATGTACCTTACACATGAAATGAGGATAACAGCAGCCCTTACCTCATGGGTCATTGTGAAGATTAAATGAGATAAGCTATAGATACTGCTTAGCAGAGTGTATGGCCTATAGTGAGTGCTCAAAAATTGTTAATGATGATAATGATGGTAACAAACATGAAGGCTTTAGGAATAGGCTTATTTATAGACGCCTAGCCATAGGTTCCTATTTTTAGAGACTATATCTGAACAGTGGATCTGAAATGACTAATGTATTTCACTTAGGAGTTTTGGCCCAGTCTTTCAGGTCTGTCTCATCTTCTTTTGGTACATCAAAGGATCCTTTTCCATCCTATTCCTGAGCCTTTGCACTCAGCACTCTCTCTATCTGCATTACTTTCCCCACTTTTCTCCTTTAACCACTTGCTTTTTGCTCATCCTTCTGGTTTCAGTTTAAGAATAAATCAATCAGGTAGGACTTCTCTGACCCCACAGTGTAGTAAAGCTTCTTTTTAAAATATAGCCTCCAAGAATTGAGCTCCTAAAATTGTATTCCTTTTATAGCTAGGACTTATGTTAGTGTGTAATTATATATTTATTCATATGGTTGTCTTTCCAGTGTGAGAGCAAGGATGATGTCTGATTTTGCTTATAATTTAAATCCAAAGCCTAGCACAGTGTTAGCTCACAACCCACTTAATAGCATTTATTAACTAAATGAATGAAGTATCTACTCCTCAGAAATAATCAGGTCCTTGTCAGTTATATTCTTTGTAGCCCATTCATAGGAAGCTGAGCCATAAAACAGGCTTGGCAATAGACAGAAAGGAGGTGTCTGACTAGTTCTCAGGGCAAAGCACTCCTTGTCCTACTTTTATTTTGTTTTCATTTTTGTTATTAAAAGATGTTTATTTTTAGTTATTCTGGTAAGAACACTACAGGAGATCAATCCTCTTAACAAATTTTAAATGCATAGTGCAATATTGTTAACTACAGGCACGATGTTGTACAGCGGATCTCTAGAACTTATTCATCTTGTGTAACTGAAACTATATACCCGTTGAACAACAACTCTGCATTTCCCTTGGCCCCCAGTCCCTGGCAACCATCATTCTACTCTCTCTATATATAGTTTGACTATTTTAGATACCTCATATAAGTAGAATCATGCAGTGTTTGTCCTTTTGTGACTGGTTTATTTCACTTAGCATAATGTCCTCCAGGTTTATCCATGATGTCACAGGGTTTCTGTCTTAAAGCCAAATAATATTTCATTGTATGTATATACAGTTTCTTTATCCATTCATTCATTGATGGACATTGAGATAGTTTCCATATCTTGGCTACTGTGAATGACACTGCAGTGAATATGAGAGGACAGGTATCTCTTTGAGATCCTGATTTCAATTCTTTTGAATAAATACCCAAAAGTGGGATTTCTGGACCATATGGCAGTTATTTTAAAAAATATTTTGAGGAACCTCCTTACTGCTTTCCACAGTAGCTGCACGAATTTACATTCCCACCAACAGTGCACAAAAGTCCCCTTTTCTCCACATCCTTGACAACACCTGTTAATTGTTTTGTTTTTGATAACAGCCATTCGGATAGGTGTGAGGAGATATCTCATTGTGGTTTTGATTTGCATTTTCCTGATGATTAGCAATGTGGAACATCTTTTCATTTGCCTATTGGCCATTTGTATGCCTTCTTTGGGGAAATGTCTATTCAAGTCCTTTGTCCACTTTTTAAATCATATTATTTGTTTTTGTTTTATTTTGTTGCTAGAGTTATAGGAGTTTCATATATATTTGGATGTTGACCCTTTATCAAATACATGGTTTGGAAATATTTTTTTCCCATTCTATAGGTTACCTTTTCACTGTGTTGTTTCTTGTGCTGTGCAGAAAGCGTTTTAGCTTGATGTAGTCCCATGTCTATTTTTGTTTTAGTTGCCTGTGTTTTCAGTGTCATATCCAAGGAATCATTGCCAAGACAAAATTCATGAATTTTCCCCCTGTTTTCTTCTAGAAGTTTTACACTTTCAGATTCTATATTTAAGTCTTTAATATAATTAAGTTGATTTTTGTGTGTGTGTGGTGTAAGGTAAGGGAACAATTTTTTTTCTTTCACATGTGGATATCCAGTTTCCCCAACAGTATCATATGTAGAAAACCCTAAAAACTTCACAAAAAAACTGTTAGAACTAATAAATGAATTAAATAAATTTACAGGATACAAAAATCAGATGTGTTTTTGCATATTAACAATGAACTATTCAAAAAGGAAACAATCTCATTTAGAATAGCATCAAAAAGAATAAAATACTTAGGAATAAACTTAACAAAGAGATGAAATACTTGTATACTGAAACTTATAAAACATTGATGAAAAAAATAAGACAAATAAATGGAGAGACATCCCATGTTCATGGATTGGAAGACAATACTGATAAAATGTTTCTACTACCCAAAACAAGCTACAGATTTAATGCATTTCTTATCAGAAATCCCAGTGCCAATTTTTTACAGAAATAGATCTTCCTAAAGATCATATGGAACCACAAAAGACCCCAAATAGCCAAAGCAATCTTGAGCAAGAACATAGCTGGAGACATTACACTTCCTGTTTTCAAACTATGTTACAAAGCTGAAGTAATTAAAACAGTATTGAACTGGTATAAGAACAGAAATATAGACCAATGGAACAGAATAGAGAGCCCAGAAGTAAACCATGCATGTTAGATCAGTTAATGTTCAGCAAGGGTACCTAGAATACACAGTGGAGAAAGTATAATTTCTTCATTTAGTAGTGTCAAGAAAATTGGATGTCCACATGCGAAAGAATGAAGTTGGGTCCTTATCTTACATCGTTCACAAAAATTAACTCACACGGATTAGAGGCTTAAGACCTGAAACTATAAAACTTTTAGAATATGGATAAAAAGCACAAGCAACAAAAGCAGAAATTAGGGCTCTGTGTCTATTTTAGCATGAATAGAGAACTAAGTTTGGTATCAGGGCAGTCTTGCATCAGCATCATGAGGGGAGATGAGAGGCTGGTGAGCAAAACATTATTGTTAGATACACTTAGGGATTGAAAATACTCATATATTTTCTCTAACCATGGTGAGTTTTCTCCCAGTGCTTCTCAAAATTTAATGTTGATAAGTACCTGAGTAGTTCGTTAAATATAATTATTCCCAGAACCTCTGCCAAGAGATTCAGACTTAGTAGGTTTATGGCAGCGCCCCTGAATTTGAATGTTTATAAAGGGGCCCATGGATTCTGATGGTCAGGCAGTTTTAGGAATCACTGTCCTGCATTCCACTGATGGCTCAGGACTACTGAACATGACACATCTATGGCCAGAACCTATCTTGATCAACTTAGATAACACTGATGTACTCTCCCAACAGATCATATACTCTAGGAAGGCAGAGACTATGCCATTCTTGCTTACTGTTATATCACCGAGCTAAGCACTGTAGTTGGCACATAGTAAGCACTCAGTAAATATTTTAGCATACTGACAGTGCAGTGTTTTACTTTAAAGTTGTGGCAATTCCAGCTCTCTGTAGGTACACGTGCAGAACAGGGGCTTTGCAATTTGCAATGTAATTTGTAACCTCCAGCCCCTAAATACTAATCGTGGGTTAATTTTATTAATCCCTAATTATTTCCCACAGTAGATTATTAGTAGGTTATACGTAAAAACAAAAGTATTTGGAAGAGTGTGCCATTTGCTGATGAAATGAAGAAAGGGTTCACATTTTGGAGCACTTTGAGCACTTTTCTGGGACCCTACTTTGAGAATCACTGGTCCAGGCTATGGGTCAGTGTGGTAAATTGTGTCTCAACCATAAAGCTGATTATCATCTACCATAGTCACTGTGGTGACCAAGAACCTTTCTGTCACCTTTTTCTCAGGCTCTGTTGTGGGCAAAGCAGCCATGTTGGTTGGATTTTCACATCATGATTACTTCTTCTTTGGTTTCTGAGCTTATGTCCATTTAGTTTCTTCTTTGGGCTTTGTATGACTGCCATTTTGCCTTTTTTTTGTTGTTTTTTTGTTTTTTTGCGGTACGCGGGCCTCTCACTGCTGTGGCCTCTCCCGTTGTGGAGCACAGGCTCCGGACGCGCAGGCTCAGCGGCCATGGCTCACGGGCCTAGCCACTCCGCGGCATGTGGGATCCTCCCGGACTGGGGCACGAACCCGTGTCCCCTGCATCGGCAGGCGGACTGTCAACCACTGTGCCACCAGGGAAGCCCTTGCCTATTTTTTTAAGTAACTAAAAGCCTCTTTATTTGACATTCCTTGTCTCCCAGATGACCAGGGCAGACACAGCCTCAGCACGTCTGCATTTTGCCTTATTCTTTACTTTCTGTTACTAATAAATTTTGTTTTCTCCTGAGTAGAGTTTAGAACAGTGAGAATTGTCATCTATCTCTAGACCTCACACTCCACACAAAGCTTTTAGTAACCAGACATTTATTCTTTTACCTACAGCACAGTCCTTCAATCTGTCCTGTACCTGCTAATAGATCCTATAGGAGTTACACCTGCAACTGCAAGCTGTAGAGGTGCTTTACTCACAGTTTATAATTATGTCCTCATGTAAAATAGTATGTAAGGCCTCACCACTGTTGAAATGAAAGTGCTGTGTTCAGGGATTCACGATATTAGGTTAATGCCCTAATTTGCTTCTCCACATCAGTGACAAACAAGTTCTGTGTGACTTTTGTTTCTTACCTGCTTCCAAAGTCAGTCTCTTCCCATGGGTTGAAGTTTGGGAATGCTTTATACAGAAGTGATCCCATGAGACAGGACTGTCTTCTCTCTCAACTGCCCTCTGTCTCCTACATTTGCCACTATGTAACTAAATAGGACCCCAGACTCCAGCTGGTATTCCCTGAGCAGCCTGAGAGTCAATGTGTTTGTTTAATTTCCACCTATGAAGCTATCCAGTGATTGCATTTCCCAGCAGTGACCAGTTAATTGGACTTTCAATGCACTGGCCCAAAAAACTGCTTTTGTGTGCTATCCATGGGTGTATTTGCAGCGTTTATAGACCAGATTGCTTCCCTTTGACTACTTGGGTGAAAAATGTTGGTGATTATGTTAGATGCGCACACGCGCGCACACACACCCACACACACAGACGCACACACACACACAGTTCTTTTCATGCCTCTCATTACAGTGGTCCAGACTTCCACCATCTCCTGTTGAGATATCTCTGGTGGACTCCTCTAGCCTCTTTGGTCCCAGGTGAACCTCCCTGTGTGCAATGGGAGATCTAGGTTCTGCACTCACTCCTCATTGCCCTCAGGATATGGTCTAAGCCCTTCAACAGCATTCAGAGGCCTTTTGTGCCCTCTGTTTCCATCTCCTCATGTTCCTTCCCCACGTCCTCTTCTCCCATCTTAGACTCCATGCTACAGCCCACTGAATTGCATGTCGTTTGCTCTCCCACTTCTGGACCCTGGAATAAACTCTTCACTTTGACTGGAGCACTCTTCTCTTCTTTCTTTTCTCATTCTCTCTTCCCTTTCAGCCTAGCTCTTTGTGGTTCTCCTTCAAGTCTCAGCTTGAACATGCCAGCCTTCAGGAGGCGTTCATGGGCAATGCATCCTGAAGAAGCTCCTTGCCCAGGAGCTTCCAGAGCACCAAGTACCTTCCCTATGAAAACCCTTGGCACACTGTGTCATAGCTGCCTCTTGACTTGCCTGTTTCCCCTCTCCCCTCTGCTGTAAAGACCATGAACTTAGGAACTATGACTTGTTCATTGTCACAGCTCCAATGTCTAGAACAAGGCTTGGCACACAGTAGGCACTCAATAAATGCTTGTTTGATAAGAAAAGAATTTGTGTAGAGGCTTCACGTATACAAATGATTTTATGTGCATTCCATTTCATTTTTATAGACAGACCTTTCAGAATGGTATTTAATAACAATAATAAGAGACTCAACAAAATTTGTTTTTCATATGGTTATTTTAATGATATGGTTAAATGTCCTGTTCTGTCATAGACCTAAGGCCATCCATAAAGTCCATTCTGTTTTATAAAATGTTTTGCACTTGTTAAAAGAAAGACACCAAGTGGTATAAATATGTGACTATTTTATCCCATCAGTTACCATGGGATACCTTCCTTCAAAAACCTCCTAAGAAGGATGCCCACATCTATGATGATAAAGTCTATAAAGTAATCAACTTTGAGAGAGTAACAGTAAATAAATATAGAATGTCAATGTGATCAGAGATTGTGGGTGTCAGAGACTGGCAGGAGAAAAATAGAAAATAATTATCCAGTAGAAGAGCAAATACATCTTGAGTTTTTTGAATGCTTATTGTCTTTTCTGTCAAGTGTAAATTTGTGATGAGTTGAGGTATTTTACCATCTAGCTTATGAAACTCCACTCAATATATATGACTCGAAATATTAAAATTGAAATGGAAACACTTGTGTCACGGATCAAATTGGACCTTATAACTAATTGTGCTTCCTAACTTCAGTACCTCCACTGTTCTCTTTTTTTTTTTTTTTATGAAGAGTGATATCTTCCTACCCAACTATTTTATTTATTTATTTATTTATTTATTAGATGTTGGGGGTAGGAGTTTATTAATTTATTTATTAATTTTGCTGTGTTGCGTCTTCATTTCTGTGCGAGGGCTTTCTCTAGTTGTGGCAAGCGGGGCCCACTCTTCATCGCGGTGCGCGGGCCTCTCATTATTGCGGCCTCTCGTTGTGGAGCACAGGCTCCAGACGTGCAGGCTCAGTGGTTGTGGCTCACGGGCCTACTTGCTCCGTGGCATGTGGGATCTTCCCAGACCAGGGTTCGAACCCATGTCCCCTGCATAAGCAGGCAGATTCTCAACCACTGCGCCACCAGGGAAGCCCCACTGTTCTCTTCTTGACCGTAGATGATGGCTAGGAGATTTCTATAGATGTTTCTAAGCCAGACTTTTACCTAGTTTGAAAATCAGTTTAGATTCACTCAAAAGAAGAAAGAAAACAATCCAGTTCTGTTCATCTGCCTCCAGGGCCTAACTCGTTATCTTTTGGAAAATACATTATCCCAAGAAAGAATTTCAGAAAACAGGCTTTAATAAAATATTTTTTTAAATCTTTAACTTTGAAAAGTGGTACAAATGAACTTATTTACAAAACAGAGAGTCACAGATGTAAAAAACAAACTTACGATTACCAGGGAAGCGGGGGAAGGAGAAATTGGAGATTGGGATTGACATATACACACTACTGTATATAAAATAGATAACTAATAAGGACCTACTGTGTAGCACAGGGAACTCTACTCGATACTCTGTAATGGCCTATATGGGAAAAGAATCTAAAAAAGAGTGGATATATGTAGATGTATAACTGAATCACTTTGCTGTACAGCAGAAACTTAACACAACATTGTAAATCAACTATACTCCAATAAAAACTTTTCAAAGAATCTTTAACCTCAGTAATAGATTCTATAAAATAGGTAAATTGTACTTAGAATCAAAAGCTTTCCTGTTCCCATAGTTTCAATATATTGTTATGGTCAGCCCTGACATTTTTGAAGTGTTTAGGGTATGCTTAAATTCAGTATCGTTTAGGAGTTCACAGGAAGTTTTGAGGAAGTTTAGGAGTTTTGAGGGAAGACGGAATTAAACCATCCATTTTGAGCTTATTTATGGAAGGGAAACTATTTAGAGCAGGAAGCTTGGCGGCAGTTTTGGTCTTTGGGTCTGTGCGTGATAGTGTTTCCTCTGACAGAAGCATGTCATGGTTTCTAAAACTGTGTAACACTGCTGACCTGACCTAAGAGCACATGTTCTAGTGATTTATGGAATTTGGAAATTGTTTCCAATTGAGCCTTTCTGCTTGCTCTGAGAGATGTACACCTACTTGCTTTGAAAGTTCGGTGGTTCTCCAAAGATCCTCTTCTAGAACACCTTTGTGCCTTTCTGCCTGCTCCTCGGAGCATAACGCTGGCCCTCTCTCCCACTTTTACCTTTTTCAGAGAGCTTTATTGGGTGTCCCTGACTCCCATTAGAATTCAAGAGCCCTTCCTTGTGTTTTCATGGTATCCACTATAGAGCTGTGTACAGTTACCACACTATATTTTGAAATAATTTTCTGTTGTTTTATATACATACCTCAATCCCTCTTTCTACAGATAATCAGTTAACAGTTTCTTGGGTTTCTTTCCCTAAAACATAAATTTTGCATATTACTGATTGATGCACATGAAACTAAACATAAACATGGATTTTAAAGAAATCACATAAAAGACCATATTTTAGGCAATCTTTTTCACTCTGCTTTTTATTTACTCTGTTTGGGATATATTTCTATGAATGCATGCAGGCCTGCCTCGTTCTTTTAAACAGCTGCCGAGTAATTCTCTTTTATGGATGTTTTATAAATTATAATTAGCCAGGCTCCCAGTCACGAACACTTTGATTGTTTGCCGCTTCTTGTCTTTACGAACACTGCGGTGAAGATCCCTAGTGAACTGCTGTGTGTATGTCTTCAGGATACATCCCAAACACTGAGATTTCAGGGTCACAGGGCATGTGCTATTTAATATTGGTGGATTAACTCTACAAAAAATTAGTTTCACACTTTATCAGGACAGCACTGTCTGAAAAAATGAGTTTACTTTTCTCTCTCCCCACCTGGAAGGTGAGAAAATTGAGAGTAGGATGGTGCTTTTTATCTCTTCATCCCCAAAGCACCTAGCCCAGCACTCAGTAAATATTTGCAGAAGGAAGAAATGACGAATGGAAAGTTCTACTCATATTTTAGCCTGTGTTACACTGTCAGAGTTATGCCAGTGGTGATATTAAAGTCACACGTTAATGTGACACTCAGACAAGTTTGATAATTCATGGAAAGGTGTGGATGCAGTTGTGAATTCACCAGGCAATTACACACCATCTCTTCATTTGTCTTATTTAGAGGCCCAGGCAGAGGAAGAAAGGATAGTTCCAGGATCCATCTATGTCCCATTTCTTTCAGGGGGCACCATCCCCTGGGGCCAGCAGACTTGCCGACTGGTGATTTGAGTGTGTGGATGGGGAAAAAGAGGGAAGGGGAGAATCTGCTGTTCTTTGCCCCAGGCAGGGAGCGTGCACTCCTGCCAGACTAAGTGACGCAACATCCATTTCTTCCTGTCATCCCGTGATGAACGTGAAAACTGATTGTGGATCCTAAGAGCCTAACAGAGAGACTCTAAACTCTCCAGCCTGACCAGCAAGGCCCTCCCTCATCCAGCCTCAAGTGTGTGTCCTGCTATTCCCGGCTACTCCGGACAGCTGAAGACCTACTGTGGGCTTTGCCAGCCTGTTTTTTTAGGATCATTCTGTCTTGTTTCATTGTGAAAAGAATTTTCATCTTCCTGAGTCTTCTGGCTGGGAGGACCTTTGCTGTTGCCCCCATTTTTTCCTTTCCTTCTTTTTTGAACCAGCATCTGATTTCTTACTGTCTGTTTCATGGATGCCAATCATTCTTAGTTCAGATTGGTTGCCATAGTGATTTTAATCTGCACCTAGTTGCTCAGTGAACGAACTGTAAATATGCCACCCATCTCTATTCCAGCCTGGAGACTCCGAAAAGTTTTTTAAGACCTCCAGTGCTTTCCAAGGCACATTTACTTGAAATATTGTGTGCACTCTACAATGCTGACACCCTGGGGGGGAGGGGAGGGGAATCTGAGAGGTATTTACTTTCTCCTGGCTGTTCATCAGGCTGACATCCATTTGGCTGATCAGCCCTAACTGGCTCAGGGTGGGTGTAATGCATGTCTTAGATTACCCAGTGACTTTGAACTTGAATTTTTATTAGCTTGGTTCACTCAGAGAGCACCTCTGTGCCACTGTAATCTTTAGGATGCCTCCTCTCTGCAGGCTGATAGGATTTATGGCTCCAGGGTTGGAAAAGCATAAAGATGAAACGGTCCTCTTGAGTGGTTTGTCTCTTCAGGTTAGTGTTAATGCAGAGGCCATATTTACCCCCTAGATCCCAGGACCATAAAAAGTAAATCCACAACAGAGTGCTAAAAGATGACTCTTGTTTGGAACCATTGCAGCATCTAAAACTGACACTGCAGTCAATGAAAACATTTTATTGGCCCTCTTGGGTTTTACTACGGAAAATCGCAAAGCTCTCTTACGCACGAAAAACAGGAACAGATTTTGCTGGTGGCCTTGAGTCAATCTGTTAGATATATTTGGAGGAATGTGGATATTAGTGAAGTTGGATAGGAATTTTCAGGTGGTGCCAAGAAATAAGCTTCTTCAAATAAACAATCAATTAAATAAACAAACACACAGACAGAAGTATTTGCATAGGTCTCACCAGTTGGCAAAATACTTTCACATATATCATATGTTCAATCCACCAACCCTCGGAACGGCCAGGTGTAATTCGTAGTCATTCCATTTTAGAGATGAGGGCATTTGAAGTCCAAAGAAATTGAACGATGTGAGGTTGAAATTTTCATGAGTGGCTTTAGTGTCTCTCCTGTGTGTTATACTACATGGCTTCAAAACTACCAGCAAAGCTATAGTTGCTTCCATTCTAAATCCACCAAGTCCACAGAAGTAGGCTGAACATCAAGAGTGAAAAATAAAGTCACCATTTGTAAGATACTCACCTTATTAGAATAACATGGAAAATGCACACAGATAGTTCATCACTTTTTAAAAAGACATCTACAACTTATTTACTTGGATTATAAAAACATTCTGATTCTTACAGGATTGCTCATTTATCCCTTCATTTATTCATTTAAAATTTACTTAGCGTTTCTGTGCACCAGGCATTGTATATGCTATAGTAGCTGCACAAATGACTAACACATTATCCCTGCTTTTAAGAACAAAATAACAATATTAGATAATGTTTCCTGATACTAGCTTATGGTATTTTGGGCAAAGTGCTAAACACTTAAAATACTTTGTGACACTTATCTATAACCAGCCCCTTCTATATGTTATTATCCTTATTTTGCAGATGAGGTAATTGAGGCTCATCCCAAGTAAGCAGTAAGAGGCCAACCTGGATTCCATTCAAGGGCTGGTGTGATCCAGAAGCCTATACTTTTTAGCCTCTCTGTGACCCTTCCTTTCCATGTTCTGCTCCCTGGCTCGTGATCTGGGATAGACAGACACAGGAACAGAAAATGTAGCAATAAACTAGGGGAAGTTCAATAACAAAGGAATGAATGAAGTGTTGTAGGAACACAAAGTGAGGAAAATTAGAGAGGATTTGCCTTGGTAGGTGGAACTTAAGTAAGGTATTAAAATAGCCAGAGAACTTTTCTGTGCAAAGAAGAGTAAAAGGCATTCTAGGAAGAAAGGAAAACATAAGCAAAAGCATGGAGTCACATCTAAGGGTTTCAACTTTGGATACTGCATAGAGAGGACCCACTGTTTGTACAATGAATATTGCATAGAGAGTCTTCATGGGTTACCAAAAGTTTATTGAATCCTCATGTCGTTCATGGGGCTGTTTCAGTTGCTTGAGGTATTGATTATAACCCTGGCACGGTCCTGTCATTATTCTTGCTTTAAACTAAAAAAAGCTCCTCAAACGTTTACAGTAATCAGACCACAGAGAACAGCACCATGGCTGGACTAGTTGTTTTGGTAACACACAGCATTATCCTTTCGATGCGCTGGTCTTTATCAGCCCTCTATAATGTGCCGATTGCTACTTAAATATGCAAAAAGACTTCAAGTCTTCGTCTAATTTACACAGGAGAATGTAGCATAGGTTGGAAAGCAGGGAGAATATAATCACCCAGGAGCAGAATGAATGAGAGTTGTCACCTGGCAAACAATGTATTACCCTAGATGGGATATATCCTTTCAAGTAGGGGGAGGAGTGGAGGGTCTGTCCATTTCTTTACAGACTTGAAGACTTTGAGGTCTCTAATTGAAGGTAGGATGTTAGTGTCACTCACCAATAATGATATCGCATCATTAGGAGTCTGAGAATTTTATATCATTAAGAGTCTGAGGGGGCTTCCCTGGTGGCACAGTGGTTGAGGGTCCGCCTGCCGATGCAGGGGACACGGGTTCGTGCCCCGGTCCGGGAGGATCCCGCATGCCATGGAGCGGCTGGGCCCGTGAGCCGTGGCCTCTGGGCCTGCGCATCCGGAGCCTGTGCTCCGCAATGGGAGAGGCCACAACAGTGAGAGGCCTGCGTACCGCAAAAAAAAAAAAAAAGGAAAAGAAAAAGCATCTGAGAAAATCCTAACAACATCCTAGGAGTACTCTCTATCCTTAGGGAGCAGTAGGAGAGTCCCAGAGCTTACTGGAAAAAAGAAGAGGAATGCTTTGGTGTAGTTGAATTCAACTTTTATTTTCAAACTGAAATTTTCCTGCCCCTTATGTTCTATTTAGGAAGCAAGTAAGAAAGCTCCTCTGCGCCTTTTGAGGTTAAAGAATAATTCCTATCCTCAGAGCATATGTAATTGTGACCTACGGACCACCACGACTAGAAGAAGATGCTTGAATTCTTAGAGGAAGCTCGTGCATATTAAACAAATAAAGGAGAAGGCCTTTTGGTAAAAGGCAGCAGATTGAATACACAGGTTTTCCCCCCTTCTGATCCCTATTAACACCCCTAACATGACAAAAGAGGAATACAATGCATAAAACTACAAGGACAAAGAGAGTGGCCCAGAAGATGGCACCAGATGAGAAATGTCAACAACATGTTGGAAGTTAGAAGGTGGATGGGCAAGAGATAACTGACATAGTGGAGAGGAGGCAGCTGAAGCTACGTGGAGGGAAAGACAAGAAGAGGCTGAGTCTGTGACTCTGGCAAGGCCCAGGGGGACTGAGGATTCCGGGTTGCTAAGGACATCTAAAGGGAAAGGGCTGGAAACAGAGGCATCCTCTGAAAGCCTGCGTAGGGTTAGGCTACCCAGTAAATCACCCACCTTGTGCAGCCAAGTAACCTACCCTCCTCACCCTGCTAGGAACAGGGAGGGTGTTCTTCAGATAAATGAGAGGCTTTGGACTCAGAGACAACAAACCCAGCAGAGGGCAATGCTGAAATACTATACTGAAAATAGGGAGTTAAGTTAAAAGCTACTCATTGACTCCCAAGACCCTTAATGTCTGTCCTGTGTATATCTCTCACAATTCTAAATAGTTGGGCAAGAAATTGGAGAATTCCTTTCGAGATAAACTAATATGCCCAACAAGCAGTGGGGGACACTAAAATACTAACGCTTGACATTCCTCAAAGAAAGGGCCAGATCTCTTTTTGCTCATGTTACTGGAAAACCTGTCAGTAAATGTGTTATAATGCTATTTGCACTTTTTTCCTAACCAGTGCAGTTTTTTAAAATAATTGCCTTATGTACTTTCGGATGTCCAGGATAATGTCATTAATATTAGAAGATTTCAGTGACTATTCCATAGTGTTGAAATCACTGGGCAGTTGTGCCGAAGGAGCGTCTACTTACGAGTTCCCCGGTCAAAAAATCTTGAAAAATAAACAGATATTTGCTACTGTAATGCAGCTTTTCTTCTTCTCTTCTGTTCTACACTTGGTCCCTGGTGTATTGGTTAGGTATTGCCATAATAATGCTGCAAAAGAAGCTACTCTAAATCTCAGTGGCTTAAAAATATAAGGCTTTATTTCATGTAAGAGTGTGCAGGTCGGCTAGGTGGTTGTTCTGGTGTTGGCTGGGCTCACTCATCTCGTTTGCGTGTGGGCAGCTGCAGGTGACCTGATGGCTCTGCATTTCTCGGCTGCATTCTTTCTGTGAGCCTCTGGGTGTCTATGGGGTCAGCAGAATGTTGGCTGGTCTCCGATTGTTCCGGCTGGGATGATGACTGGGGGCGACTCAGTTCTGCTTCAGTGTCTCATCCTGCAGTCTCCTCTGGATGCATTCTTGGCAAAGGCAGAGGAGCAAAAGGGAAACACACCCCAATGTGCATGTGATTTTCATGCCTCTGCTCACATCATGTTTGCTAATGTCCCAGTGGCCCAAGCATGTCACATGGCTGAGTCCAGGCTCAAGGGAGGTGAAGAATTGGGTCCATCAATGCCATCAGTCTGCCACATCTGGCTCCACCTTATTCCTCCATCTCCCCTTTGTATTATATATGGACTTCACTCTGCAATTTAGAGAGCGTAAATTTGGGGGTTTTCTTCACCCAACAGTCTGCTCTTGGCTTAAGGGACCTCAAGATATACACTTTTTATCAGTTTACTGAAATATACAATTCAGCACGAAACAAGAATCTATTTGCCTTAGAAAGCCACTGGCATAAAAAGGAATCCCTTAGTGGTTGAAGGAAACTAGTTTAGACAGCCTACTTCCTGTTCTTTGAAGTGTGGTTATGAAGGGTTTATCCAAAATGGGACTGGATTTACAAATCCCTTTTCAGAGTTGAATTGATAGAGTCACTTTAAAGCTTCCTCTGATCCATCTTCAAAGTCCAAACTCTTGGACCATATTTAGGGTGGTGTCCTGGTGGAGGAGACATGTCAGCACTTGGTTTCAGGGCTCAAGCTGGGTGACCTTGACAAATCACTTGACTCTGTTTCCTTTTCTGAGAAAGTGCAGTGATAATGCTTTTTAAAGAAAACCTACCTTAGAGTAGACTTAATGATTAAATGACAAATGGGTGATGACACCTAATCTAAATATATACAATTATAGATCATTAAAATTTTAAATATTATCATTATGGCAAAAACTATTTTATTATTAACTTACCCTGTGACAGCATTAACAACAACAATAATAGCTTTCATTTGCCAAGTGTGTATCACGTTGATAAATGTTTTACCTCCTTAATTTTATTTAATCTTAATGGGAATGCTATGGAAGTTAATATTATCCCTGTTTCATAGAAAACCAAGTTTTAGAAAGGTCAAATAACTTACCGAATTTCACATGGTATTGAAGGGAATGTAACAAAAGGAATCTGGCAGTACAATTCCAGAAACTGTCTTCTGAATCACTCTTCTCATGCCGTACATTTTGCCAGTCTTGTGCAATTGTGAATCTTCTGCATTCTCCAGAGTGTTCACCCCAGAACTAATTCCCATGATGGAGCAGGTCGCATTCAACAGAAGTTATTATACTACTACTAATCTTTATTAAGCCCTTAGTGTGTCCATGATACTGCTAAAGACTTTGAAAAAATGTGGTCCAGACCTATAGAAAGTAAATAGCTTATAGCCAGCATGGGTGGAAGGCAGGGGAGTGATGCCATTGAGAGGACCCTGGAGGGCTCTACGTATGAAAATTACTTTGTTTGTCCAACAATCATTTATTGGAAAACTACTCTAAGAAAGGTCTAGAGGTTAGAGAAATGAGTAAGGCAGGCCTGGCCCTGAAGGAGCTCAGGTTCTAGTGAAGAAGACACACACACACACACACACACACACACACACACACAATGATGATATGGGGCATGGGAAAGGGCTGAAGCAAAGATCTCTATGATGAGACTGGCTTTGGTTTGGATGTGAGGGTGAGGAACAAGGGCCGAGTCCAGGGAAGGCTTCATGGAAGAAGTGGCAATCTGGCTGAGTCATGAAGAATGAGAAGAATCTCCTCAGAAAGAAAACCAATAAATAAACACAAAAGTCGGAACGGCTCTTTGATATGATCAACCACAGTAGGTGCGTGACGGAGTGGGAGGGTGAAGGCATGGTGGGAAATGAATGTTGAGAGGGTCCAGATCATGAAGGGTCGTGCTGAGAAAATGGAGATGTTTCTTAGAAAATGGGAGCCATCGATTTTTAAGAACCTGAAAATCCATCATTAAGTAAAAGCTGCAATGGTGAAATGCTTCAGTACCTGTGTCGGGCAGGGTTTGCCCTTGTTTTCCAATAGGACCAGCAGAGGCACAGAGCAGAGGTGCCACTTGTCCAATGCCATCCGTCTAGCTGAAAGGACCTTCCTGTGAGATCACGTGGCATCCCCACACTGACAGAATCTGGGAAGACAGGCTTTCTTGTGCACTGGCCCTTGCAAAAGCAGAGCTGCTACAAAATCTGTTTCTGAGAAGTTCTAATTCTTCTTCCCTTTTTCTGGTGCTGGAGAAGCTGGGATGCTGACAGAGCAGGCTCCTAGCACAGCCACTGACCTCCTTCTCTGACACCTGTAACAGCAGTATGGATGTGAGCAAATCATGAAGGTGTATGCAGGCCTGCACCCTAGTCCACAAAGTCGGCTATTCCATGACTGGAACATGATGTGAAAGAACGAGGCAACTTGGAAGCCAAGAAGAGCATCTGCATTTTCATGCTGTGAATTAGTAAGCAAGCTGTCACTGTGGATTCCCCTAATGCCATCTTTTGCTTCTATCAGCCTGAAAATACTTCAGAGGTCTCTTTGCCTCTGGCCCCATGCTTGACTGGTCATCACAGCTAGGCTCTGGTTCCATCCAGGGCATTAATTTAAAGCTCTGGGAATT
Organism: Delphinapterus leucas; assembly: GCF_059928025.1. Classification (NCBI taxonomy): domain Eukaryota; kingdom Metazoa; phylum Chordata; class Mammalia; order Artiodactyla; family Monodontidae; genus Delphinapterus; species Delphinapterus leucas. The sequence goes on from NC_143131.1 coordinate 122,157,219, forward strand.
TCCCACTTGTTTAAATTAAAGACGTTGCCAGGTTTTTGGTAAGCCTGTTTCTATGATTTCTTCTAGATGAAAAAGACAAACTGTTCTGCAAGAGTTACAAGAAAGAAAGTGCTTGTTCGCGTGTTATGAATCCTCTTTCATTCATATGCTCCCTTCTCCCCTTTGAAACCTGCTTCACTTACCCCGATACACACATTGACCCACACACAATCATGCATGTCCCTTATATTTGGAAAACTGTGGAAGGTTACTGAGATTTGGGGAATTCAAAGTTATGTGAAACTCAAGAAAGGAAAGAAGTCCGTGTGGGTGGGTGTCGGTATTCATATTAATACGTGATGGTAATCATTATTGTGTATATACCTTTACATTTTGCTTTATTCAGATAATATTTACAACCATGTTCCCAAGTTACTTCATTGTCTTCATGATTACTGTCTTAGTGACTACTACGTAATATTGCATAGATTGATGTATCGTAATTCAATTACTTGTAGTCTAATTTTGGACATTTCAATTTCAAGTATTTGTGATTATAACCAAAGCTGTAATGAACATCTTTGCATTGTTTGCTGCAGGCACACTTCTCCAGGATAAGGGTCATAGAGTGGAATTATTGGGGCAAAGGCTATAAAGAAATTTAGAGCTTCTAATTATTTTCATGTTGTTTTCTAAAACAGGTAGTACACACTTTTTATGTCACAAGGGGTGTGAACATACCAATTTCACCAGAATTTTCCCAGTAGTATGCTATGATTTTAAGAATTTTTTGTCGTTTTATTAATCTGTTAGCTGTAAAATAGTACAGCAAAGTTGCCTTAATTTGAAATTCCATGATTAGTAGGAAGCATGAACTATTTCTTCCAGCACTTACTTAATATTTACAGTTTCTTTTATGTACATTGTTTATATCTTGCATATATTTGGTGTCTGGATTTTTCTCATGAAGTTTTTAACTACTTGTATGCCATATTAGACATTTGTAGACATTAACAATTTGCTTCCTAGAAATGTCCTTCCCCCAAATCTTGGCAAGACTTGCTCCTTCTCTTCATCACTCAGCTCTCTGCTCAAATGCCATCTTCTTAGAGAGAGCAATCCTGACCTCCCCATGTAAAGTTAAGGCAGTTGAGGTAGCATGACATTAACCCCGACTTCTTCATTGGAATATGCAGGCATACGGGGAAACATAGGATGAAAACTATCTACTTCAGGTGAAGTTGGTGGCTCAGGTATAGGAGTGATAGAAAATGAGCTGAAAAGGCAGGCCTGGGTTCTGATGGTGGAAGACCCAAAGGCTGCTCCCTGAGATGCATGGAGATGAGTCTCCTTCCCCTCACTTTTTTAGGGCCCCTGGAATCTGGGCAAAGAGGCGCTTAAAACGTGTAGACCAATTTCCTGGTGGTTAGCAAGAGTGATGCTAGCACAGTGCTCTACATTGAAGAGAGATCATCTCCATTTATCCATCCCCTGGGTCTTCAGGTGAGAATTGTTCCAGAGGAATACTTTGACACATCCACAGAAGAAGGGTGAGCCACCTAGATTAGCATCACTTAGGCTCCACTTCATCATCTACCATTTATGGAGCACTTCCTCAGGACTAGGTTCTCTGCATAGTACATTATGTGCCTTACCTCATTTACTCCTCTCAAGAACCCTAAAAGCATGTGCTACTTTTATTCTCATTTTACAAATGAGGAAACTGAAGCTTGGAGGGCTCACACAGCTAATAAGTGCTGAGGTCAAAGTGAAATCCAGGACTGCCTGTCTGCAAAGCCACTGCTCTTTGCAGTCTCTGACGTTAGCTTTACATGATCTCTCTGCACAGTTATTGTTCAGTTGCTACCTTCTCTCCTTTCCCCCTACTTCCCCAGCGTATTGCATTTCCTTCCTCACCAACTCTCCCCTCCTGCCCTTGTCCTCGCCCAAGCTCTTGGTGGCGCGCTCAATCTCTCAACATTTATGGAATACATATAGCGTGCCAAGCTTTCTGCAGAGTGATTCTATTTCTCTGTGTTTTTGTTTCTCTATGATGCCTGATGTGGTACTGGCAGAAAGTACTTAATGACTATATGGTGTTGTTAGGTGTGGTCCAGCGCCCTCGAGAACTTCGATAAATGCCATATTTTAGCTGACACTCCCAAAGATGGGAAGCACTTTTGCCTGCTTTCCTTTCTCTCCCTCCCCTTCTCCCTCCTTCCCTTCCTTCCTTCCACAGATATTTGTCATATGAGTGTTCTATACCAAATACTGTGCTAGGTGTTTGAGGTACAGGTAAAGTGCAGAGTGAGATGAATATAATTAAAACATGTTTCTGATCCACTGTGAGGATGCAATGCATGTCTCCTGGGCCTCTGGTCAATGCTTATCCCCCACTCAACAGTTAGTAAGATAATGCTTTCACTGATGCCTTTTATAAAAATCCCAAAAAGGACTAAACTATTGGGCAAGAAGGGCAGCACCAAAGATTAAATGAAGGAGGAGGGGGCTTTGGGTAATTCTCATGCATTCTGTTCATCTACTAGAAGCAAGGCAGGTGGGATACATGCTTGCAAATCAGGATCTGCAAGGCAGAACTAGAGAGAGGAGTTTGACGAGAACCCTGGGAGATGGATGAGGCTGTCCTGGGGCATGAATCGCCCAGCTGGATGTGTCCAAATTTCTCTAGCTGTGCGACTAGCTGGCTTCATAAATGGCTAACAGGAACAGGGAACTCTCTTTTTTTCCTCTGGCTGAGGGGTAGAGATGGAGATAGAGTGATAACAGGACACTATCACACCTTGCTCACTTGGGGAGAAATCGTATTTTCCAAATCAGACACATACATCAAGGGACATTCTGTTAGGGATTGAAGCCGAATCTGGCCTCTGTAGCCCGACACCAAATTAATTCTTGGAGACAGAGTTTTGGTGAAATAGAAAAGAATAGCTTTATTGCTTGGCCAGGCAAAGGGGGCCACAGCGGGCTAATGCCCTCAAAACTGTGTCTCCTGACCTGGAGGGCGTAGTAAGGAGTTTTCTAGTAATGGTTCAAAGAGGGCGTGATCAGCTCATGGACATTCTTCTGACTGCTTGGTGGTGAGGTAAGTAGGAGTCAGCATCACCAACCTCCTGGTTCCAGCTGGTCTGGGATCTACATGCTTGTGGGCAGCATACCATTAACTTCTCCTACCTGGTGGCGGTTTCGGTATCTGCAATACAGCTCAAAGATATTGTTATATATATCCCTTGAGGGGTGAATCAGAACCCTGCCCCAAGGCTGCACTATTGTTTCTTTTGACTGCTCCTCCCTTGTCTCCGCATCCCCTCCCTTCCCTAATTAGCAGCTGTTTGAACCTGCCCCTTGGAACTCAGGGAAGGTCATGGAGGCTGAATGAAGCCTATTTCCTATAATCAAGAAATGGGAGACACAGAAAGGCTTTTGTGCCCAGGAGCTCCACAGGTTCCTGCTTGGTATCAGGATTAGGCGATAGACTCTAAAATGGCATTCCTTCTCATGCCTGCCCTTAGCCCATCTCATGGACCCCTCTGTGTTCTGAATGGAGAGCATAGCAAAAGATGTATTTCCTCAACAGAGATTTGAATATCTGCAATGAACAAGACTCCATGTTAGACAGAGTGGATTAATTTCATTACAAGCAAAAAAACACCTTCAGAAGAGTGAGACTGTCATACAGAGTGAAGTAAGTCAGAAAGAGAAAAACGAATATTGTATATTAATGCATATATGTGGAATCTGAAAAAATTGGTATAGACGATCTCATTTACAAAGCAGAAATAGAGACACGTAGAGAACAAACGTATGGATGTCAAGGGGGAAAGGGGTGGGGTGGGATGAATTGGGAGATTGGGATTGACATATATACACTACTGATACTATGTATAAAATAGACAACTAATGAGAACCTGCTGTACAGCACAGGGAACTCTACTCAGTGCTCTGTGGTGACCTAAATGGGAAGGAAATCCAGAAAAGAGGGGATATATGTATACATATAGCTGATTCACTTTGCTGTACAGTAGAAACTAACACGACATTGTAAAGCAACTATACTCCAATAAAAAAATTTTTTAAATAAATAAAATTGGTTAAAAAACTGTTTAAAAAAAAGAGTATTCATATTGTTGATCTTTTATTTCATGAAGCAGAACAGCTTGCGTCAGTTCACCCACTAGTAACTGGTTGATTCAGTGCATTGTGAGGAGGCACCTCTGCAGCTCTGAGCTCGTATTTCTCAGCCACAGTAGGACATAGAGTTTGGATTTTAGGGAACAGGCCATTCTCACTTTCCTGTAGCATATGCTCATGTATTTGTTAAAGAAACAAGCTGAGCTTGCCTAGCCCCATAGGAAATGTAAGTACCTTTCTCTCATTCTTTGTCACCCATGAACAGCACACATTTCTGTAACCATGGGATTCGTGAATTGGTTTTATGCCATTTCTTATGTTAAGTCATTTCATAGAAAATTTTCAGTAGTATGTTATTACCTCACCTTCCTTTCAGAGAGTTCCTGGGAATATCTGCAGTATGGGACTGGCCGCAAAGTTATATTATGTTAAGAAGTTTAATTAGCAGAAAATGCACTATAACAGACATGTCACACATCAATTTTTATAGGCTGCATGCAAATTAGATATTGAAAATTCCTGGGTGATTTCAGTCTGCAGGCCCATTTTCCTCAACTATATTAGTTATGTTTTATTCTTACCTAGGACTGATGTAAGACTTTGGGGCTCTCTTAGTTCCCCAACCAGGGATCGAACCCGTGCCCCCTGTAATGGAAGCATGGAGTCCTAACCACTGAACTGCCAGGGGATTACCTCATTCTTTCACTCATTTGTTTGGAAGATATTTCCTGAGCCTCTATATATACTGGGCACTGTCTTGAGCAAGGAGAACACAGCAGTGAACAAAATAGGTAAGGGCGCTGCTCCTATGAAGCTTACATTCTGGATCAGCGCTCTCCAGCAGAAGTTTCTGTGATGATGGACATGTAGTGTGATCAGATTAGATTAGGGTCTGATTTGCTGTCCACTAGAGTAGCCACTAACCTCATGTGGCTACTGAGCATTTAATACATGGATAGTGCAACTGAGGAGCTGAATTTTTAGAATTATTTAACGTGTTATATTTAAATATAAATAGCCACACAGGGCTAGTGGCTGTCGTATTAGAAAGCACAGTTCTAGTGCAAGAGGCTGACTGTAAACAAGTAAATGCAGAACCGATGTCTATTCAGATTGTGAAAAGTGCTGGGAGGGAATACACAGGTGATGTGATGGGCCGACCTTCAGAGAGAGGGACTAGAGAGGGATGGGTGACAAGGAGCCAGACTTGCGAGGAGCTGAAGGAAAAGGATGGCAGGCAGAGGGAACGGCAGGCTTACACGTCTGGCATGAGTTGTCTCAGGAGTGCCCTGAATGTGCTGAATGAATGTGTCTCTTCCAGCTGAATGTCTGCCCCTTCCCAGACCCACACCTGGGCTGGAGACATCTACTTTCCATGAGCCTCTCCTCTGGGAGGACCGGTTCTGCCTGCTAGGCTTTAGACCGGCCAGGAAGATCCCATTCCGCTCTTTCCCAGTAGAGCCATGTCTTCCCTGCCATACAGCTGATGGCGGAGCTGACCTATGGCCCAGTGGTTCTGGCCATGCCCTTTCAGCTTCTCACACTCCAGGTGTCCCCAGGTGGCACAGGAGATATTTGCTGCCTAACCTACTTTCCGCATCTAAATCTTTTGTGATTTCTCTGGGAAGAGAAGAAAATTCCTTTCTCTGAAGTCATTTCTTTATCCGTGTTCCAATGCCTGTAACTCTTTGTCTCTCCACCATCTGCATTTGTCCCCTTCCCACCCCTCCCTTGCTAATCTGTTCACTGACTCTTCTCCCTGCAGCATCTCCCAGTGGCCTATCTATGTTTCTGTTTCTAGTGTTCTCTTTTCATAGCACTTCAAAGCACTTGCACGTGCAGGAACACATTTGACACTTGAGGTGTGGCTGGTACTATCAGTATTACTATGACTATCATAGTCTTTATCATCACCATTCCCATCCCCATTTTTATAGAGGAGAAGAAAAGATGATGCTAGGAAGTTGCAATGCCCTGACCCAAATCACCAAGATGCTCCATGGCGCAGCCCAAATATTTGACTTCCAATTCAGTGTTTTTTCCCAAATACTCTGCTCATCCTCATCTTGTTACTTCAACCTATTATCCTTCATTGAACTGCCTCTCAAATTTGAGACGTTGAAGAAGCCAAATAAATTGCCTTTTTTCCCAGTGTGAGAAGCTCTATAGCATCTGCTTCTTCCATGATCACTCACGTGGCCCAGGATAGTTGCAAAGGGGTGGTATTCAAATTTAGAACATGCTTTATTATTTCAAAAAACTTAACTGATGTTAAAAAACTGAATTAAAAAAATTTCCTACAGAATTCTTGGATCTCAAAGTACATTTTTTGTAGATTCCTAGAGCCTGAAAAATATTGATTTGTGCGTAGTTTTGATGTTTATTTTGGTTGACGACCCTATTCGGAGAAGGCAGACCCTTTCTCTAGCAGCCCTGACCAACATCTATCAGCCCCACTCTCTCCTTTTATAATTGCACTGTCTGGAGAATAGAAGGGAGAGTAGCCCAGACGCAGGCGGCTGATAGAAATCCCGTGGGAGAGGTGCAGACGGGTCTGCAGGCTTCTCAGTTTTGTAACGCGCTGACGTACTAATTTTTTGCAGAACTCTGTGTTATACGAAGTTAGTGACTTTCCCCAAATTCCTTGGTAAGGAGTACAGTGTTTAGTCCCATGCTGTCCCTCATTGCTGCAGTAAACTCCCAGTAAATGAGGACTTCTGAATTGCAGCCACTTGATGGGGGGCTGTTGAATCTTGGTACTCAGAGCTGTGGGTAAGCATGTCCAGAAAAGGAAACATTCCTTGTAGCATTAAGCAATTAATATCTTAATGAGATTATGCTATTTCTCTTTTAAGGTAAACCAGCATGGATGGTTCAGTTTTCTCTTTCTTTTCTTTAAAACCCTCTTGATGTTTCCACAGACTGCAGTTATTATTGGTCCCCTCTGTTACACGTGGCTGCTTTTGTGCTAAGACCCTCAGATATTTTGTTTGCTTATTAGAGTGGCATGTATAAGTGTTCCATGTAAATAAGACTACCCCTAGATCCAAGTATGTAAGAAAAACTTATTGAGGGCTTCCCTGGTGGCACAGTGGTTGGGAGTCCGCCTGCCGATGCAGGGGACACGGGTTCGTGCCCCGGTCCGGGAAGATCCCACATGCCGCAGAGCGGCTGGGCCCGTGAGCCATGGCCGTTGAGCCTGCGCGTCCGGAGCCTGTGCTCCGCAACGGGAGAGGCCACAACAGTGAGCGGCCCGTGCACCGAAAAAAAAAAAAAAAGAAAAACTTATTGATAAGAAGCAAGGCAATGTATTTCACTAAAAAAATAGAGTCTGGACACCGCTGAAGTAAAATACACTTTAAAACTAGGTTACAAAGTGGAATAGAGTGTGCGTGTCTGGTGCATCATGGGCGAGAATGCTTATGATCAGCAGCTCACGTTACTGCCGTTCAAAATGTTTTATGGAGACCTGTGATCCTTGTCTTTGTTCTCTGTCTCTGTCCTCATCTCTCCCCCTTTGACTCTTTTATAAGCACGTCTTGATCATCCTGTGCAAGGTGCAGTGCCGTATATTGTTGGGTCAGACGTGGGTCCCCGCCTTCAAGGCGTCTACTCTTTAGTGAACAGAGGCGCTGCTCAGCTTGGCTGACGGACAGTACAGTAATGATGCAACAAACACAGTAGCTGTGATATGATTAATGTACTATTTGGATAAAGAAGGGGACCATGTAATTCTTCCCCAGGAAGCTTTTCCAGGGAGTTGACATTGGACTTGGGCCTCGGACAATGAGCCTTCACCAGACACAGAAGGAGAGGTTGGGAAAAGAACATTCTAGGCTGCAAGAATAACACGAATAATGATCTGAAGACATGAAAGTGCAAATCCTGTTTGGAGAATGGGGAGGTATTCCTTGTACCGAGAGAGAGAAGGAAGCGTTTTGATAAAGGCTGGTGAGCAATGACTCTGGAAAGGGAGGGTAAGGCCAAATGCAAAGGTAGGTCTATGCCAGGCTAATGGATTTGAACTTGATTTTGCCGGTAATAAGGAGCCAAATGTTTGAAAGCAGGAGCATAATATAATCACGTCTACTCTTAAAAACACAATAATGTCAATAACCTTGATTCCATGTCGCTGAGGGACTGGTATCAAAGGGAGGAGGCAGGTCATCAGGATAAAAATGTGAAGGGAGTGCAGATGATAGCGAACTTGAACGTTCACACTGGGCACCAGCAGGAGAAATACAGGCAGAGGATGACAGCTAAACAAATACAAGGGAATCAGTGGTGTCAGCTGATAACCTCACACCCGAAACACCTGCGACGCACATAGACTCTCTTATTCTCGCTCCTGAAATTGAGCTACTTGAAAAATTCTTTTGATTGTCCTTTCTGTCCTTAAGGCTTTCTTTCCAGGTTTTCTGTCCTATAGCTAATTGCTCTTCAGTTTCCATGGTAGCAAAACCTAACAAATTGAGCACAGTCCCCACAAAGCACTGAGTTGTGGATGTTAAAATTTACGATAGAGCAATTTGGTTGCGCCCTGTTCTGAAGAAATGGAGACCCTTAATTTTTCATCGGCTTCAATGGCAGCACTCGCTATGATTTCAGATCAAAAGGTGGTGCAGAATTATTTTTGAATTATTTTAACACATGAAATCTGAACATTGGAATGATTTATGGAAATAAATCATCTTACTTGGCACTAATGGGTTTTTGTTTCATCTTCCAGCCATTTATTTTTAACCTCTCTGAATATCTTCTGCTCTGCTGATACCAACAACTCACTTTTGAGTGCGTTGTCTGCTTATAAATACTGAGTCAACCAGCAAATCACATTTAATTAGAGTTTGTTCATTCCACTTAGCTTTTAAGATGGTAACATGTCTTTTAAACTGTACAAACCTTGGTAATCTAAATAAGAACAGACCTGATAAAATCTTAATTAAATGTAGACCAGGGCTAATGTTTGCCACCTGCTTCTGCCAAATGTGAAGGAACCCTTGCAAATAGTGTCTGCCCCAGTGGGCCATATTTAGACCCTGATACATTCTGGGGGAAGTATAGAGCCCAGTAAGCACTTTGCTTTTGAGAAATCTTTGAATGAACTCCTGATGCTGGTCTGCCCTGTGTTATTGCTCATGCCCCCTGTTTGGGGAACACTCTGGCTTAATCACAGTTGACCACAAACAATAATTTCCAGGTACATTTATACTATTTCTTTGGTCAAGAGAGTGAAGCTAGAAGAAGTGTAAATGAAGCAGTGCAATAGATTAAAATGAAGCTTTAGAAGCAGGCAGAGATCTGTAGCATTTCTGCCCCTGTTTCACACTAGCTATGCAACTCAGCATAATTTGCAATCTCTAAGCCTTGGTTTCTTCACTTGAAATTGGGTTTAGTATATTGAGCTTACTTTGTGTCATTATTGTAAAAATTAAATAAGATCGTGCATGTAAAGGGCACAGACCAGTGCCTCACAGATGGTTAGAACTCTATAAATATGTACATATTATTATGTATTATATGAGAGGGCAGAGCAAGAGTCCTCTAGCTACAGCATTTCTTGGTAGTGCTATTTTACCACTGGAGCGCTTTCCTAGGTTTAAGGAACTAACATTTAATGATACTGAGCAGTATGCAAATATATGCAAATACTGAATTTCTGTAGGCAGATAAACATTCCTGTGACCTAGTTTATTTGAATAGTAACATGGAATAAAAGTAAGGGGCTTAAAACTTATGTACTCTGGTAGTTTATTTTGTTTTATTTTATTTCATTTCATTTTTTGGAGCAGAGAGAGGTTTATTTCAGGGCCAAGCAAGGAGAACAGGTGGCTTGTGCTCAAAAAACGTAAACTCCCAGTAGTTGTTTTAGAGAAAAAAGTCATAAAACAGATATTTGCCTCTTGAAAAGAATTTAATTAATTCAGAGATATATACATGCTGTATCTTCTTGACTTGAACTCTCCCGCAATTACAAGACTTATCATATATTAATAAGAGGTTTCCTTTTTTTGGCAAGAGGGAGCAAAGAAATACTTAATTAGATACATATTTTGATTATATAGTGAATTCTGGTTTCATAAATATTAAAATATGGAGAAAAACAACTTACAATTGAGAAAATATAGTAAAGATGAATACCTCATATATTATTTTTACTACCTAAAGATAACCATTATTAACCATTGGAGTATATTTTTTAAGCTCTTTAAATTACATACACAGTACACACACACATGCACACATATATATACACAATTTAAGTTTATTTTATAAAAACATGTACTACAGGATGTCTGCTTAGAAATACTAAATTTATTTAGTATATATAAAGATATGTACCATGAACACCATCCTGCAACTAAAAGAAATAATTCTATAACTTGCTTTTATCACAATATATCATAGACTTTTTATCAGTGTCTTTTACATTGAAAAACAGAAGCTAACCAGTGTTTGAGAGGCCTTTGCGACCTTCTTTTGGGTTGGCCAAAAAGTTCGTTTGGGTTTTTAAACCCAAACGAACTTTTTGGCCAACCCAGTAGAAAGCTATGCCATGGCTCCTTGGAATCGGAACTAAAAAGAGGAAGATTTAGGTCAGCATCACCCACTAACCACTGCACCCTGTACCACACCCAGCTGTAAGACCTGCTATTGATTAATCTATTATATATGTGCGAAATTATTGATTTTATCATTCTCTCATTGATATTGTTCAGTGGATCGTAAGCTTTCATTATCATGAACTCTTTTGAGAATCTGATAATAGTTCTGGACCCTTTCAAGCATCCAAGATGTGCATGCAGTTTCAGGGACTTTATGATCCCCCTAGAGTTCACCCTTAGCCCCTCTCTACCCTGCCACCTATATGACCAGTTAAAACCCTTAGAGCCCCTAAACTATGTAAAAATTACCTGCCATATTTAATCACACATAAAACAATAACAAACTGTAAAACACAAAGCTTTAATATATGTTGAAATTAAAATGTTTTAGTTCTAGATATTATGATTGCAAAATTTGGAATACACTCATTGAAATAGAATGAAGTCATTTATGAGGATTCCTTCTCTGCTGGGTGTGAAATATGTGCTCAGTCTATCTCTTGGTTAATATAAAAATTAACTTCACCTGTGAACCAGAAAGCACAGTGAATTATATTAAGTGAATTTAATATAAGGCTTACAAATCAGTGCATACTCTGCTACTCTAAGGTATAACTTCCAAATTTTCTTATAAAGCACCATGTATTTGAAAGTATTATAGCCAATAATACCTAATATTTACTGAGGACTCAACGTGCTCTTGGATCTTTATTAAGTACTTTGCCTGCCTTATCCTGTTTGGTCCCCACAACATTCCCAGGATTTTATCAACCTAATTTTATAGAGGAGGGAACCTAATTTTATAGAGATAAAGTGAGTTGCCCAGTGTTACACATGTAGAAAGTTCTGGAGTCAGAAAACAAACCTATGAGTGCCACGTTTATGGCCTGCCCTCTGCCCATTCTGTAGATTGGCACTTTCAGATGACAACAATATTGAACATATTATTTGAGATATAGCTGTCTGGTTAGCTCCTGTCCGCATGGCCTTAAAATTTGCAGATCAAAACAAATATATAAACAACATTGAAATAGAAAAATAAATCCCCAAAGTTATGTTCTTGCTGTTCAGTTCAGAGGCTTACAGAAGCAATTTTCAGAAGATGGCCATTTACATTTAAGGAATATCAAATCTCCAAACTAACTCTCAAACTCAGTTTTTATGTTAGGAAATGTGAAGCTTCTGGAGGAGTGTTACCCATTGGGAAGAGACAGGTAGTGAAAGCATGGTGGGCTAGCCAGAAGACCCACTGACATGGTGTTTCTCTCACCTTCTGTGGTCCTTGGTTTCCTTCCATAAAATGGTGAGTGGTGATACAATGCAATATCGCTTACATTTCTCATATTAATGTGTCCTCCTACATGTCATTTCTTTTTCTTTCTTTTTTAACCTACTATTTTTCTGTAGTTTCTGACAGTTGGTCCTTTATAATCATTCTCTACTCTCCTCCTTCCTTTCTCTTACCCCAGATTTGTTCAGACCAGTCTCAGGCATGTATTAGTAACACACCATGCTGATTTTTGCCTTTTTTCCCCCCCTCTAGCTATTTCCCCTTGCCCAGAGTGCCCTTCCCGTTTTGTTCTCTCTATTAAAATCCCTTCTATTTTTCTAAATCAGCTTAAGTGTAGTAAGGTCAGTCCATTTGGGAGAAATATCTCTGTAGCTTCTGAGACATTGAAAGGAGAAATTTTAGCCTTTGTTGACCTCCCTCTCAGGAGCTTGTAGAACACAATTAAATTCTCAGTTTTTCTGAGTTGATTGCTCTCTTGTTTCATACATGAATGTACTTTTCCTAAGAAGACTGCAAAAATTTTAAGGCAGGGACTATGTCTTATACTTCTGTAATTCCCGCATAACTTAACATGGTTAGAATCTCCCACAGTTTTACTCAGTGAAACATGCATTGATATGGTCTGAATGTTTATGTCCCCAAAAGTTCACATGCTGAAACCCTAACCTCCGAAGGTGATAGGTGGGGCCTTTGGGAAGTGATTAGGTTATGAGGGTATAACCCCCAGGAACGGGATTAGTGCTTTTATGAGTCTTCAGAGAAACTCTTAGTTCTTCTGCCATGTGAGGATACAAAAGAAGTCTGCAGCCCGGAAGAGGGCCCTCACCTGACCATGCCGGCAATTCCCTCTCATTTCAGGTTTTGCTCCAGAATGTAATTATGCTCATTGTAGGATCAGAAGCTATGGCCTTCTCTTGAAATTTGAAATCTTCTGGGACAAATTATAGTAGGGAGAAAATGATGAAATAAAATACTATAGCCATCAAATGTATTAAATATGTCTGGTGCCAGGCACTGTATAAATAAGGTATAACCAAGGTGTTCTCTGTCTCTCTGGAAGCTTACAACTCAATGGATGTTGCAATAACTAATGGAACAGGGGATTGTCTTAAAGATTTCACAGAGGAGGTGGTATTTGACTTGGGCCTTGAAGAATAAGCAGGGGGTGGTTGATAAGAAGAATAAGAAGGAAGCAAAGGAAAATGTTTTAGCATTAACTTCTCAGGTCACCCATAATTCTGTGCATTCCTCTTTGTCTAATATCCTGGGAAAGATACCTGTTTCCTTTTCTTCTCTTTAGCTAAATCCCTGCTTGTTAAAGTCTGCTGCCACCCAGGAGCTCAGAATCACCCAGGGTACTTGCTGAGATGCAGATTCCCAGGATCCACCACAGAGCTACGGAGATAGAACCTATAGGGGATGGACACAGGCATTTATTTTCATAATAAGCAGAGACTCAGGTAGCGAGGGATTTAAGCTGCTTCTACTTTTTGAAGCTCCTGGTATATTCAAATTGAAGAAATTCCACAAGAGGGGGCCAAATTTGTGGCTTTTAATGTTTCTATTAAGCGAATTAATTTTAACACATGTTCAAAACAGAATGATTGTATATATAAGCTTGATTGGTGATAGCACAAAAAGTTAACACTTGAGGCCTTTTTAAAATATGGGGCCTTGAGGCAAATGACACTTCAAGCCCCTGTCCCCTCCCCTTTAGCCCTATTAACAAATTTCTCAGGGGTGTCTTATGTGGGTACCAAGTGCTCATCTGTAGACCCACATTTGGGACTTGCTGTGTGGTTATCCACCCTCAGTGTACAGAGGAAACTGAGGCTCAGAAGGTTCAGAAAGTGACATATATATCATATATATGATATATACGTATATCTAGATATAATATATATTTTATATATGTGTGTGTGTGCATATATACCGCCTCTCTCTCTCTCTCTCTCTCTCTCTCTCTCTCTCTCTCACACACACACACACACACACACACACACACACACACACTAATAGAATCACAAAACTTTATGGCTAAATGGATCTTTGAGATCACGTGTCTCCAAATGAGAGAAGATGCTGAGGAATCAGTGCATGCCTAATAAACAGGCATAAATAAACTTACTGAATTGGAAACTACTCTTCTCCAGGTGCTTAATATGCCCTGTCTCTGTAGGACTGATTATAATTGGAACAGCCTCCCAGAATGTTTCTCACAGTTTGGGTTACAAGTTCTCCTCATTACAAACACTTCGGAATGTTTCCTGCAGAATCATTTCCGCTCGACACCTGTCAGGCGGTGGCCTGAGGCGGTAGGGCCCAGGAGCTCTTCTGAGGAGCCAGATTCTCCTAAGTAGGTGTCATTAGCTCTCCTTTGTAAAGAGAATGGTTATCTCTTTACATGTGAATTAAGAATGATTATCTCTTTACATGTGAATTAAGAGCACAGGCAGATTCAAAGGGGAGTTATGTTATGTCTAATTTTTATCCTTTATGTGAGGCTTTCACGCTCATACCTCTAGAAGAGTGAGCTCAACTAGGGGCAGTATTGCACCCCATGGGACATTTGGCAATGCCTGGAGACATTTTTCATTGTCATATTTGGGAGTGGGGTGCTAACAGCATCTAGAGGGTAGAGGCTGGGGATCCTGCTATGTGTCCTTCATTGCATAGGACAGCCGCCAATGACAAAGCATTATTCAGCACAAAATGTCAATAGTGCCAAGTTTTAGAAATCCTGTTCTGGAGCCAGGGTTCTTAATCTGAAGGTCTTATTCGACAGTCCAGGAAACTATGGATGGACTTCAAGGAATTTATGAACCTTCCAAAATTTGGGCAAAAGTTTGTGTGTACATACATTGTCTACAGGAAGTCTATGATTTCTATCAGATTCTCATATCCCTCAAAGGTGACAGATTACAAACCTTCTGTCTCTTGTCATTTCCCATACCAAGAATGTTTTCCGCATGACTTGTTTTCCAGCCATGCCTGTCACCTTCATTGAAAACTTATTTAACAGGTAGGGTGACTATCTGTCCTAAGATGCTTGGGCCATGACAGACCTAATAATTATTATTTTATTGAAGTATGGTTGATTTACAATATTGTGTTAGTTTCAGGTATACAGCAAAGTGATTCATATATATATATATATATATTCAGATTATTTTCCATTATTGTTTATTACAATATATTGATAGAGTTCCCTGTGCTGTACAGTAAATCCTTGTTGCTTATCTATTTTACATATAGTAGTTTGTTTCTGTTAATCCCATACTCCTAATTTATCCCTACCCGCCTCCCTCTACAGTGTGGTAACCATAAGTTTGTTTTCTATGTCTGTGAGCCTGTTTCTGTTTTGTATATGGATTCATTTGTATTATTTTTTAGACTCTACATATAAGTGATATATTTGTCTTTGTCTGTCTGATTTACTTAACTGAGTATAATATTCTCTAGGTCCATCCATGTTACTGCACGTGGCAATATTTCGTTCTTCTTTATGGCTGAGTAGTATTCCATTGTGTGTGTCTATATCTTCTTTACCTGTTCATCTGTCAGTAGACATTTAGGTTGCTTCCATGTCCTGGCTATTGTAAATAGTGCTGCTCTGAACATTGGGGTGTATGTATTTTTTGAATTAAAGTTTTCTCTGGATATATGCCCAAGAGTGGGATTGCTGGATCATATGGTAGTTCTATTTTTAGTTTTTTAAGGAACCTCCATACTGTCTTCCACAGTGGCTGCACCAATTCACATTACCACTAACAGTGCAGGAGGGTTCCCTTTTCTCTACATCCTCTCCAGTATTCATTATTTACAGACTTTTTGATGACAGCCATTCTGGCTGGTGTGAGGTGATGATACCTCATTGTGGTTTTGACTTGCATTTCTCTAGTAATTAGCAATGTTGAGCATCTTCTCATGTGCCTGTTGGCCATCTGTATCAGACCTAATTATTAATGACATCCCCTTTCATTTTCAAATGTATCCGGTCCTGGGTTGACCTGGTGAGTTACCAGGTCCCAAATCAGGTGTACTGTGTCCATTTCAAGTCTCTCTTTCAATTTCAGGAATTCCTCACTGCTGAGGCGTAAATTGTATGCTTAAAAAGTGCTTTCAGGAAAAATACACAAATATACAGAACCTCTTCCTTGCTGACTTCCACCTCAGGCTATGTGATTCTTTGGGGTATAGAAGGAGGAAAGTCTATGTGACAAGTGCCACAATTACATTAAATATTTTACTTGGGATATCTTTATATACTAAAAACAGATAACATTTAGAAATCTCATTATGGATACAAAACACTTGCCAAATTAGGGTGTGTTCTTATCACAATCTGTGGCCTATATAGCTAAAAAATCTGTAAGAAATTCAAAATATGCATAAAGATTGGTCCCAAGAGAGCTACATTTTATACACTTTACTCTTGGTTGTGGTGTGTGTGTGTACGTGTATGTATGTTAACATATTTATATAGGAATTACTCTTGGTCAAGTCACTTAACACTTTTCTGAATCCAGAAGAATTCTGTAAAATAAGGTAGCTGGAATAAATTTTCCCAAAGGCCCTTCCAGTCTAGAATTCTATGTCTGTTCATTCATTCATTCATTTACTCATTCATCACTCCAAAGCAGTTGAGCACCTGCTCCCAGCCAGGTCCTGTAGGTACAGAAATAAGAATTACACTTTTAGACCTAAAAATCTATCAGGACACAGTAGGGAAAGGAGACAAGCCCATATTCAGGGTGCTATGGGAGTGTGGAGGTGAATCCCCTAGTATGGCAGGGGGGGAAAATAAAGGTGATCCAGACAAGGAAAGAAAAATGTGTTCATTTACCACTTGCATGTAATTCGGTAATGAATTCCTATGACAAGGTATGATTCCTGTGGGACGGCCAGAGCCATGCTAGATTATAAACCTCCTTGGGGAAGAACACCACCTCTTCTTTTTGGTTCTGTGGAATAAGAGTGGTAGAGGGTGGTGATTAAGAGCACACGTTTTGCTATTTGATCTGGGTTTGATCCCAGCTTTAGCACTTACTATATCATAGCAAGTACTAAAGGCTGATGATATAGTACTTATATCATCATCGTACATTATATCATCTTGGGAAAGAGAGTTCACTTCCTTAAGGCACTTCCTTAAGTTTCCTCATCTGTGGATTGGGAATGAAAATAGAGTTATCACTGATTCTTTAACAGATTTACTTCCTAGAATTGAATAAAATGATGTGTGTAAGGCACCTGGCACTGGTAAGTACTTATTAAATTTGGTCCTTAGTACTCTCAGGTGTTATTAGATGTGGGCATCACAGTTGAGTGAGCATGGGATATTGAAGTCTGGCAGACTTGAGTACAAATCCAAGCCCTGCCACTCACGGCTTAGCGTGTGATACTGGGAGTTCATCAGTCCCGGCCTCAGCTTCCTTATCAGTTAAACAAGAACAATAATATCCACCACACAGAGTTCTTGCAAAGATTAAAGAAGAGTGTGTATGATTTGTAGCAACATGAATGGACCTAGAGATTATTATACTAAGTGAAGTAAATCAGAAAGAAAAAGACGAATACTGTATGATATCACTTATATGTGCAATTTAAAACATTACACAGATGAATCTATCTACAAAACAGAAACAGACTCACAGACATAGAGAACAGACTTGTGGTTGCCAAAGGGGAGGGGGTTGGGAAAGGGATGGAGTGGGAGCTGGGATTAGCAGATGCAAACTCTTATACAAAGAATGGGTGAACAACAAGGTCTTACTGTATAGCACAGGGAATTATATCCAATATCCTGTGATAAATCATAATGGAAAGGAATATGGAAAAGAATATGTATACCTGAATCACTTTGCTGTACAGCAGAAACTAACACAACATCGTAAGTCAACTATACCTCAATAAAAATTAATTTTAAAGAAGAGGGTGTATGTAGAGTGTTGGGTGCTTAGTAATAGTTTCTTTAGAAGTCTTCTCTCTTTCCTTAATTCCTTTCAGTGTCTTTGATTTACATTGCTCCCAACTGAAAACTGCTATAGAGCTCCTCATTCACTCATTTACTTATTATTCAGTTAAAAGCTCTTTATTGTGGACTAACCTGAATCCAGACCTCAAGGCCATTGTCCAAGGAGGATAGGTCTAATACTTATCATAGCCTGTCTTCTGTGGTGACCCACGTAGTGGTGGCCTCGGCTGTCTATCTGGGGATGAGTGTTCTCTGCCCTGGTCTCTTCCTCCTCCTTTGTGACAGGCTCTTCCCTATGAGAGGAATAATTGGCAAGTCAGCATGATCTCTGCTCCAGGAACATCAGGGGCACACAGGAAAGGAGCAATTTTTCAGAGAACGATGGCTGCAGGAGAGGGTGTGTTGGTCAAGGGCAGGAGGGCATGTTGCTAAGTTGTCTATCCTCATTTTGTTCACACCTCACCTGTGCATGTCAGGATCCATCCCTCAGCATGACAATGGCTGGGAGAGCCGTTTCTTTTTTCTTTTGGCCGCTCTGTGCATGTGGGGATCTTAGTTCCCGGACTAGGGATCAAATCCAGGCTTCCTGCGGTGGAAGTGCAGAGTCCTAACCATTGGACCACCAGGGAGGTCCCTGGGAGAGCTGTTTCTTGTCTTTTGTCTTCTGCTTCCCTGAAGCTCTTCCTTGTTATCCGTTCCCTTCCCTTGTTTGTACAATTGAATTTTGTGTTGTAGCCCAGATGTAATGCAGTTTGGTTAGCTTTATTTAGTTTGGGGGTAACATGCTTATTTCAAAACTTTTTTTTGAAATTTGGTTTTATGATTAAACAGAAAAAATTTTTTAAATGTCCATTAGAGGATTGCCCTTCTAAACCCTTTGGTTTCAGATACATGATTCCCTACAGTCACTTTTGGAACCAACACTATAGCCTAAGAACCAAAATAATATCCTAAGACTATAAGCAACACATTCATGGTTCAAAAGCACATTTTCAAGCTTCTTCCCTGCTTTTGAATTGGGGCATTTTTGCATGCAGTGATTATGTGTAGGTAAGGCTGCGGTGGCACTTTCAAGCTTCTCCACCTGCAATTCTTGAATCTAAGCCACAGCTGCTGAGTTTCCATCAAAAAGGACACATGCTAAAAAGGAGGGTTAGAAACAAATTTTTACTTCTCTTTTTTTCAATTTTCTCTCTGCCCTGGTGGATGTACTTGGATGAGGGTGAGGACCGGTGGTAAGGGCTAAATGCACATTGTAGTCCGTCGGCTTCCAGAAAGCGAAGCAGAACAATGCGCTTGACTCCAGAGGTAACCTCATGGAAGTAGATCAAATGGCCTTTTATTGTCCTAGGCTCTGAAAAATAAAGAGGGACTTATTAATATGTAACTACACAGTCATTACATATTTATGCTCTATAGGATACATAATTAGAGCTACACTGACTGTATAATTTATCCTTGGTAGGCACAGTTAAGACTGCTCAGATAACCATGTACCGTAATTATGCAGTAATTGCTAGTCTTTGAGTAAAAGTAGTAACCAATAAAGTGAAAACAGGCGAGTAATTGCTTTATAATTATTTTGGGAAAGGAATTGTTCCAAGTAAAACAGTGAGATAAACAGATGAATCTTGCCTTTGATAGGTGATGCGAGCTAGCTATCAGCAGCCCTGCAGTCATATCAAGACAAATTCCGTACTATTTTTATTCATTCATTTATTTATTTTACTTGAAGCAATATGGACAAGAGAATGATTTCCAAAGAACAAATCCTACGTATGGCTCCTTTAGTGGTTATCATTAGTGGTTGCTTTCAAAATGCGGCGCACGTTATCTCAAAACAGAGCTAAACCTCTTTTTTTTTTTTTTTAATGTCTCTGTTAGTTGTTTCGTTGATGACAAGTTGTCATGACCACAAACTCAGCAGTGAGCTTATCAGTCCTAAGAGCATTTCTGTTTGCTATTCTTAATAATTGGCAGGATGACTCTTTTTTATACCTACACTTCCTTGTGGGGAGATGTTCTTTCTAGAAAAGGAAATCTTTAAAAGATTACCATTGGAGAGCATTCTGATTTGCTCTAGCCACTAATTTATTTGCTACTGGAGGGGGTGGGTTAGAGAAAGATCATTCATTTACTCAAGCCAGGCTTCTAAACTGTCTTGTATTCTACAAATATCCAATTTATTTATTTAGTACTTATTTATTCATTTAATTACTACTTCTCATTAGATAAATAGGGAGCTTTTTTTGTTCTCAAGTTAGTTTAGGAAAAAAAGACAGTTGGAAACCAATTAAGCCCATGTTGCCAGAATGTTTCTTTTTGTACTTGTTTCCTATTCCCATTTGAAATTCAGGTAACATAATTGCATGCATCTTTAGGAACAAAACCAATAAGGATCAGTACTCTTTATTAGTTGCTTGAGGTTAGTCTGTTATTTTCCTGAAAAATCCTTGTGTTCAGGTAATGTAAAAGGCAGTGGGATATGAATAGCAATTAGACAGAACAGTGGAGTTTCTCAGTGTACCGAGAAACTGGTAACAGAGTTTGCCTTTGGGATGGGTTTATGGGATTAGGATGGGAGGAGGTACACTTTTTACTGCTTAATTAGTATATTTATTTTTACGTATGCATGTTTTGCCTACTTGGAACATACACATACAAACACGTATACCTGATACTAAAAATGCTCAGTGAAGATTAGCTATTATTACTGTCGTACTTAGTCATGGAAAGCTGGCTCATGACTGAAATAATGCTAACATCTATAATTCCAAGTACCCTGTCAAAGATTTGCCTGCTTGAAATCACCAGTGCTCAGAAAACTCACTGTCGGAGTCTTGTTGAGCTGCAGATCCGAAAGAGGAGTGTAAGGATATTAAATGGCCAGACCACTGGTTTTTGTGCCAGACGTTACTTAAGCAATATAAGTATGTCCCCTGACATCCTTTACTATCATTATTTGCTTTAAATGGATCATGTGGTTGTGAGATGTTTCCATGAATTCCCATAACTTTTCTAAGAGAGTGAATTGGAGGAGTAAGGAATTTGGAGTTCTAACGCCTGGGATAAAGATCCAGCTCTATTTGTCGGCAGTCTAAGGAGCTTCAAGATGCAGCTGTGCCTGTAGACCAGAAGGAGGTCTCTCAGGAGTCTACGCTGTGTCTGGAAGGAAACCAATCCTACTGCCCTACTCAAAACAGACTGAGCAGGGCTTCCCTGGTGGCGCAGTGGTTGGGAGTCCACCTGGCGATGCAAGGGACGCGGGTTCATGCCCCGGTGTGGGAAGATCCCACATGCCGCGGAGCGGCTGGGCCCGTGAGCCATGGCCGCTGAGCCTGCGTGTCCGGAGCCTGTGCTCCGCAACGGGAGAGGCCACAACAGTGAGAGGCCCGCGTACCGCAAAAAAAAAAAAAAAGACTGAGCAGAGGTGCAAACCAATCATATGTGGGCTGGCTATGAAGGAGGCCTGTCACCCAAAGCTACTCAGCAAAAGTTTCTAGCCTGATCACATGGACGGTGACAATCAGATCCAGTCAGATCCTCACTGTAGGAAATGAGATTGCTCAGAAAAATACATAGAACAAGTGGATCCTTTGAGTTCTGGCTATATTGAGAAGAATGCTGAGAAATGCCCTTTGGCATTATCTACCCAGCTCATGGTCTCTGCCTCCCTGAGAGGTGCCCTCTGCTTCATAAATTCACACATATATTTGGGCCTGGCAGCCACGTCCATCCTGCATGACTGGCCCTCTGGTTGTAGCTGATTAGAACAGAGATGGACAACTGGCTTAAACGACCCCCCCTGAATTTAGAATTCGAACTTAGAAGCCCTCATCAAGTTGGTCACTTGAACTGCAGACGTGTAAACTCTGGATCTGGGGGAAGGGTGGGTGTGGGATGGTGCAAGGAGGCAGCTTTGCCAAAAGTAAAGAATGAAGCATCTGTGCAAAGATGAGTGACATCGCAGGAGTGGCTGCTTGTATTTCGGAGGCTTTCTTGTGCCTGGTTCTAGTCTTTGGTTATGGGTTATGTGAGAGTCCTTTGTATTCTAATAGTAAGTCTGCAAACCCTTTTTTTCCTTTCTTGTTTATGTTGTGTCAAGGGGATTTCCATTACTCACAACCCGGAGAGCTGGCTTTCTACATTGGCCACTGCCATGCATCTCAGTCTCAGAAGGTACTCTGAGACCCAGAGTAACCTTGTGTGCCCCTAAGGAGGCCACAACTTATGGCCCCAATGTTCCTTGCCATAAATTCCCACTGAGGAAAGTAATCTGTTTGGTTTTTTTTTTTTCACCATACCCCCGGAATCTTTTCAAATCTCCAGATATTAAACCCTTCGAATACATTCTATGGGAATGGGAATAACAATGCTACCTCCCCTACTCAAGAGCTATCGCAAAGATTAAAGTGAGGGATTATGATTATGGTTTTTAATCTCTGTGCATTGTAGGCAGTCATGGTACATAAACTGTGCTGCTTTGTAGAGCTGGCCTATGAACAATAATTAATATAGAATGATGATGGTAGGCAGATTTTTGGCCCCCATAACATTTGCCCCTGGTGTTACACTCACAAATATGTTAGTTACACAAATATGTTAGTTACGTGGCAAAGGGAAGTTGCAGGTGGCATTAAAATTAATCAGTTGACCTTAAAATAGGGAGATTATTCTGGATTATCTGGGAGGGCCCAATTACATGAGCCCTTAAAAATAGAGGAGAAAGGCGGGGGAGGGTGGGCGGCGGTACTGGGAAGGGCTGATTTCTAGATGCTCTAGATGGAGCAGAGGGTGGCCCCAGCTGACAGGCAGCAAGGAAATGGGGACCTCAGACCTACAGTCACAAGGACCTGAATTCTACCAACCACCTGAATGGGCTTGGGAGTGAATTCTCTCCCAGCGCCTCCAGGTAAGAACTCAGTGCAGACAGCACTTTGATTTTGGCTTTGTGAGACCCTCAGTAGAGAACCTAGTTGAGCCTCACTGTGCCTGGACTTCTGACCCTGGACTTCTGACCTGTGCAAACTGTGAGATGATACATGGCTGTCGTTTTCAGTCACTGTGTTTCTGGTAGGTAGTTACAACAGCCATAGGAAACCAAGTCACTGTGCAATAGGCACCGTGCTTTACAGTCACTCCACCAGAGTCATCAAGGGGTCCTAGGAAGTAGAGACTCTTGCATCTCTCAGTTACAAATGAGGAAATTAAGGCTTAGAGAGTCTGGTTCAAAATAATACCAATCAGTCATCAGCAGAGCCAGGATTTGAACCCTGGTCTGTTTGAAAGAGGCCTAAACCCAAGCTGTTCATCAAATGACATGTTAAACTTCAGCCAGCTGGAACTGAGAACTGCCCCATCATCCTGGAAGATACAGTGAGTCCCAGGAACCATTGTGCTGGATACGTAGCTCATATTACCCCCTCTCTGCTTGCTCCTCTGAGAGACAGAAGGAGCCAGACAGCAGCTCTGCACCTGCAGGAAGTGGCCGTGCTGCCCACAGGGCCCATTTAGCCGCAGTCAGTCTGTGGCGGGAGCTCATCTGGGGCCCAGCTCCCACCCTGCTTGGCAACCTGAGCGCCGTGTCATAGTCAAGGCTCTGAAGCATGAAATGGGGTTTTGCGCTGAAGCCTGAGAGACACGGTGCATCAAGCTTGGTTTGGCTATTTTCCCCCCTACTGTTTGTTTTTAAAGATGAAATAAGGGCAGGCATGAAAAAGGTCTCCCAGATCCTGTGTACGATATAGCAGCCAGTGATGCAGGCGGGCATACAAATAAAGGGAAGACAGGGCAGCTCTCTGAAGCCCGGCAACAGTCAGTATGTAGCAGTCATTCCTGTTATTATTACCACGCTATTATTATATGATTATTTCAGGGGCATGGAGAAATTCTCCCAGCCTCCAAGATGTATGGAATTACAATTAAGGGATCTTCCCATTCCTTTGGTTTAAGATTAATGTCCTGTGAAATGTTTTCTTACCTTTGGCATCTGTTCCCTGACACTTCTGAAATGCACGTTGTTATAAGAAAATAGCAAGTAGCTTAAAAGATGTCAGGGATTTTTCATTCAATCTAAACCTAATACCCCTGGTAAAAGGCATTTGTCATTCATACTCTAATAAAGCATTTTTCAGGTGTCAAAGGCATACCACTGGGGGTACGTGAAATGATTTTAGGTGATTCACAGATGAACATACGGTTTGAATAATTATATATTTTAATATGAACTGTAAGAAAACATACATGGCATGTTAAGTGCATGATTTCTAACAAGGCTAAAGTTAGTAGTAAGTAAAAATAGTGTGTCTGTCGAAAGGAAAATATTATTATATGTAGGGAGTACAAAGAGGGGAGGCAATATGAAGGCAGTTTGTGGGTGATGGATATTTGGGGATGTCTGCCATAGTGTGACTTCTCTTCAGTTCATCCGATTAGTTCCAAAGCAGACATTAGGAGAAGAAAAGAGAGAAAAAGATCCTGGTCCCCCACAGAATAAAATGAGGACAGAGGAGAGGTTAGCGCTAAGGCTGCTAGGAGCCCCGGCAGAGGGGATAGAGCCCCTGACAGTGAAGTTTTAGACCATTCCTGTCAAATATGGCTGCCTGCAAATTTTTTTTTCTAGTTCTACCCAGACTGATGGAAAAATGAATGCAATTCCTGTTGACCTAAGAGAGTGACTATGGCTTCCAAATTGCTTTACCTGCAAGCAGGCTGTGCACCGAGAGAGTCTTTTATTTCTTTTGTGATGGCAGAAGTTACTGTGGCTCCATTTGATAGATTATGGAGTCTACGTAGTCTTCATGGAATTTTGGAGCCCAAAGGACCATGATCATCCTCATCATTTTACAGATAAGAAACCTCTGACGCGGAGAAGGTAAATGATTTCTCCAAGGTCTCGCAGATACCATCCTTGACTCCTGACTCCCTCTCAGATGGTACTCATCCTGATGCGGATTGTCAGAGGCAGACAAGGAATTAAACCCCAGGCCCTGTGGGGATATTTGATAGAGAACAAATCCAGAGAAGGGTGCCAATCCTGGACTTCTTTTCTGCCAGTCTTGTGCTTTTGCTTTTATACTACTCCCTCGTATGCTTTATCACCATAATCTTCAAAGCCATTATAACCTTACATATTTAAATTCTTTTAATAGTTGAAAAGCCACTTGTGGAGGATGTGCTCAGGGTAGGCAGTTGCTCTTCCTGCAGCCCCCTTAGTTACAATTCTACATATCCACCCTAGTAGAACTTTGTTTAAAGGGTGTTTGATACATTTGGCGTAGGGAGTTTTAAAAACTCCCTAAGCGGGGGAACCTGCATGCATGTGCCTGAGTCCTATTAGAAATAATACTCTTTCTGCTGCCCTTTCCCCATATTTGCCTTTCCCGTATTTCAGAGGCTTGGAATTCTGTAGCTCGTAGGAACAGTTCTTTATAAAGGAAAGAATCTGCTGCTAATCCTTAGGCATCTATTTGGAGACAAGGTATTACACAGTTTCTTATTCGTGGGAATATAAATTGTATTTATTAGGCAATAAAGATGGAAGGTGAGTTGGCTAACGTCTTGGATCGGCTCTCTTGGTTACTGATATTACCTCTGTTAAACTTCAGGTACAAACATCTTTTCAAGAAAATACAAATGTTGCTGAAAAGCTACAGAGGATTCCATTATTCCGTCCGCCATCCATCACAGTCCTAATCATGGGGCCAATCCATTTCCTCATGAATGCTGTCATTTGAGAAACAAAGATGCAAAGGTCCTACTGGAGTTGAGTCTCAGGTTCTGACCAGCCCTGCCCTTTCTCTCCCTTTTGTTTAGTGATAGGAGCTTCTAAGTTGTCCCTTTGGGATCTAAGACAGTTCGGAGTGGTTTTTGCCAGTAGCAAATGAAAATTTCTGCCTCATTTTGCTTTGACAAGATGGGCATGCTAACCTCATATTTACTCTTCCCTTTACCTGAATTCTCTATATTGTACAGTGATTTTAGGCTTTTGAGATATTTCTGGAAATACACTTTTTTTCAACCGTAAGTCTGAAATAATGATTTCAGTGATACGGCATGATGGAAACTGTCCCTGTTTGGTCATTTCTGCTGTGACTGAGAGGCATGTAGTTCAGGACTGTTTGGAGATTTGAGAGTCAAACACTAAATTGCCGTGTAACTTTGCCCAAATGACAGCCTCTCAAGCCCCCTGTTTCTCTCTCTCTCTCATAAGATGAAGATCTATTATCTGCGTCTCCCGCATATGTATCGGGGAAGGGTTCTGAATGTTCCTCATTCCTAGACTCTAAGCACAGCAACCAGAAGCTGCTGATTCTATATATGTCACCAAGTCCAAATGGTCAGTGAACTCTGTTGCAATTAAAAACATTCTCTTTAGTTTAGCTTCCATAGCATTGATGTTCCTGGGCTCCAGGGAAGCTTACAATGTGGTGAGGAATTAAATTCACCTTGAAGGCTGTCTTCTTAATTTAGACCTAAGAAATATTTGATCAAAACCATTGCTGTTTTTTCTCCTGTCATGCCATTTATGGGATAGCTGCTAGGCAAGAGCCACAACTTACTATTAATGAATAATTAACACTCTACTTAATAACTCCAAACCTCCCCTTCCTCTCTTCCCTCTAGCTGTCATGGGTTCTCACCTATGTTCTGTTTAATAACATCCCTCCTCACTTTCTCACCCCATTATCAAAGCAAGAGGGAATAAAGACGATGGATTGGATATGTCTGTCTCACTGACAGGTTAAGGATTAGGCTGGAGACTTACATGTTGGATACTAACAGGAAGAATCAGGAGGTTGCTAGCGCTCTCATTCATTCATTCATTCATTCCAGCATAGAAGCTAATGTCCTACAGTCAGATTGCCTCAGTTTCTCTGCAATTTCTAAATGGGTAAATTTGGGAAATTTACTTAACCCCTGTGTGCTTTAGTTTCCTTATCTATGACATGCAAACAATAGTATTACCTATCTTTTAGGATTTTTGTTGAGATGCAGTTGGAAAACATTCATGCTATGCCTACTATAGAGTAAGGCTCCAATAAAAGTTAACCATTCATTTGTGAAGTTATTTGGCAACCATGTATTAATTACCTATTTGTGCCAGTCACTGTGCCATGTGCTGGGGGATACAGAAATACATAGAATGTGGTATTTTCTAGGAGTCCACAGATTGCGTAGAAGTGGGGCTGCAGATTCCATAGTGCTTAATTACATTCTAATGGCAAATGCTGTAGCCTACAGCTGTACCCTTGGTATGTTATAAAGTACCATGAGAGTTTAGGGACTGAGACATCGAACTCAGGTGACCCAGGAGGCAACCTCTGTGACAAATCCTGAAGGGTGAAGAGGTATTACTGGATGGATAGGTGGGCATGCCAGGTGAAGGAACTGCATCTTTAAAGGTTTGGTGATAGGATGGGAAAAGAAGTTCTGTGTTACTGTCATAATTGGATCCAGGGGGTCTGGTCGGAGAACAGTAAGTAAAAGAAGACAGAAAGATTGGAAGTACTAGATCATAAAAACCTGTTTCAGGCCCTTTAGAGGGCTCGTGGCCCAGAATGCAGAGCCTGTGAAGATCTGTAAGAAGGAGGGCGATGACTTTATTTTTGTTTGCCTCTCATGAGGGGAATTGTGTGAACACAGTTTAAAGTCACTCAACCCAGCTAGAAGGTATTACATTAGTCTGGGGAAGAAATGACCAGGCAGCCTGTTCTAAATTTACTACTAATAATGGGAGTAGAGAATAGAGATAAGAGAAATTGAGGGTTCTTTCATGTGTTTGTTGGCAATCTGTGTATCTTCTTTGGAGAAATGTCTATTTAGGTCTTCTGCCCATTTTTTGATTGGGTTGTTTGTTTTTTTGATATTGAGCTACATGAGCTGCTTGTAAATTTTGGAGATTATTCCTTTGTCAGTTGCTTCATTTGCAAATATTTTCTCCCATTCTGAGGGTTGTTTCTTCGTCTTGTTTATGGTTTCCTTTGCTGTGCAAAAGCTTTGAAGTTTCATTAGGTCCCATTTGTTTATTTTTGGTTTTATTTCCATTTCTCTAGTAGGTGGGTCAAAAAGGATCTTGCTGTGATGTATGTCATAGAGTGTTCTGCCTATGTTTTCATCTAAGAGTTTGATAGTGTCTGGCCTTACATTTAGGTCTTTAATGAATTTTGAGTTTATTTTTCTGTATGGTGTGAGGGAGTGTTCTGATTTCATTCTTTTACAAGTAGCTGTCCAGTTTTCCCAGCACCACTTATTGAAGAGGCTGTCTTTTCTCCATTGTCTACTCTTGCCTCCTTTATCAAAGATAAGGTAACCATATGTGCATGGGCTTATCTCTGGGCTTTCTATCCTGTTCCATTGATCTATATTTCTATTTTTGTGCCCGTACCATACTGTCTTGATTACTGTAGCTTTGTCATATAGTCTAAAGTCAGGGAGCCTGATTCCTCCAGCTTCATTTTTCTTTCTCAAGAATGCTTTGGCTATTTGGGATCTTTTGTGTGTCCATACAAATTGTGAAAATTTTTTGTTCTAGTTCTGTGAAAAGTGCCATTGGTAATTTGATAGGGATTGCATTGAATCTGTAGATTGCTTTAGGTAGTGTAGTCCTTTTCACAGTGTTGATTCTTCCAATCCAAGAACATGGTATATCTCTCCATCTGTTTGTATCATCTTTAATTTCTTTCATCAGTGTCTTATAGTTTTCTGCATACAGGTCTTTTGTCTCCTTAGGTAGGTTTATACCTAGGTGTTTTATTCTTTTTGTTGCAATGGTAAATGGGAGTGTTTCCTTAATTTCTCTTTCAGATTATTCATCATTAGTGTATAGGAACGCAAGAGATTTCTGTGCAGTAATTTTGTATCCTGCTACGTTACCGAATTCATTGATTAGCTCTAGTAGTTTTCTTGTAGCATCTTTAGGATTCTCTGTGTATAGTATCATGTCATCTGCAAACAGTGACAGTTTTACTTCTTCTTTTCCAATTTGGATTCCTTTTATTTATTTTCCTTCTCTGATTGCTGTGGCTAAAACTTCCAAAACTATGTTGAATAATAGTGGTGAGAGTGAGCACCCTTGTCTTGTTCCTGATCTTAGAAGAAGTGCTTTCAGTTTTACACCATTGAGAATGATGTTGTCTGTGGGTTTATCATATATGGCTTTTATTACGCTGAGGTAGGTTCCCTCTATCCCCACTTTCTGAAGAGTTTTATCATGAATCGATGTTGAATTTTGTCAAGTTTTTTCTGCATCTATTGAGATTATTGTATGGTTTTTCTCCCTCAATTTGTTAATATGGTGTATCACATTGATTGATTTGTGTATATTAAAGAATGCTTGCATTCTTGGGATAAACCCCACTTGATCACAGTGTATGATCCTTTTAACATGCTGTTAGGGGCTTCCCTGGTGGTGCAGTGGTTGAGAGTCCGCCTGCCGATGCAGGGGACACGGGTTCGTGCCCCAGTCCAGGAAGATCCCACATGCCGCAGAGCGGCTAGGCCTGTGAGCCATGGCCGCTGAGCCTGTGCGTCCGGAGCCTGTGCTCTGCAACGGGAGAGGCCACAACAGTGAGAGGCCCACGTACCCCACCAAAAAAAAAAAAATGCTGTTGGATTCTGTTTCCTAGTATGTTGTTGAGGATTTTTGCATCTATGTTCATCAGTTTTATTGACCTGTCATTTTCTTTTTTGTGTGACATCTTTGTCTGATTTTGGTATCAGGGTGATGGTGGCCTCGTAGAATGAGTTTGAGAGTGTTCCTCCCTCTGCTATATTTTGGAAGAGTTTGAGAAGGATAGGTGTTAGCTCTTCTCTAAATGTTTGATAAAATTCACCTGTGAAGTCATCTGGCCCTGGGCTTTTGTGTGTTGGAAGAGTTTTAATCACATTTTAAATTTCAGTGCTTGTGATTGGTCTGTTCATATTTTCTATTTCTTCCTGGTTCAGTCTTGGAAGGTTGTACTCTTCTAAGAATTTGTCCATTTCTTCCAGGTTGTCCATTTTATTGGCATATAGTTACTTGTAGTAGCCTCTCATGATCCTTTGTATTTCTGCAGTGTCCGTTGTTACTTCTTTTTCGTTTCTAATTCTGTTGATTTAAGTCTTCTCTCTTTTTCTTCCTGATGAGTCTGGCTAATGGTTTATCAGTTTTGTTTATCTTCTCAAAGAACCAGATTTTAGTTTTATTGATTTTTGCTGTTGTTTCCTTCATTTATTTTTCTTTTTTTTCTTTATGACATTTTTTTCTTTCTTTTCTTTATGACTTATTTCCTTCTGATAACTTTGGGGTTTTTTTTCTTCTTTCTCTAATTGCTTTAGGTGTAAGTTTAGGTTGTTTATTTGAGATGTTTCTTGTTTCATGAGGTAGGATTGTAGTGCTATAAACTTTTCTCTTGTAACTGCTTTTGCTGCATCCCATAGGTTTTGGGCCATTGTGTTTTCATTGTCATTTGTTTCTATGTATTTTTTAATTTCCACTTTGATTTCTTCAGTGATCTCTTGGTTGTTTAGAAGCATACTGTTTAGCCTCCATGTGTTTGTATTTTGTACAGTTTTTTTTTTCCTGTAATTGATATCTAGTCTCATAGCATTGTAGTCAGAAAAGATACTTGATACTATTTCAGTTTTCTTAAATGTACCAAGGCTTGATTTGTGACCCAAGATGCAATCTATCCTGGAGAATGTTCTGTGTGCACTTGAGAGGAAAGTTTATTCTGTTGTTTTTGGATGGAATGTCCTATAAATATCAGTTAAGTCCATCTGGTCTAATGTGTCATTTAAAGCTTATGTTTCCTTATTTATTTTCATTTTGGATGATCTGTCCATTGGTGAAAGTGGGGTGTTAAAGTCCCCTACAATTATTGTGTTACTGTCGATTTCCCCTTTTATGGCTATTAGTATTTGCATTATGTATTGAGGTGCTCCTATGTTGGGTGCATAGATATTTACAATTGTTATATCTTCTTGGATTGATCCCTTGATCATTATGTACAGTCCTTCCTTGTCTCTTGTTATAGTCTTTATTTTAAAGTCTATTTTGTCTGATATGAGTATTGCTACTCCAGCTTTCCTTTGATGTTCATTTGCATGGAATATCTTTTTCCATCCCATCACTTTCAGTCTGTATGTGTCCCTAGGTCTGAAGTGGGTCTCTTGTAGATAGCATATATACAGGTCTTGTTTTTCTATGTATTCAGCCAGTGTGTCTTTTGGTTGGGGCATTTAATGCATTTACATTTAAGGTGATTATATGTATGTTCCTATTACCATTTTCTTAATTGTTTTGGGTTTGTTTTTGTAGGTCTTTTCCTTCTCTTGTGTTTCCTCCTAGAGAAGTTCCTTTAGCATTTCCTGTAAAGTTGGTTTGGTGGTGCTGAATTCTCTTAACTTTTGCTTGTCTGTAAAGCTTTTGATTTCTCCATCGAATCTGAATGAGATCCTTTCTGGGTAAAGTAATCTTGGTTGTAGTTTTTTCCCTTTCATCACTTTAAATGTATCTTGCCGCTCCCTTCTGGCCTGTAGAGTTTCTGCTGAAAGATCAGCTGTTCACCTTATGGGGATTCCCTTTCATGTTACTTGTTGCTTTTCCCTTGCTGCTTTTAATATTTTTTCTTTGTGTTTAATTTTTGTTAGTTTGATTAATACATGTCTCGGCATGTTTCTTCTTGGGTTTATCCTGTATGGGACTCTCTGTGCTTCCTGGACTTGATTGACTATTTCCTTTCCCACGTTGAGGAAGTTTTCGACTCTAATCTCTTCAAATATTTTCTTAGACTCTTTCTTTTTTTCTTCTTCTTCTGGGACACCTGTAATTCAAATGTTGGTGCAGTTAATGTTGTCCCAGAGGTCTCTGAGACTGTCCTCCATTCTGTTCATTCTTTTTTCTTTATTCTGCCCTGTGGCATTTATTTCCACCATTCTATCTTCCAGCTCACTTATCCGTTCTTCTGCCTCAGTTATTCTGCTATTGATTCCTTCTAGAGTGTTTTTAATTTCAGTTATTGTGTTGTTCGTTACAGTTTGTTTACTCTTTAGTTCTTCTAGGTCCTTGTTAAACGTTTCTTGTATTTTCTCTATTCTATTTCTGAGACTTTGGATCATCTTTACTATCATTACTCTGAACTCTTTTTCAGGTAGTTTGCCTATTTCCTCTTCATTTATTTGTTCTTGTGGGTTTTTATCTTGCTCCTTTGCCTGCAAGGTGTTTCTCTGTCTTCTCATTTTGTCTAATTTACAGTATTTGAGGTCTTCTTTCCCTAGGCTTCAGAATTTTAGCTCCTCTTGCTTCTGCTCTCTGCCCCCGGTGGTGAGTTTTGTCCCGTGGCTTGCATAGGCTTCCTGATTGGGGGCACTGGTGCCTGCGTTCTGGTGGGTGGAGCTGAGTCATTTCCTTCTGATGAGCAGGGCCGTGTCAGGTGGTGTGTTTGGGGGTGTCTGTTAGCTTAGTATGACTTTAGGTAGTCTGTGTGCTTATGGGTGGGTTTGTGTTCCTGTCTTGTTTGTTGTTTGGTGTGAGACGTCCAGTGCTGGGAGCTGCTGGCAGTTGGGTGGAGCCAGGTCTTGGATTCAGATAGAGGTCTCTGTGAGAGCAATTAATCTTCCCTTGGGCCAAGAGTTCTGTGGTGGTCCAGCGTCCTGGCCTTGGTGCTCCCACCCCAGACCCTCAGGCCTGACTTCCAGTCAAGGAATCAAGACCCTACCAGTTGCTCATCCCGGTAATAAAGGAGATTAAAAAAAAAAACCAAAAAGAAAAGACTAACAAAACCCCAGACAAATGGTAAAAAGTAAATCAAACAAACAGAAACAAGGAAACACACACACACACACACACACACACACACACACAAAAGAAACAAAAACAGAACCCAATAAATGAAAAAGCAAGAGAACAACCAGACAAAGGAACCCAAGAATGAAATCAAACAGTTAAAAAGGAAACTGTCGAAAACACAGAACCAAGAAACAAAATGAAAGCAGAGTGCCAACTGAAGAAAGAAGCAAAGAAACAAAACAAACTGACAAAAATGATAAAAAAGAAAAAAGAGAAAGGGGAAAGAAGACAGAATGACAGAAATGCAATGTAGAAATAGAAATATAAAAAAGTATATAGAAAATAAATTAAGGAAAAAGAAAACAAAACAAAGCAAAAAAGACAAACAAAACTCCAGAGAAATGGTAAAAACAAAATCAAACAAACAAAAACAGAAACAAGGAGGGCTTCCCTGGTGGTGCAGTGGTTGAGAGTCCGCCTGCCTATGCAGGGGACATGGGTTCGTGCCCCGGTCCGGGAAGATCCCACATGCCGCGGAGCAGCTGGGCCCGTGAGCCATGGCTGCTGAGCCTGTGCGTCTGGAGCCTATGCTCCGCAACGGGAGAGGCCACAACAGTGAGAGGCCCGCATACCGCAAAAAAAACAAAACAAAACAAAAAAAACAAACAGAAACAAGGAAACACACGCACATACAGAAGAAACAAAAACAGAACCAAATAAAACAGAAACAAGAGAACAACTAGAGAAACAGAAGGACTCCAAAACGAAATCAAACAATTAGGGTCCAAACTAAGAAAAGCACAAAACGTAAAAACAAACCAAAGCAGTGTGCCAACTGAAGAATAAAGCAAGAAAAAAGAACAAACTGATAAAAATGATTAAAAAAACAAAATAACATACAAAGGGAAAAAACACAGGACAACAGAAAAGCAAAGTAGAAATGGAAATACTAAAAAAAATTAACAATATATTAAAGAAGAAGAAAAAAATAAGGGAAAAGGACACAGAACAACAGAAAAGCAAAGTAAAAATAGAAACATATAAAAACATAAAAATAAAAAATATGTTATAGAACATGAAGATCCCAAAAGACTAAAAAAATAAGATACTAAAACAACAACAAACAAAAAAAAGAAAGAAAAGAGGACTAGAAAAGAAAAAAAGCCAGAACCAACAACAGAATGCATTAAAACGTAATAAAATTAATAGTAATAATTATGTTTCCCTGGGGTCTCAGCTGTAAGTGTCCTTGCATATGCCATGAGACACAGCCCACCTCCAGCTCCCCAAGAGCCTCTCCTCTGCCTCTGGGCTGATCTCTGGATCTGCTGTGGGCCCTGTGGGGACCACTCAGACTCTGATCTGCTCTAATTCCTGCGTGTGCTGCCCCCAAAGTCCACAGCTGCCAGAGCTAGACCGTTTTCATTTGTGGGAACACTCATTGTCTACTCAAATATTCCATAAACACTGGGTCTACCTAGCTGATCACGGGGATTTAATCTGCAGCTCATACAGCTGATGGAAACATTTTCAGTATTCTTCCTTAGTCTCCCCATACCTGGGGTTCAGCTTTGGTTTTATCCCCACCCCTGCATATGGTCCACCCACAGGAGTCTGGTCCTGAGGCTGCCTTGGAGTTCTTGGGTCTGCCCCAGTGAGGACAGGGTACAGAAGTAGTAGGACTGCTCGGAACGCGGGAGCCCCAGTGGCACCAAAGGCTTAGAGAAGCCGGCAGCCACGGGCACAAGAGATATGGCCCTAGTGAGGGCCTTTTCTGGTGCCTGGTAGCAGGTGTGTGAGGGCCAGGCCTGAGAGGGTTTTTTTTTTTTTTTTTTCCCTGCAGCCAGCACTCGTGGGCCAGTCCTAACGGGGCTTCTTTTATTGTTCATTGGCAGGCATCTGCGTGTGGGGAGGGAGGGGCTACAATAGTGGCTCCTCCCCCTGCATGTGACTCAGCAATGGTGCCCTGCTTCCATGGCAGTCCGGTCTTCTTCCATAGGCATTCCCTGCTGCAGATTTCCTTGCTCCTGTCCCCTCAGTCCGTCTCCCCACAGCCAACGGCAGTTCTCGCTCCGGGCCTGTTCTCCAGTCCCCACGCACCAGCTCCCAATCCCCACGCACACCTGTGAACACACGTCCCAGTCCAGGGCACATTGGAGCATGGTATGCACCATCTGTGTATTTCTCACTCTGTCCTGTCTGCCACCCATTGGCCGCTTCACCCTCTTCCGACAACCTCAAATGCTTCCCTTCTGTCCCAATTGATTTCACAGTCAGAGAGGGGTTTCCCTGAATTCGGGAATCTCTCCTCTGCTTCAGCTCCCCTGCCCCAGGGTGCAGGTCCTGTCCCACTTCCTCTCCTCCTCCTTCTCCCTTTTTTTTTCTGTCCTACCCAGTTATGCAGGGATCTTTGTAGTCCTTCCGGTGTCCAAGGTCTTCTGCTAGTTTTCAACTGGTGTTCTGTGAGAATTGTTGCATCTATAGATGCATTCCTGATGCATCTGTGGAGAGAGATGAACTCCATGTCCTCCTACTCCTCCGCCATCTTGAATCCCCCTTCAGTCTCTATTTTAGTCATTACATCGTGTTCTCCCTCTTTCTTCCTTCATATATGGACCTTTATGATTACATTTAGGGCCCACATGCATAATCTAGGAGAATCTCCCCATCTCAAGATCTTTACTTAATCATATGGGAAAAGTGTCTTTTGCCACATAAAGTAACATATTCACAGGTTTTGGAGATTGGGATGTGGACATCTTGCGGGGAGGAGCATTATTCAGCCTATAACATGACAAATATTTCAAAACCAAAATGCTAGAATTCCAGTAAGAAATGATTGAGATTGGAAGCATCATCTCAATTAGGACCTGTACCATCCTCATGCTTTGGAAGAGACAGCAATGAATGATATCTGATGCATTCTTCTAAGTACTCTGGAATGTAGTAGAGATTATAACTTCAACCACTGAAGACATTAAAATCTAACATTTTTAGCAATTTAGGAGAGTGAGATTGGATGGCAAGGTTAATATTTGAAATGGTAGGAAGAGTCACAAGATAAAATAGCATCACCTCATAATGTTGCAGTATAGACTAAGTTGAAGAGAGAAGGTAAACGAATTCAGATTTCTTTATAGATCTAACTGCTTTTGCTAAAATGAGATCTCACACTAGAACCTTTAGTTTTTCATTTCTTTTTAATGAAAATGGAATTTGCCTGTGTGTGGTAGAAAGGCAAGCAGAGGAGTCTGGGATGACAATCCCTTTGACTCTTAATTTCTTTCAATAGCCTGTGGCCAGTCTTGTGGTCTTTATGCTCTACCAAGAAACAAAAATAGCTATTTTTTTCCTTATAAAGTTCTACTCAGCTAATGTGAATGATATGCCTGTAGCCTTTGTCACCACAATCTCTTTTCTGTGCTATGATTTTCCTGGAGACAGGTTTATTTTGATTCTACTGTCTTGGTTTCTACCCAACACAAAATATGGGAAGCCTCCTTCTCAGGGGTTTTCACTTGGGACTGCTCTTGTCTCCTGGTCCACACTGCTTTATGTGATGCTCCCCAGCAATAATGCATTTAACTGTAATACCTCTTAAGTCAGTTGTGCAGCAAAATTCAGCACTGCTTTGTTCTTGACAAGAGCATTGTCTGCGTTCAGATGGGCCAGCTATGGTCTTCTCAGGAATGGCCTTCATTTAGAATCTCTTCATTCACTTCCTGAAGTCTCATTTCTTCCCAGTTCGTGGGATTCTTTGCCTTGCTCTTTGAGAAGAGAGATATCACAGAGAAGATTGCCATAACCCTTGGTTTGGACCCTAGACTAGTTGGAATAGTACAGGACCTCTGGCAAGTATCTTACATTCTTGATATCTACACCAGTCGGCTCAGTCTCTCCAAAAGCATAGTTCCTTCTTTTCCTATTAGAATAGAATTCCAGTTGAATGACTGGGTCCTACAATTGCACATCTCTCTGCAGATATATATAGGAAGATGTCCTATTTCTCACCCATGAAATGTAAGTACATGTAATAAAAAGTCACTTGCTTAAAAGGAAAACGCTTGACCTGAACTTCCTGTTTTTCTCCTCTCCCATGATCAAGGACGTATATATGACATGTCATGCCATGCTGACCTTGCAGAAGAGAACCCTAAGTGATGGTGGAACCATGAGATGGGTGAAACCTGAGTACAAGAAGGGCTTATGGGGTAGCCCCTACTGTTGTGTGAGAGAAAGAAAATTCTTTTTTCAGCAATTGTATTGGTGTTTTTTACTATAGAGAACTTCACCTCAGTGTTCCCATCTGGAAATGGAGAAGTCAATCCCCAAGAGTCTCTTTCTAGGGCGAGTTCTCTAGGACCGCCACATTAAACCTTTTCTGTTGGCTAAATCTTCTTCATTCTGACTCATTTCTACTTTTTTCTTCTCTTATTATAAATTCTTTTCCCTTCTCTTGGGACGTCTGGACCCCCACACCCTTCTTTTCATTTATGATTTAGCTTTCTCCTGGTTGACAGCTAAGTCATTAGAGATACAGGTTTTCAAGCGTATTCATTTTACACTGTATATATAGAAGGTACACTCTTTATCGAAAAGGAATATACTGAATACATGTGCAATGATATTCATAAAATGTTGTAATTTTGGTAGTTGGTTTAGTGATTCTCTTATAGTGAGAGATTGGTTTTGCAGAGAAAATGATTTGATAAGACCTCCACAGAGGAGAAATGAGCCTCTGGTTCCAGGCGTGAAACTGGCACCCAAGTTCATGAGAAAAGGAGGGTTATTCTGTATAATAAAGGAGTGAGAGGAAAAAGGAGAGGGTTCTGGTTTATACAGGGAAAAGGACAGGGGGAGATGATGCTCTGATTTACAGAGCAGCCAGGGATTCTTGAAAGAAG
The DNA here is from genome assembly GCF_059928025.1 of Delphinapterus leucas. Lineage (NCBI taxonomy): Eukaryota > Metazoa > Chordata > Mammalia > Artiodactyla > Monodontidae > Delphinapterus > Delphinapterus leucas. The sequence goes on from NC_143131.1 coordinate 122,194,894, forward strand.
AATCATGTATCATAGTTATATTTTTAAGTGAAATGCATTATACAGTAGAATATGAACCCCTCTTGTGAGCCGTACTTTTTCAGTTAAAAAATCCTACAATATTCTTGGTCTGTTTAGCGTTCTAATAGAAGCTTATTAAAAGGCTGAGTTGTGTGTTAAGGTGAGATATTGACATTTATAAACTGGAAATCATCATCTCATTGGCTTTTGTCACTAACAAAGTAAAGATGAGAGGTGATCAATGCTTTGGTGTGACCACGGTGCTATCTATGCTCCTTATGCCATCTGTAATTGAGCAGTATTTCTGTTAACCACTTAAGCTCACAGAATAAATCCAGCAGAGTATCCTTTATTGGAGGCTTGGATGCATATACCTGCCCATTCAGATTTGGGATAACATTGGATGAGGTGGTGGAGTTTGGGGAGTGGTTGCTCTACTTTATTCAACTCATTTCCTACCTCACCTTCCCAACAGGCCTGTAATCTTAGCTCTCCCATGAGATGCTTTGGCCATCCTTCATGGAGCCTTTCTCTGTTAAAGGAGAGAGCCCCTGTTGAACTTTCTCTCTTTTTACTTTCCCTTGGGGTTCCTTGATCATGTTAACCATAACATCCTCAAATTAAGCGTTATTGGAGATGCTGTATATACCACACATGAGTGAAGTGGCTGGATGTCAGACTATAAGGAATGGTGAGGCCTGTGGTAAACTGGTGAATTTCTATCCTGGCTAAAGGGCACAACTTACGCTCAACTCTAGCTGATTGCTACCAGGCAGCAATTGTATATATTTCAACTATACTATAGACCCAGATCTAGTGTAGCCAGATCTGATTTTCAACAGAATATTCAGTTAGGAACTGTATGTGATATTACTGATTTTACAGCATTGGGGCCAGAGCCAATCTACATTTCATCAATTTACGACCTTTGGTTTAATACTTTCTTCCATAAACTCACCCAAGCTGCCACACGCATTTAAGTTGCTGCAAGTTGAAGAAGGGAGAGGAGAAGCCTCCCCTAGGTTTAGGCATCTAGGAAGATTATCCAGAAATCACTCAGACCCTTCATAGCTAATAAAACATCCTACTGACAAGTCTTTTGCAGGCTATTGTGCTAAGAGTGTTATCTCAGGTCCAGTAAGTCCCCAGACTCAGGAATGAGTAGGAGCATAGGGATTAGAAAAATAATTACACAAACCTCCATCTCTTGTTCCACAGTGCCACGGTTTTGTGCAGCTCACTGGGTAATTATCTTTCCCCTCTCTTTCTATACAGACTTTGTTTTTCTTACTTACTTTCATTACATGCAGGGGAGTGTGTGGTGTGTGTGGTGTGTTGTGTGTGTGTATGGTGTGTATGGTGTGTTTGTATGGCGTGTATGGTGTGTTGTGTGTGTGGTGTGTATGGTGTGTGGTGTGTGTGTTGTGTGTGTGTGTGGTGTGCGTGTGTGTTGTGTGTGTGGTGTGTATCCTCTCCCATACATACATATCATTGACAAGAATCTGTTGGAGGGGGGCATTAAACTTAAAAAAAATAAAAAGAGCTTGAACACTCAGCAGCTCTCCAGATTTCCAAGTATAGTTTGGACTTTTACACGGGCCTCTCACTGCTGTGGCCTCTCCCGTTGCGGAGCACAGGCTCTGGACGCGCAGGCTCAGCGGCCATGGTTCACGGGCCCAGCCGCTCCGCGGCATGTGGGGTCTTCCCGGACCGGGGCACGAACCCGTGTCCCCTGCATCGGCAGGCGGACTCTCAACCACTGCGCCACCAGGGAAGCCCTAGTTTGGACTTTTAAGAATGTTTTCATGAATTTCAAAGGACACGCCCTTCCCTCCTCTCTTGCCCTCTCTTTTTCTCCAGAGAAGGGGGTTCTACTAGCCATGAGGCTGGTGGGGAGGTGGGGGAGAGGTATGTTAGAGCTGTAGGAAAAGCCTGTAGTGAAAAGTAATACAAGAACTTAACAGCTAAGAATTTCAGACACAGGACTGAAATGAGACTGTTGTGTATGTGGATAAATCAGTATGCAGTCAAGTAAAAAATACATACACCAAATCTAGTTCTTTGGTTTGTCAGATCATTAAGTGGTTTATAGGATTTAAGTCAATCTTCTTTTAAAATTTCTTTGATAACACATCTGAGCCTTTATAAGCTCTTCTTCTGCTGAAAATTTGTATCTAGCTCATCACAGAGTGGTTTTAATTTCTGTAGTGAAGTTAGAGAAATAGTTATTTCGTTTCAGATGTGTGCAGATATGCTACAGTTGATTTGCAGTGTTTTTTTCTTTTTAACAGCTTCAGAATCCGACTTTATTGGCTGTGTCATTTCTATGCCTTTGTTGCTTTCATGTGTAAATTAAATAAGATGTTTTAAGTGCATTAGAAAGAATCATCCCACACGTGTCATAGATGGCAGCTTAACTTCATGAAGTTTAGCACTGGTCAAGGCTACGGAACAGACTTGTGTTTTAAAATTATGCAAGGAAACAGCTAATGTCTCAGGCATAGATTGAGCTGGACCAAGGTATTATTTGGCCTGTTCTCTCCGCTTCACTGCGTATAGACACATGATTGCTTTGTCTTAAATGACTTTTTACAGTGCATTGATCCTAAACTAAAATTCATCGTAGGAAAAGATGCAAGCATCTATGAAATGGGATTTTGCTATATTAATTGCGGGCTTTCTCTTAGGTGCCTGGCTTCAGAGTGAATATTCATTTACCACCCACACTTTGGGTATTGCCAGAAAAACTTTCTGCCCTTAGTATGTTTTCTCCTCTAAAGTAGATTCGGTTTAACATGAAATGTTCAAGGCAGTTATATGACTTTTACCCCTACCTAACCATGCTTTCTCTCCTGCCCATTAGTTTTTCCCATTTTTATGACTACTCTGTGGCTGCACTCCACAGGCATTTCCAGTGATGACAAGACAGTCACAGGAAGGAGGCTCTTTTTGTCTTTTAGGCTGTGTTTACACATTGGGTTGGACTTCGGATGAGAACTGGGGAATTAATAAATAAAGAGATTTTTCATGTCTTGGAAGAAGATGGACTTAATCTGACGTGGGTTTGGAATTGTAATGAGAGGAATTTAGGTGTTTGGTAAGTAAGCTTTGTGACCATAAAGACCATGAGCGAACAGAGCACATTACTGAGGGAGGCTTTGGAAGATACTGTTGGAGGATATCTTTAAGGACATCATCATGAGAGATTAGAGACCAGGTGTTCATTAGGGGGACTTGGGACATGCTACAGTCCTAAATACTGTTATTTTATTTTCAAAGATAATACTGTTGACAATTTTTCAGATAGATTTCTTTGTAGAGGCATGACAGAAAATACCAATGTGGGATTATTCACTCCTCCTTTTAAAGTTCCACAAAGATAGCGCCTACAAACTGCACCAAATAAGATTACCCATGCTTTTTCCCCTATGGTTAGTGTCTGATACTGAGAATTTTAGCTAGAGTGAATCAGGGGTTGTAGCTTCAGATCCTCATCACTGCATCACTGCCTTCAGAAATATGCCAGGGAAGTTGTGTTCAAATCAAACAAAGTGTAGCTAAAAGAGTAAACCAACTATCCAAGTGTTTTCAGGACTTATATGTGCCATGTCATATAAGTGGTCTATATATTTAATTTTTCTCGTTTTCTTCACATACAAATTCTATGCCCCAGCAGTGTGCCAGTTTCATGCATACATGCATTTGTGAGTGTGGTATCCTCTGCCTAGAATACCGTTCACCATAATACAGAATCCACCTTTAAAACCCAGCGCAGACATCAGCCACTCCGGGAAGGCTCCCTGTATCCCATGCCCCTCTCCTTTGACGTCACATTTAGACTCCTTTTACTGAGCTTGCTGTAGGTGGTTGCTCAATACACATGTATTGAATGAATGAATATTGAGTAGATATGTAGCCTTTCTCCCATATTATACTATGAACTCCAAGAAAACTGGAAATTTATTTTATTCATATCCACATATCCAGCCGCTAACACCATGCCCACCGTATAGCGGATACGTGATAGCCAAGTGGTGAATGGATACATATGTATTCATGGGGAGACAAAGCATCTCTGTATCCAGTGCAAGACCCTCCATGTTCATGTTGTTCAAGGTGAAGTCTACTTGGTTCAAGAAAATAAGACTCTGATGATAAAGTCACCGCTCAGTTCTCACATGGCTCTGTCCAACTCGTGCATATCTTGCACACTATTCTTTTCTACTGTAAGCACCCAAAATTCTCTGGTTAGCAGCATCAGATTGTCTTCCCACCATACTCTGATAAAATGGCCTTGCCAATTTACTGCTACCCTCACCCTTCCTTCCTATTACCTCTGCAGAGAAGCGCAACCCTTCAAATTCACTTTCCGTATGTCAGTGGAGCCATTTCACCTTCCCTGGTGTCTCACAAATAAGTTTGCGAAAAGCAGAAGAAATCACAGTGGATGAGAACCTGGGGACTCTCCTAAATGATAAATGAGGATTTAGAAAATTGCCCACCTTAACCGTGAACTGCACTTGCTGCGCAAGTTGAGGAGTTAAACTGCTGTCTTCCATCTCATAGAGCTGAGATTTCTCTGCAGTCACAGCTGCTGTCATGACCTTTCGTCTCACATTTTGTTGAGTTATTCACTCCCCAGCTCAGCTTCTTTTATTTGAAATATTCAGATCTACCTTTTTTCATGGGATGGATTACTTGTTTTCTCCCTAGCTTTTTCTCATGCCATTGAACTGCATCATGTGTTAATAAACTTTTTTACTGTGCTAAATTGCTTTGTTTCTGTAGCTGATTTGAAGGCAAAAAGGCCCTAGGGGGGTGAAGGGGGAAAAAAAGAAACATTCTAAAGTAATTAGAATGATTACAGCAGCTGAAAACACTGTTTTCCTGAAACTGCAATCTTTTTTCAGGAGATTTTGTTTTTGTTTTTGTTTTACAATAGCCCATGAGGCTCCAGGATCAGTGCTTTGCCAAGCAAATGGTGGCTGGTAGTTTTTCATCATAGAGCTGATTGAGAGTCACACATTAGAAATTTCCAGATGTGTTATGGTGACCACCCTAGGGTTGTCTTGCTAATCTTATATTTGGTTCCAGTTATATCATCTGCCTTATAGACCAACTGAGCCTGAAGCTTAGCAGCAGTTCTCAAGGGTGTGAAACACTGGGTTACGAACCAGTATTATGATAACTATGTAAAAATCTATTCATTAAAAATGGTGAGTTGTAGACATCTCTTTGATCAGAAAAACGAAAATAGTCAATGTGGCAGCTATGAATTGACAGTTATGGAAAGATGATTTCTCCTAGCGAAGTATTAGTCCTTCTGCAATGGAAGAAATAACACTTTTTCCTCCCAGGGTTTGCTTTTCAAGCAGAGTAGTAGCCAATAAAATGGGAGAGGGATTAGGATGGAGAGTTTAGACAGTTCACAGCCTTCTCTCATGATCCCCCATGAATAGGGAGCATCTGCTGGCTCATTTCAAACCTTTGCACAATGGGTCTCCATCATTTCCTTGTCATGGACATACAAATTTTCGGCCCTTTTCAGCATCCTTGCAGGCATGAAAAGCTGGTAAGGAGGCAAAGGTAAGGCTTCAGAACTGGAGGCTGAGGAAGAGGGTGGGAAAGGAGTTGGGCCAGCCCATGCTTGAAATCCTTCCTCTCTTGTCTCCATCAGACATCTGTTGGAAACAGCAGCACTAGCTGCATTACTTCTGAACATACTAATACCTCACAATGACGTTTTCAACATAGGTCTGTTTTCCAAGTAACTTTAAAAGAAAATTCCACTCGGAATGTACATCTTCCAATGTATATTTCCCACTTTGCTATCATCTTAACACAAAATACATTGAACATAACTTATCCTTTTTCTAATGCCTGAAGTTGGGTTTTACAAACATCCAGTAATGCTGTGGGCATTACTGTTATTTGCAGTGTTATTTATTTAGTGTGGAGACTGAATGCTACTAAACTAATGGAGTTTTATAGTAACTGTGGCCAGTGTTTCAAAGGGTTGTATTTCTGGCTTCCAGTTTACGCTTTCTAATGATGGTCACTTGACTACCCTTTAAAGCTTTTGGACGGATAAATAATCAGATGTGTAAAATAAGGTGACATTTTAAGTGAGAGTCAATATAGCTGTTGGATGGACTCTTTCATGGAACAAAGTGCAGACATTTTGGTGTCTGTGTCGGCTATTTAAAAGCTCATTCCATTTTGAATTCGTTGCTGAAAGCCTGGCATTCCAATAAGTGGGGCATTATAGTTTGTGTTTTGGCTAAAGGGGATGTTGTCTGCAGCTGGGAACAAACAAGCAGCAAGCTCATGAATCATGACTCCCTTCACAGTTCATTGTGAAATAATAATACATGGGCTTAAAAACCATTTGCCTTGGGACTTCCCTGGTGGCGCAGTGGTTAAGAATCCGCCTGCCAATGCAGGAGACACAGGTTTGAGCCCTGGTCTGGGAAGATCCCACATGCCACGGAGCAACTAATCCCGTGCGCCACAACTACTGAGCCCACGTGCCACAACTACTGAAGCCTGTGCGCCTAGAGCCTGTGCTCCACAAGAGAAGCCACCGCAATGAGAAGCCCGTGCACCCCAACAAAGAGTAGCCCCCGCTCGCCACAACTAGAGAAAGCCTGTGCGCAGCAACGAAGACCCAGTGCAGCCAAAAATAAATAAATATATTAAATAAATAAATAACCATTTGCCTTGATTATAGCTGTCACTAAAGGGAAATGTTGATTCAGGCCATAACCTTTCAATAAAATACAAGGGACACAAATTCAGAAAAATATTTTCATTTACTCATAGACACTGATGACTTTAGTGAAGACAGTATATTGCATTATATCAACAAATCATGGAAACATAAATGTAATGAGGTACATGACATATGTATCTGTTACTTTTCTATATTTAGTTTTGAATAGTCTTCATTAATATGCTTGGAGTTAAGCCATACGGATTTAGTTTTTTTGTTTGTTTGTTTGTTTCCTTTACAACCACTTCTGCTTCTTCTGTGTGCAGCTCCCTGTTCTTGTTTGGGATATTATTCCACCTTCACTGACAATGGGTGGAATGGACCAGATATAATCCTCTTTCTTCTATATTAAATCTCTTATTTTTTCCTCCAGATATCTGCTTCATGCCACTCCATCACTATAAAATGATTTCCACTGCTTCCCATTCTCACAATACAAAATATGACCACCATAAGGTCTCAGGTTCATGTATTAATTGTCCAGCCACCCAGAAGAGACTGAATCAACTCCTGACCCCAATCCCAAATTTGCAAGCATATAAATCTCTGGACCATTCAGCTGTTCCATGAGTAGTACTCATATTGCACTGAAACGTCGCTTCCACTCAAATCATGTAAGGGTATGTGTGGTGCATTTGGGGGGGTGGTTAGGGACAGGTTTCCCCAAAGGGGAAGTGGTTCCCCCAAAATGGGATGTCCACCACTTCGTATGTGGGCCTAGTAGGGACTCATAGTGACATTTATTTTAAAAAGGCATCCAGGTTGCCTTTAAAATTTTTCACATGCCATCTGCTCTTCATTAAAAATATTATTGGTGGAGAGTGAGGCTGAGCTACCTAGTAATCACTGTTTGGGATTCTAAATATTGTTCTGATAAGGTTTTCACATCATCTAGCTGCCACTGAGAGATAGAACCTTAGAAATGTGTACAGACAGAAAATGATAAAATGGGTGTGTCTCCTGGATTGGCAGAAAAGCTCAGTTAAGAGCAAGGCAAATATTTTTTAATCTCTTCTCTTCTGCAGAGCTGAATAACTGTTGACTTTCCCTCTCAGCTGATTGTAAAAGGCCCTCTGAATTTAGAATGTGTAGGATGGGCACCGCACATATTCTGAATGGCAGTTCCACCGCTGAAGCACTCCAGCTGCATTGTAACCAATCCCAGTCAACCCCAAATACCTTCATGAAGTTAGTGGCAAGAGGAATTTCTTGAGCATTTATTTCTGGAGATTTCTAGGCATTGTAAAAAGACTAGTGATTGGTGATTTGAGATTGATGTAGTACTTCTTATTGTTCTTAGGTAGTTATTGACCCCTCTGTGGTAGGGCTATGGTACTGTGGTCACATTTGTGCTCTTTCATTTACATGAGTTCTTACTTTGACTCTGTATTTGCTCATCTGACTCTGTAGTCCGTTGGAAATGCTCAATACACATTTACTAAGTGAATGAATATGTGTGTTTACAATGAATGAAAATGAATATGTGTGTTTACTAAATGAATGAATATCTGTGTTTACAAAAAGATATCTCCATTTTTAATACCTTCCAGATTTTTAGCTTAATACGGTGCTTGTAAGAATGCTCAATTATTACATAGTGGATGAAGGAAGAAAGGAATACAAGTAGACACTTTCAGAGTGCTTTTGAAGCTTTGTTTGGGGGAAAAAACAAAAAAAACTCCTGCCATTCCTCAAAGAATTAGAACGAATCACAGGAACTCAGACTACATTGATTTGAATGAATTAATGCACAGGAGGGTACTTGATAAGCTGTAAAGGGGTATGATTGTTATCACAAAAGACAACACCAGGCTCATCTCAACTAATATAGCTTACATTTGTAGAGTCCTTTACTGTTGCAAAGCACTTTCACATGTAGTATCCCTATCAGTTTTCTCAACAACCTCATGAGGGTGCTGTTTTGTTATCTCCATGCTACAGGTGAAGCAACAGGTTCATTGAGAGAAAATCATTGGTTTGAGGTCACATACTTAATAGTGAAGTCAAGGTTCAAGCTCTGTTTTTCTGAATCTAAGTCTGAACTCCTTCCTCTATTGTAGAACAAATATCCCAGGGTAATAATCTGCTGTTTTAATGAGTAATGGTGTTTCTTATTTCTTCAAAGTTTACAGAAAGAATTGGGTACCCCTTTGCTCTATCAGAAAGGAAATCATCCAGCCCACAGGTTTTGGAATTACGTCTGAGCCCTGGGCTAGGCATGGAGGTCTGTGGTGAGAGCTGAGGTATTCAAGAGTTTAGGAGTGTGAGAATTTCTGTCAGTCACATGAATGCCTATGTAGGTGTAGCTTAAAAGGTGATTTCTTTACTTCTTGAAACATGACCCAGCAATAGCTTTGCCACCAGGTGGACACAACTCTTCAGCCCAAGTGTCTGTCATACAGAGTGAAGTAAGTCAGAAAGAGAAAAACAAATATCGTATATTAACGCATATATGTGGAATCTAGAAAAATGGTATAGATGATCTTATTGGCAAAGCAGAAATAGAGACACAGACATAGAGGACAAATGTATGGACACCAAGGGGGGAAGGGGGTGGGATGAATTGGGAGATGGGGATTGACATATATATACTATTGATAGTAAAATAGATAACTAATGAGAACCTACTGTACAGCACAGGGAACTCTACTCAGTGCTCTGTGGGGACCTAAGTGGGAAGGAAATAGAAAAACAAGGGGATATTTGTATACGTTTAGCTGATTCATTTTGCTCTACAGTAGAAACTAACACAACGTTGTGAAGCATCTATACCCCAATAAAAATTAAACAAACAACTCTTCAGCCCAGCCTATTAGCGGTAGGTGCTTTAGCAGTGACCCTATACATTAGGAATTCATTAGTGACCCCTCTCCCTTTATTTAACCAATCAGCAATCCTGGTGTCAGAGAGGTTTAATAACTCACCTAAGGACACAATGCTAGTAAGCAGCAAAGCTAGCATTTCTATTCTCCATTAATTGTTATCACTTTTTTTAAGTCAAATGTTACATAGAACACATTATTTATTATTAATCAGGAAAAGAAAATAAGCCACATTTCAACTCTAGAGCAAGCCTTTAAAATAAATGAACTTCTTATGTATCCATTGCTTTCTTCTCATTACTAATCTTTACCTTTTCCTTTATTAATTCACTCTGAATATTATCTTGGATTTAATTTAATTTAATACCCTTTCTTGAGATTGTTATCCTCAACTTTAGTCTTATTTGAGAGTTGGGTACCATAGAATATCCAGCATTTAGTGCAGAAGAAAACTTTCATTTTAACCCTAGAACTGTAATTTGTGCAGGCTCAGCTCTCCATGAAAACCTTAGGTAGGTTTACATTTTCAGCCTTCATGATTTGGAGTAGAATGGAATTGTTTCTCAGCTATTTATTGAGCCTCTTACTCCATCTCTTCTTCCCAGCCACACTGAGAAGCAGCAGCATGGGGAACGTATTTATTTATTTAACAAATAATTATCGAATACCCACGATGTTTGGGGTGTACTGTTCAAGACACAGTGACCTAAACAAAGACCTTGTTCTCATGAAATTTTCATTCTGGTAAATAAAATAGATAAGAGTATATGCATATATATGTGTGTGAATGTGTGTGTTTATACATGAGTGTTTGAAGGATAGTAAACGCTGTAGAGATGAAGAAAGCTAGGTAAGAGTGATGAAGAATAGTAGTTGTAGGTGGATATTCTATACATGAAGTCATGGAGGACCTCTGAGAGCTATGGGAAGTTAGCCTCTGAGGGTAGCTTCCTTTCCTCCTTCCCAACAGGCACGTTACCTCTGGAGTTGCCTATCGCAGCAGACTAAGAGGGTCCCAGGGTAAATGGACATTTCTGCTCTGCGAACAAGTCATTAGAAATAAATGATTGCCAAAGGCGGAAATCATCAAGTAAGAAACAACCAGAAAAATTGTAAGAAATATGTACAGGGTGTGATGTGTAGATATGCTTATAAAAATCTCTTGATTGTATCAAGCTGCCCTTTCTGTTGGTTATGAAAGTTTTAAGTTCAGAAGTGATTTGATCTTTTCCTTGCATGAGAGAAAGAAAAGTTAGTTTCTCTTTCTTCTAAAGGTCTTGGTGATTGCTGGAACAGTGACCTAATTAAAATTGGATTCCAGAATGTAGATTATCTGTGAATGTGTGTCATCTTCTATAGAACCTCTTGAGGATATTCATACATAATCTCATATTTTAAAAATTCTTTTGTCATGACTAATGAGTCTTATCATTTATCTCTGAAGCAAGTGGCTACACACATTTAATATTTTATGTGGCTCTTTCATATAGACGTGAATGGAATCATAGCCAATCTAACTATTTAGTACGTTTTTCTGTGTGTGTTAAGTTATCGTGGCTATCTGCCCAGCCAGGTGGATTTCCTTGTTTCTAACGGAGCACTACCTAACACTGATTATTAAATCTCCTTTTTGAGAACAAGGAGAAGCATGTATTTGGGGCCCCATGTGGCAGAAGCTGGAAATGGTGACATGTTCAAAAGAAAAAGGGAAAGGTTGGAGTCGGAACCCACAGGGAGAAGGGAGAGGGGACAGGAGAGTCTAGCTCCAATTAGTGTTGGAAGGGTCTGTGCACGGCAGTTGGAAGTGCAGCTCATTTTACCGTGGCTAAAAATTAGGTCATTAAATCATTAAATAAACTCACAAGAAAAGCTCAAACAGGCTATAAGAGTGTTTTTCTCAAACCAGGATTGAGTTGATCAGTCATGACTAGGACGTAATTGTGACATTTATCTTCTGTGTTTCTAGTTCTCTATTTTTCCTCTTCTTTCTCTCCTTTGGTGTTTTCTCCTTTTGTTCCAAGGTGGCTGGTGCCTTTATGAGCTTCCTCTTACCCTCTACACTCAACAATTACTGCTCATTTTCTCCCTCCATCTTCTCCCATGGGATTCCACCCAGACCTACCCTGTACTTGTACTATAATCCTTACGCTCATTAAAGCATAAGCCTCCTGTCTCCATTCCCAGCTGATCTGGTGTATTGTATCATGCATAACCTCTGGGATATAGTAGGTGCTCCAAATATACTTCTTGAATAAATGTGGCCATAGCTTAATAGGTGACCCCTACCAAATACCACAGGTACTTTGGAAAGACTCCTTAGAAACATGCCGTGGCATGATCTAAAGTTGGAGCTTTCAAGGTCCTTAGTGATATCAGGGAGAAATGTATTATAAAGCTGAACCCTCAATGAAGCTCTTCATTTGCCCAGTCGTTTCCTTTGGGCAGAGATTCTGAAATGCATAGTGAGACTGAACATCATCCTCTGCATATCTATTCAGAATCTGGCCCAGGTGTTACGTTAATAATTTACCTTTCATTAACACTATCCCGACATGAATACTTCTAAGGTTGACCTTCTTGAATTAAGAGACAGGTTGGCATGTGGAAAGTGAAGCAGATGTGCAGTTAGGAGTGTCTCATTCACCTTCGGGCTCTGCCCGTTACTAGCAGTATGATACTGGGTGAGTCTCTTCATTTCTCCCAGCTTCTGTTTTCTCATTGGAAAATGGTCACTCCGGTAACTCACCTACCTATGGTAGCTCGGAAGGATCATTGTCATACTGGATGTACATCTTCTTTACAAACTCTGAAGTGTAGACAAAGACGTAAAGGCATGTTCAGTTCTAACATTTGGATTTCACTTTGAGTCCCAGATTAATGGCTTTCTGCTACACATGTTTCAACTGACTCGTTGATCTTTATTAGTCGTCAGGGGTAAAATTGTGTGGAAGTTACTTATTCCTGTGGCAGCTGAGTGCCTAGTGAATGGCAGGTAATGTACTAAGTGCTATGCATAGTTAGTGAAAACAAAACCACATCATCTTTTCCTTTACGGAATTTATAGATGGAGGAAGATATTAAACACATAAATAACTATATAATTATAAATTTATAATTAAAAGCATGTGAGTTGCTATGGAGTAAAAACTATAAGGTCTGTGAGAGGGAGAGGCCGGAGAGTGAAAGCTTGATGTTGAAGTAATGAGTAGGAGTAAAGCCAAGTCATGAATGGCAGAAGGATGCAGGGGGAATAACACATAGACCAAGCTTCATAAATTCAGAAAAGGTAAAGAAAACCAATGTGCCTATGAGTGAGGTGGGTGGTGAAAGTGCTTTGACTGGGTCAAATAGTGGATAGAAGGGTGAGGTCATATTTGTGGGTAGGGGTTAGATCATGCAAAGCCTTATAACCCATGGTTGAGATGCTCAATCTTATTGTAAGTTCACTGAGAGCCACTAAAGGGTATTAAAGCATGAAACTGATAGGGCTACTAGATTTATGTTTTTTTAAAAAGACTTCAGTCTCTGGATGTTGTGTGAATAGATTAAAGGTGAATCTATGTGGAAACAGATAGACTGGCAAAGAGTTCATTGCAGTATCCGGGCAGGAAATGGGGATGATTGTGGTTGTCCTGGTGCTGCTTATCACGTGTTCCTGGTTCTACTTTTTCTGAGAACACAGGAAATTTCACTCCTCAACTCCTTTTAAAGTTAGGTTATGAACTTTTTAAAACTTTGGTCAATGAGACTGAAAAGTAACTTGTCACGCCTGGACAGAAAATTTAAGAACAGACTGTGGCTTTCTGTGTTCCCTCTCTTCCTCCTTGATGTTCCTGGAAACACACATTCATAAAGAGCTTCCATCCGTGTGGGCCCCCGAATCACTATGATTAACAGAGCGCCCCCTGCTGAGGAACACTGGATATAGTATGAGGAAAGAGTATACCTTTGCTGGGTAGGAGCCACTGAGTTTTGGGGGTTGTTTGTTACTGCAGCAGCAAGTGTCTTGACCGGTCCTATGCTTACACATAAGCATACTAATTAATGTTCAGATAAACTTTGCATTTTTACAAATACGTTGATACTATAACGAATGACCCTTTTGAATTCTGTTGACAGAATTATAGCTCATCTTTGTTGTATTTGCTTTATATTCTGATTCAGAGCAATATTCTTATAACATTAATTAGTGAACTATATCAATATCCTAGCCTTTTAAGAAGTACATTTTCAATACTTTTGTAGTTGTTTTAGCTACCTCCTTTTATGTGTTATCATTTGTAGATCATTAAAAACAGAGATAGAGTTGAACAGCAAAGCATACAGGCGGTTTGAATTGGTATATTCTCTAATTTGTTTTTTAAAGCGGTGAATTTGTATGTTTTCTCTATGTGACTATTATTAAGACTCTTGTGAGATGCTTGCTTATTCCTGTGTCATTCCTACTCAACCTAGGCAACACATATAATTTTGAGGATTCAAGTATCTGTTCTTAGTCTCATGTGATTAATGTGTGTGTGTATACGTACATATATACATACATGTACGTATAGACATACACGTTTATGTATGTATATGTGTGTATATATAAACTATATCTATATATAAAATATATAGATGTATTTAGGTATGTAGATATAAAAGCCAAGTTGATTCTTCCTTGCCACCTGTGTGCCTATTTTTCACCCACATACCCACCCATGCTATAGGAGAGAGTAGGCTGCATATTTAAAGCATCAGCCCATTCCCTAGCAACCCTGCATTCTACAGTTTAAATGGCTTGGAGGCTGCAGCAGGAACAGGAAGAGTTAATTGCCTGCTTTATTTGTTGGGAGAGGCAGCTTTCATTTCACATTGATTTTCTGCATTCTCTGTGCCAATTTGTGACAGCTTGTTTCACAGCCCCACATTTGTTTAAGGCTTTCTAACAGACTGATTCTATTTTTTTTCCCCCATGAGTTTTTTTGTTTTTTTTTTAACTTAGGAGAACATGGCTTTGCACGTGGTCAGGAACCCAGATAAACCTCTCTCTCTCTCTGGAGACTGTGATTGGCAGCTCCCCCTGTTGTGCAGATGTGAAATGAGGAAAGCTAATTTTCCCATCGACTTTCTAGTTTCTCTTACTACCTGTCATTTCACATTGGTGTTCCTTACAGCCATCTACTTGCCAGATGGAAATCTGCCTACTCACTGGGGGTCTGTTTTCTGCCACTCATGGATCATGACAATGTCAGACAATATGTCAGTAAACTCCCTTCAATATCCTTTTTTGCACTGGATAGATTGGTGACATTATGTAAAATGCTTGCTATTGGTAGGTAACTACCTTCATGTCATATGTGAGCAAAGAAGAGGCAAGGCCAGAAAATCCAGGTTCCTTGAGAAAAATTGCCCATGGTAACAGAAGAGATGGATGGTGTTGGCAACACAAACGAATCATTTTGTAGCCATAGCTGTTCTCCGAAAACTGAACGGGGTTGACTAATGGCCCATGTGAACAAGTAAAGTGTTGGGCTAACGCTAGAACTTCCTATTCTTCATGAGAGGACAACTCAGAGCTGGAAACCAGGCCTGGCTTGAACCACTAGTTCTCCAAGTGTGGTCCTGGACCAGAAACATAAGCATCACCTGGGGATTCATTAGAAATGCACATTCTCAGGCCCCACCCAGTCCTACTGACTCAGAATACCTGGGTATGGGGCCCAGAAATCTGTGTTTTAAGAAGCCTCCCGGCTGATTCTGATGTTTGCTAAAGTTTGAGAACCAGTGATTTAAACTAAAGTGGGTATGGGAATATTATTTAACTGGGTTGAAAACCCAGATAGTTGCTTCAATTATCTATTTATTTTTTCATGTATGGGATGGGGAGAGGAAGTTCCCGGAGCTGATATATTGAATCAGATAACATGGAATGTAATCAAAATGCAAGTTTATTTTCATTTTCCAAGCTTCCTTTAAAATTTATTCACTGAAAGAGGGTCTTCCCTGCCTTGGGTGGAAAGTTCCTGGAGACCTTTTCCAGGCATTCTGAGGCAATAAAATTCTCATGGACACTTTAAGGGCAAATAGGCCTCAATGCAGTCCTCTCTCCACCCCAGGTGGGCTGGCTGTAGGGGGAACCCCTTGCAGGCTTCTTTGTTCTTCCTCATTCACACCCTCCCTACTCAGTACTTCTTTTCCCTGCTGACAACCTTATATTCTGGCAATTCCCTTCACAGTAATCACCCTGGTGGAGTCTTAGTGCCCTCCTGGGTAGTCCATTTGGGCAGAATTCAAGCAGTTCTAGGCTGGCTTTCTCTTCCCAACATGGTGCTAATCTAGCTGTGGTCAAGTAGGCTGACCTCAACGCAGCAGCCACTCTCCAGGCTCTGCCACCTGAGATGTCTGTCAGCATCTAGACCAGGTGGCAGTAAACTATGGCCCATGAGCCAGCTCTGGCCTGCTGCCCTTTTTTTTAAATAAAGTTTTATTGGAACACAGTCACGTCCATTCTTTTATGTATAGTCCATGATTGCTTTTGCACTACAGTATAGTACAGATTACATGGATCTCAAAACCTAAAATATTTACAGTCTCTTTGCAAAAAATGTTTGCCAACCCTGTTCTAGATTTCTGGGGGTGGGGGAGGGGAGAAAGGGGAAGGAAACAGGAGGAGGTAATGGGAAGTCAGTCCCCTTTGCCTCTCAAACTCCAGGGATTGTTAAGAACTCTAGGTAGTCTCCTTGCAGCACCCCTACCCCTCCTTTACCTTTAAGGGAAGGAGGTAGCCACATGGAAGCTGCTCTATCCAAGAAATCCCAGTGTAACTCCTCTCTTAATTTTTCAGCTCTCAACACCTTTGTTCCCCTGACGGAAGTGAGTGGTCTAAGAATCATAAAGCCCGTCTTAGCCTCACCTTTTGAAAACACACAATTTGATTCAGTACCTTATTTTTGGTGTCTGATACTTATCACCTGAGCTCCTTGGCCAAAATTCATGATTTACCTCCAATGACATTTGTGTTTAGGTAGTTAAATAAAATGCAGATGACATACCTAGATCTTGATTTTGAAGAGATGCGGTAGAGTTCTTTGTGGACTAAATTAAAACTTAACTGGTATTTTCTTGCATCATTGATCATTGAGGGTCAGAGGCTCCATTAAAGAGATAAGCACAGAGGTTTTCTGAGCTTGTTTACTTGCCCAAATAATATATTTTAGCCACTTCTCAGATCCCCATCAGGCCTTCTGATCAAACCTAACATTGCAAATCAAAAAATCCAACCATTGCTCTGTTTCTTTCCAACAGGCCCAAGATAGTTTTCATGCTGATCAATGATCCTATGTGTCAGAGAAAAATCAGCCTGCTTTCCAATTTCTGAGATGGAAACTGACTTCTAACATCTCCCAGTCCAGTACTTTGTTCGTTATTTATGCACTTTTATTTTTAGCATTGTTGGATTCACTTTACAGAATTATTTGTCTTATATTATTTTGGAATTGATGGAAACACAGAGAAAACAGTTTATGAAAAAGAATCTATCCTCATGGTAGTAGGGAGAACATGTCTCAGATTCCCACTGAGATGGTTCAAGAAGGTAAAATGACCATGTGGCTAGAACATGTTACATGAGGCCTTAAAGCCCAGTGCTCACTCTAGCAACTGGTTACAAAACCCCGTAGGTGAGCTCGTTTGATGAAAAAGTAATCAAAATGGCTGAACCATGAAACCATGGTTTTGATTATTTTGTGCTCTTAATACCCGAATCCAAAGAGCTCTGTGGTGAACTTACTGACTGGGTGTCATGCTTGAAATGGAAATCCCACAGCAAAACGCATCAGCTGGATTTTGCTCAGCGTTTTTTCTTTTTCCAGTAATGGGTAGGTGTTTTGCTAATCGATAGTTTTACAAAGTATTAGGTAATATATTTACTACTGTTTTTGATATTTACATTGGAACATATCAGATAATAAAGAGAAGAGCTGCCTGCACCTATTATTATTAAATACACTTTAACATTTTTAGGAAATCCTGTTTTTCCTCAGTCTTCTTATGTTTATGTCCAGTCTGATTTATTTTAGCCCGACATGATTTTGAGCTCATGCTAATTTACATAGCCAGAGTACCAGGCAGATTGTTAAGAGAAAGTGAGAATTTTCTTGACTTCATGGCTAATTCCCCGCTAAGTCCTTTCAGCAGAAGCTCTAAAAATATTAGTTATCTTATATCTTCAAGTTGTTTTTAAAATGTGTTCACAAGTTTTGACGCTTGACCGGATGTGAAAATGCCTCCTTCTGTAAAAAGGTTTAGAATAGTTAATACAAGTAAGCTCCTGGTATACATACTTTTGAATACATTATACACACACACACACACACACACACACACACACAATGCATTTATAGAGATTATAGAGATTAACGTTTATAGAGATTGACCCCAAAGAGAGACTCCAGTACAGTTTCCTTGTTTTAGCTATGTATTTGTACTATTTTTCTCAAAATATTTTTATTTCTTCAAGATTTAGGAAAGGGCTGCCATCCAAAAACCATGCTGTTTCTGGTGGTGTATTTCAGTAGTTCCTTGCATTTATATCCTATATACCATAACTTTTTTAAAAACCTTTGCTGGACGAGTGAAATATGAGATTCTCACTCGGTTCCCGTGGTTTAGAGTCTCCAGCCTGCATCTCTACTGTAGGTACCCGAGAGAAATGGCAGCAAAGCTGCTTATGTAGAGGAGCAGTGTGCTGATCAACATTCTCTTGAAGCAGCATTGACTGAATTCCTACTATGTGTGGAGTGTGATACCTGGCGCTAGGGAGAATCTGAAGATTAAAGCGACACCGGTGCTGTGCATACTGAGCCTTAGGGACACTCACGACCTAGATGTACTGCTTTATCAGAGTTATCTAACTTAGAAGACGATTCACATAAAATTATGTTGTGCCCTCAAGTTATCTAAGTTACTGCTATTTTCTCCCTTCCCTCAGTTATAAGCAGCTCACTATTAACTGGGAATTTTTTTCTCCTGGAATTTTGCGTGTGTGTGTGTGTGTGTATGTGGAATCTAGTATGAGTGCAAAATCAGAACATCCCTTTTTTGTTTTTTATAGACAGTAACTAGGCTTCTCTGGCTTTTGTAATTTGTTCTTTCTGATCATTTGTAAGTAGAATCAGTTTTCAGTGAGCAAAATGGGCATGTTTTACCTTTTGGGGGGCTGCCATGTCAATTACTAGGGTACAGTTGTTGAAGTGCAATCATTTGAATAGATAATGAAAATATATGAACATTTTCCTCATGCTAGAAATTTTATCGAAATGTTGAAGATAGATTTCACTGATAGCCAGTCCAGCCCATGAAATACATTCATTGTAGTCTTCACTAGTCTGATTGATAAATCAGATAAACAAACAGCACTTCATACATAGAAATGAGTTTCTCATGAATATAGCAACAATTATTATGACATTCTTATACTCATTTTGTTTTCTCATCCTCTGCCTTTCTTCTAGTACCAAAAGTGTACTGCAGTTGCATATTTTCTAACCCTCCGCATGAGAAAAGATCTAAAGATTGATTCTACCTCGGTGGTAGAGACAGGAACCAAGGAATTTGGGATGCTAGAACTTCTCCTCTGAGGATCTGTAAATTTGAGGCCAAATCCTTTTCTTTTCACTTGCGCTGCTCCCATTTTTCCCATTAAGGCCATAGCCATAAACTAGACATAGCTATGACGTCAGCACCTCTTCATCTTCAATATTTTTACTTTCTAAATGCTGTGATTAGTTTTCTGTGCATGATACAACTTCACCCTTGGCTTTTAGCAGGAAGAGTGTCTCTGAGTTCTGTTTCAAGTGGGGAAAGATAGTTTGGCTAAATTGGGATAGAATTCTTGGGGGGTAGGTGCCAGCTGGACGGGGCAAGGGCCTTGCAGTGAAGAAGGGAGAGCAGTGGGAGGCCTTTGAGAGGTGTTCACACAGTTGACTCACATAGGTGTGATATCCCTACTGGTTTGGAACAAGGAAGGGATGTAAAGCCCAAGAGGGAGGAAGGCGGTAGCCAACTAGAACACTCTAGCAGCCAGTCAGGTAGAGGTCCAAACCACAGTACTTGTATCAGAACCTCTTGTCCAGGGCACCCACCATGTGAACCCTTGTGTAACACATCAGCATGCTTGTCTAGCTTTACTACTTGGAATAGCAATGTGGGATGAATAGCAGTATAATATAACATGATATGGAACAGTACACCTGGAGGGAACCTTGGAAATCATTCATTCAACACCCTCTATATTGCCAAGCATTGTTTTGGGTGCTGGGGATTCAGTGATGGGCAAGGCAGATAAGGTCCCTCCCTAGGCGGATCTTACTGTCTAAAGAAAGGACAAATAAATAACTATCGAGGAAATATGAGATATTCACAAATACTATAAAGAAAACAAAACAAGATCATATGACAGTAATTGGATGACAACTTTAGATTGAACAATCAGAAAAGACTTAGCCAGGTGGAGGCACTTGAGCTGAGACCTGTGGAAGAGAAGGAGCCAGTGGGATGAACATTTGCAGGGAGAGTTTTTCCAGATGGAGGGAACAACCAGTGCAAAGGCCATGAGCTGTGGGAAAAGCTTTATGTATTGGGGATCAGAGAAAAGAGCAGTGTGATTGGAGCAGAGTAAGAGAAGAGAATGGTTGGCCAAAGTTTGGAAAGGTAGGTAGGAGCCATATCATGACACCTTGTAGGCCAAGGCAAAGATCAATGTGCATCCCTCCTTCTAAAGATGAAAGAGCTCAACTTCAGAGAGGCAAAATGCCTTGACCAGGGTGCTTAGTGGCAGCCTGGGCTCTGATTGCTGCTCTGACCTCCACATCACACTCACATTCCCACCAAAAGAGGGGTTCACTTAAACTCTTATGTCATATATCGATTTTCATGTCATAATGGGGGGTTATAGCACCACTCACATGAAATTCTTAACAGCAATATTGATAAGAAACAAAAGAAGAGAGACCATGCCCAGAGGCGAGGGAAACACTGCAAACCAGCATTGTCTCCTTAGTTCTTCATGGTGTATGAAACATGTACAGAATGCATGGACACAAAAGCAGACACACAAAGCAATGCATGTGAAGAGGAGGTAAACTCATTCCAAGTGTACTTCTAATTTGGTTCCACAGAACTCTGACCTAGCTGGTGGCCATCTTGAGTCTACCACCAGCATTGAAAAATGGGGCTTCCTGGGCACTTGCAAACAGATGGTTGTTTGCACTATTAGCGTCACTTTGGGGCAACAAAGATGTGTTTAGCTTACTTTTACCATCTGTCTATCCTTTCATATATTGACTCAATCATGGGCACTTAGTAAGAAATAACTTCTACGCTGCACATCTTGCGGAGCTCCGGACCGCTCCATAAGACAAAGTCATTGCTGCCTAGAGTCTACATCTGTATCTCACAGATGTGGACACAAGCTCAGAGAAGTGAAGCGAATGACTCAAGTTAACACAGCTGATAGATGATAGAACTGATGTTTGGATCCAAACATATCTGACTCCCCTCTTCTTCGTTTATCAAGTATTTGTGGAGCACATCTATCCCAGGGACTGTGTTAGGCCCAGAGAGCGGAAGTGAGACATCAGGCGTGGTGCCCTCATAGAGTTTGCAGTCTATGCTGGACAACCTTCCAGTGTCTCAGAAATAGCCCACGGAAATGGAGAGGAGCGGATGATTTTCTCATATTCAGTTTTCAAAAGAGCAGGACAGGTCAGCTTGTGCACAAGCCAGAATCTCCTGGCATGTGCAATGCCCAGGGCTGTTCTTCTTTGGCCAGTTGGATACTGGCATTGGCTTTGGACGAGGCTTTGCTGCATTGATTGTTTATCTCACAATAGCATTTGAGGCAGGAAGATGTTTACTTGGCCTCTCTTTTGCTACCTCCCCTTAGGTGGACAGGTAAAGAGTGGCTGTTATTTTTGCATGAAGACAAATGACAATGTGATACTTTTGCCATATTTGTAGACCAAGTTTTATGTCCTGTGTCCAATTAGGTCATCCATCTGACTACATATGGGTGGGAGAAGAGTATGACTTAGCGATAAAGAAAAATATGTCTTAGAGAACCCTTTGGTCTGAGTTCAAAATCTGACTCCGGGGGCTTCCCTGGTGGCACAGTGGTTGAGAGTCCGCCTGCCGATGCAGGGGACGCGGGTTCGTGCCCCGGTCCGGGAGGGTCCCACATGCTGCGGAGCAGCTGGGCCTGTGGGCCATGGCCGCTGGGCCTGCGCATCCGGAGCCTGTGCTCCGCAACGGGAGAGGCCGCGACGGTGAGAGGCCCGCGTACCGCAAAGGGAAAAAAAAAAAAAAAAACTGGCTCCACTACTTACCATCTCTAAGTTAGTTAATGTTCCTTGACTTCAATTTTCTCAGCCTTTTTTTATTAGGAATTATCATAGTACCTACTGCAAAAGGTTGTTTTGAAGAGTTCATGAGATAATCCCTCAAGAGAGTTTAGCTGAATGGTGTAACCAAGTTGTTACAGGTTGGTGGCATAATTTTGGTGTTCAAATTCTACCAGTAACTCATTTTTGCTTTTTTAAGGCAACTAGGGCCCAAAGTATTAATGGAAAACTAATTTTTAAAATCACCTGGTATATTTAGTTCCAATCCTGCTGCAACAAATTACCACCAATGTAGTGGCTTAAAACAGAATAAATTTATTCTATTACAGTTCTGGAGGTCAGAGTCTGAAATGAGTCTTAAGGGGTTAAAATTAAGGTATCCCAGAGCTAATTCTTTCAGGAGACTCCAGGCGAGAATACTTTCTTTGCCTGTTCCAGATTTTGGGGCTGCCAGCATTCCTTGGCTTGTGGCTATATCACTCTAATCTCTGCCTTTGTGGTCAAATAGCCTTCTCCTCTCTGACCTCTGACCCTCCTGTCTTCCTTTGTTATGGACTCTTGTGATTACATTGGGCACACCTGGATAATCCAGGATACTCTGCCCATTTCAATATCCTTAATCTCATCTGCAACGTCTTTCTTTACCATGTACTATAGGTTAAATTGTGTCTCTTAAAAGGATACGTTGGGCTTCCCTGGGGATGCAGTGGTTAAGAATCCGCCTGCCAATGCAGAGGACAGAGGTTCGAGCCCTGGTCCGGGAAGATCTCACATGCCAC
The DNA here is from genome assembly GCF_059928025.1 of Delphinapterus leucas. Classification (NCBI taxonomy): domain Eukaryota; kingdom Metazoa; phylum Chordata; class Mammalia; order Artiodactyla; family Monodontidae; genus Delphinapterus; species Delphinapterus leucas. The sequence continues at coordinate 122,217,647 of NC_143131.1, forward strand.
GGAGCAACTAAGCCCGTGCGCCACGACCACTGAGCCTATGCTCTAGAGCCCGCAAGCCACAACTATTGAGCCCGCAAGCTACGACTACTGAAGCCCGCGCGCCTAGAGCCCGTGCTCTGCAACAAGAGAAGCCACAGCAATGAGAAGCCCACGCACTGCAACAGAGTAGCCCCCACTCGCTGCAACTTGAGAAAGCCCGCGTACAGCAACGAAGACCCAATGCAGCCAAAAATAAATAAATTTAAAAAAAAAAGATACGTTGAAGTTCTAATCCTTGGTATAACCAATGTGCCCTTATTTGGAAATAGTGTCTTTGCAAGTTAAAATGAGGTCATGCTGGATGAGGGTGGACCCTAATCCAATGACTCTTGTCTTCACATGACAAGGAGAATTTGGACACAGACTCACACAACAGAACACCATGTGCAGACACAGAGACTGAAATGACGTACAAGGAGAACACCATATGACAACAGAGACAGAGTCTGGAGTGATGTGTGTATAAGCCAACGAAGGGCCAAGGATCGTATTGTCAGCAACCACTGGAAGCTAAGAGAGAGAGGCAGAGAACAGATTCTCCCTCTGAGTCTCCAAGAAGGAATCACCCTGCTGACACCTTGATTTTGTACTTCTGGCCTCCAGAACTGTGAGAGAATAAATTACCAGTTTGTGGTAACTTGTTACAGTAACCCTAGGAACTATACTGTGTAAGATAACACATTCTCAGATTCTGGGAATTAGAATGTAGACATCTTTGGGGACCATTATTCAGCCCACCTCCCACACATATTGCTCAATCCTCCCTCCGCCACTCCCTTAATACAGGACTCTCTGATAAGTGGTACCAAAGTACAAGCTGTAGTTCTGGAAACGAGGGTAAATGAGGCTTCCTTAAATTGCACACTGATTCTGAGTTGGTAAACTCAGGGCCACTGACTCCATCATGTGCACATGCTGTGATCTCACAGTATGTGAGGCAGTCGGCTAGGCCTGGGAGATAGACCTTGTGCATCCCCCCAAGGACCTTACTGCATGGGGTGTACCCAGAAGGGGCAGAGAGTAGAACCCAATCTTTAACACACAGCACTCTCACTCACCACTAAAAATCAGAGCCTGAAACTTGTCTTAGCCTTTTCTGGATCTGCTTAATAACAACGCTTCTTTCTGGGGAAAGAAAGAGGATGGAAAAAAAGAATTTAGAAAATTTCAATGTAACAACCACCCCACCCACTGGAAGAGGGGAAAAAATGCTACTCCTTATGGACTGATATGGAAATGGAGAGCAAAACGGGCAGAAGCCCCCCATCCCAACCCCACCAGTAGTCATAAGCATACAATAAGTATCAATGAATATTGGTATTATTTTCATCGCGTTCACAGCTGTGTTCTGCCTTTCCCCGTAATCTGGATTGTCAACTCTCTGACTATCCTTCATAGTCAATGAATACTTCCCCCTGTCAGTCTGGGGAAGATGTATATGATCTGGTTGGTCAGTCTTCTGATAATGGGGGATATCCCCCAACCATCATTTGTGCATGGTCTCTTATTTCCTCTTTGTGTCACAAGAACACTAAGACTGTGATCCATCTGAGTTGGCAGAGCTGGACACGTTTTGGAAAGAGAAAAGCAGAAATGTATAACTATAGAGGAAAATTGAGTAGGCAAACCCACTGGATCCTATTCTTTGTTGAGAAGCCAGAACAGGGAATTTGGCTTCATGACACATTGGGAGTGTTCTGTTACAAATCTTGCTGTGGTAGAGAGGTGACAGGTTTACTTGGTTGTCCTTACGTTGGTGGGGAAACTTTCACTTGAGACAGAGGTAGGGGTATCTTTCCAGTCCCTGGATCCCATCTACACAGCTGGATGCAGGGTGTTTTGAGGCTGCACTGTGGCCAGAGCACAGAGCACTGCCCGGGAATTCAGGCATTTAGCTTCCATTCTATAACAGGAACACATTAAGCCAGATCGTTCCTGGATCATGAATAGAGTTCAGAAATGAACAGTAATAGTAATAATAATACTTAGTTGATACTGATTAAGTACTTTGGGGTAACAGGTGCTCTCTTAAGTACTTTACACTATTACTTTCCTCTGAGGAAACTGAGGTTTAGTCATTTGTCCACTATCACAGATATAAAATACCAAAGTCAGGATTTAAACCTAGGACTTTCTAACTCCAAAGGCTAAGCTTTAAACCATCTTACTATAATTGTCTCTGGAAATTCATATTCCATGTTAAATAAAACCCACTTGGTTTTGGTACTTTTTCTGTAACATGCAGTATGGAAATTACGGTAAAAAGCAACAGAAAGTTTAAGCATGGTTTCCTGCAGACCCCATTTTGCTGGAGATTGGGGTGAATTCAGGCCAATGAGAATGTCATGAGCTGAAAAGACTTTGCTAGGACCCTGTGATGTTTAGAAAATTACTTTCCAGGATGCCTTAATCCCTGCTGTCACAGTATGAACCTCATTCCTCTCGTCTGTCTTAAGCAGAGATGGAGATCTGCCAGTAACTATTTCCTCAAAATAAGCCTTCATTGTGCCTGAAGATTCTTCTTTGGACTCCTGTCTTAGTTTCCTTTGTATGTAACGCACGCAAAGCGTCATCCTGCTAAGGTGGGAACTTAGATACTCTCCTTTTCATAGCTCACCAGGTAGCTCTGAACTTGTAGCTCCTGGGCCAAGCATTCTAGCAAGCATCTCATCTGCTGGGAGCTGCTTCCCTGATGACGGTGGTTTCGCTGGGCTGTTGTAGGAGGCAAACAGCTCTTTTTTTTCACACCATTGATTGGGATGGCAGAGGGAACAGTGGGCATCTCCAGCCAAATGACTGGAAAGACCCAGGACAGTAGGGCTGTCTGCTCCTGCTGTGAGTCTTCTCTCTCCTCAGTAGCCACGTGGAAGCCATTGATGGCCCTAAGCACCATTGGCAACCCCAGTTAATTTTGAGTTTCCAAGGGAGTGGATGAAAAACAAAGCTGATCTTAATTCTATTTATAGGATGGATTTGCTGAAAAGTAGGAAAATGGTTGATACTCTGTTTTATTCTGGTGAAATATTGGAGCTGGTTGCTCATAACAATATTGTAAGTACCCTACAAACAAGGCGACTTGCATTAACAAATGTTGTGACCATAGTAGCCCTTGTGCCTGACCACAGTGGGAATTACTTAGATAACTAGGTAGTGCCCTGAGAATTCCCAAAGCTATTTCAGGCTAGTGAAAGGAAACCCACACCAAGCACACAGTGTTTTAGTTTGGCCAAAGTTATTTTAGCCCTAAGCAGTGGCTGAGAGGCAGTGATTGATGTTTTCCCATCATGAAGCACAGTTGGTTAGCTCCTTACTTCGTCTCAAATTTATTGTCACGGAAGGACATTTGTTTGTTACAATATGTCAAGAAGGAAGAAAAAAGTCGTTAAAGGCCAGATAGTTATTAATCATTTTAACTGAGGAAAGGATTTAAAAATCAACTCCACGGTAGGGCCTCTTTAAGTGCCTTACCAATGATCCGTTCTCAAACAATCTTCATTTGTAAGTGACCGTTTTCTCCCCTAGTTGTCAAAAGGCAAGAATTTTTCCCCTCCTTATTATCCTGTGGTCCAGATGCACTAGTTAGGGTTCATCTCATTTCATAAGAACGCATACATCACATTGGTGCAAATAATCAAGCAGCACCTGTTTCACAAAGCCTGGCCAGCCGCGCTCATTAGGCAACAACCAATAGAGGGCAAGTATGGTTTGATGGGGATGGAGGGTGAAAGCTATTAGAAATAGAAAAAGACAAAGGGTTTAGATAGGGGAGATTCCAGCTAAGCCAGCAATGTGCCAATCCATGCAGGCGTCTCCTAGGATCTTTTCTTTATCTGCCACCTACCTCTCTATGCAGTTATATGGCAGAGAAACTCATTGGTCATTCTGCAGTTTGATACTTCCTAGGATTTGGAGGCTGACATGATCTCATTCCTTATCCACTTCCAAGTGACCAATTACTCTTTATCATCAAACACTATTTAACTGTTTCATGCAGGGCACAAAAGTTGGATTTTTAGATGATCTTTAAAGGAAAAACTTGGTTCCCTTGGCCCTGCAGTTAGGTGAGTCAACAGGAGGAAGGCCTTTGACAAAGGCAACCAAGGGCCCTCCAATAGACATTTCACTGTAAAGTTCGTGCCTTTGATGGGAGCGGCTGGGAAGAAGAAAGACAGCTGGAAAAATGCCATGTGCAGGGCTCTCAGAGTTTCCAAACTCTTCACCCTGTTTTTCCTAATGTTGTTCTTTTTCTTTTTTCTATTCTACCAACTGAATTTTCAGCTGAAAACCCTAGAATAGATAAGGCAGAAAGCAGTTTCGCTTAGGGCTTGTTTAGAAATTCATTACAAACTCATTAAATTCATGTTTAATGTAAAGTAGAAGTTTGGGGCCTTGAGTAATCAGGTATGTTTAAGGGAAGATATTAAGATCTCAGCTACATTTTCTTACCATTGCTGTTCCGCACATTGACCCCCTGGGATAAAGCCCAAAGCCAGGAGCAGAAGGGCTAGTGTTTGAAGAATCTTTGTAAACAGTCCCCGGCTCTGCACCCCACCGGTGGAGAGAGTCCTCACTGGAACACCATCTCGGCTACCATAACTTGGTGGAATTTGCAAGGAAGGCCTAGCTCCACTGTACGGTTTCAGCACCCTTGCCTTAGTCAGATTGCTCTTGGAATGAATAAACACAAATATATTTATGGACAACTACAAAAGCTTCCTCTTGTTTCTGAATAATACATTAGAAACAAATCCTTGGCTCTTTTGCTACATTATTTCTCAAATTTTTCACCCTGGTTCACATCAGTTCAACAATGATGACTGGGTAAAGCAAAGACACTGTTTTGGTGAAGAAGAACTTGGAGGTGGAGATATATCTATGCATCACTCCCTCTCAGAGCTTTCCATGCACTCAGAATTAATCCACACTGCTTATCCTGGTGTCCCAGGCCTACATGCTGTGGCCCCCTCCTGCACCTCCAACCTGATCTTACGTGATCATCCTCACTGCTCCTTATACTTTCACCATCTCAGCCTCCTTTCTTTTCTTCCAGTGTTCCAGCCTTCGTCCCATTTTTTTGCATCCCCAGATCTTCACATGGCTGACACTTTTCCTGAACTTCAAGTCAAACGCCACCTCTTCCGAGAGGCCTTCCCTGACCACTTCATATAGCATCAAGCTCTCTATTATGTCATTTCTCTGTAATTCCTTTTTTAACGGTCTATGGTCTGTCTTCCTTCAGCAGAATATATGCTTTACGAGCGTGAGGTCCTTCTCTCATTCACCTGTGTGTCTCCAATGACTGGCACATAGACATGTTTAATCAGCACTACTGAGTAGCTGAATGAACTGGAAGTCAAGAGATCTATGTTCTGTTCCGTCTTTCCCGTTATTAAGCTGTGTTCATTCCTAGAACTCTCTAGGTCTCAACTTCACCTTTCGTATAATGAAAACATTTGAGCCAGATTTCCAAGGTTAGTTTCACACCTGATTTTAAGTTTTTACATTGGCTGTGCTTCATTGAATCCTGTTTCACTTTATGGGCCTAAAAGACTATTTCCACAAGACCATTTCACAAACAGCTCCCACTGACTGAGCCTTTGACATAGTTCTTGGGACAACGATGTTATTATCTCTCATTCATTCAACAAGCATTCTTTGAGAAACAGGGACAAATTAGGCTTTTGGGAATACAGCAATGAGCCAGACCTCTGCTCTCAAGGTTCTTACATTCTCAAGAAGACAAAAACTACAATCAGCAATATCAATACGATGGTAAGTACCATGATAGGGGAGTGTTCTCTGATGGCCCATTAGCAGAACACCTAACATAAGTAGGAGGTATCAGGGATACTTCCATGATACTGTGACAGTTCAAACATGACCAGAAAGCTCGTGTTACCCTGGTGAGGATGAGGAGGGGAAGGGTATTCCAGGAAGAGGCCCTAACATGTGTGAAGGCCTCTGAGGGAGAGAGAGCACGACATGTTTCCATTAAACTTTGCAGTTAGACTGGATGGGGCAGAGGCTGCAGGGACATGACTGAGAAATGTAACTGAGCCTGGCTGTGGCAAAGCCAAGGTCATCTTACGTTGTTTGGTTCTCTGGTTCCTAAAGGAAGAGGCCTTCGTAAGTGTCTTCTGAGACACAAGATCTAGAAAAGGACAAATTGTTTGGTTTGGGCACCTGTTAAATTACGTATTCTCCAGGACACTAGCATATTAAATCCATTTCTATAGAAGATACAAGATTGGTACCACCTCGCGATTTCATTTGACTTTCATCATAATACCCTACACATAATCTCGTATTTAACTGGGATGATTTCAGAGAACTATTTGCAGAGAAGTTCCATTTTTTTTTCCCTTACGGAATATAGAAAATAGCGCTAGATAATACAGTGGATTTTCAAACTTTGCCAATTCCCGCTAACAGCCTTATGTGCTTATTCATCAGTTTTGTGACATTCAGTTTTTATTCTGCTTAATATGGTGTGTCGAGTTCCCCAGGTTCTCAGCGCATGTTGTCATGGTACTAGGGACTGGGTACGAGGCAATATACTGTTGGGAAAAATGGCATTTCTGATAGTTTTTCCCTTTCAATATGTTGGTCATGCCTATGAACACCGAAGAAGTTATCTTGTGCTAATTTGTAAAAGTCTGATGATTTGAAACTTTGTTCTGAGGACATATGAATACAGTTTCGCTATAGACTGAGTTTTAGGGCTCTTCGTCCCCCCCCAAATTCATATGTCAAGCTACCTCAGAATGTGACTGTATTTAGAGATACCCTTTAAAGAGGTGATTAAGGTTAAATGAGGTCATATGAGTTTGCCTTTATCCAATTTAGCTAGTGTCTTTATAGGAAGAGGAGATTGGGACACAGACATGCACAGAAGAAAGTTTATGAAAAGACGGAGGGAAAAGACAGCCACCCACAAGCCAAGGAGAGAGACCTCAGAAGAAACAATCATGTTGACATCTTGATCTTGGACTTTAGCCTCTAGAATTGTGAGGAACTAGATTGTTTAAGCCACCCAGTCTGCGGTACTTTGTTATGACAGTCCTCACAAACGAATACAAACTCTGTCCCCTTTTTTATATGGAGAAGTTGAAGATTACACATAATTCATTCATTTATGAACTAGCCTACTATATCTTTGATTGATTTGAGGGGAAATGTTTACATGTATTTTTTTAGGAATGTATTATCAGGGTTTGCTGTCAAGAGTGTTATCAGCTCCCCCTGACAAGTCTACAAGACCCCCTCGAAGGGGAGGAAATAAGGGAATATAAGAAGGATTAAAGCAAATGCATCAGTTATCAGGAATTGTGGTATTTATGATAATGATACTGGTGAGTCATCCCATCTTCGGAGCATGGTCAGGATAGAGAACTGTGAGCTGAAATGATATCGTAGGCTTTGGAATGAATATACAGTTCATAATTTACAAAATGTATGGGTACTCTTTTGAATGGACAGGTCTTCAGTGGTTTCAGTACTTGGTGTTGTAGAATGAGCATCGATGGAGAAATCTGGAGAGCTGGGTTTTAGATCTGTCACTAGGTCCGTGGAACCTTGGGCCCTCTACTTTTCCTCTGTGGATCTCACAGTTGTCATCCTTGAGCTAAAGGGATTGTCCTAGATGATCCTGTAGGTCCATTCTATCCTTAACATTTATTGAGTGTCCCCAGTGGGTAAATGTGGTTGAAAAACATTTCACACCTCTTTGACTTTTTGGTGGGTTTAAAAGCAATCCATCCAGTTACTAGTTATAGAAGTCAAACTGTAGAAAACTTAGCTCTGCTTCCAAATTTTGAAGGTGTTAATAGAAGCATTATAAACCATTGTTCCTTCAATGTCCGTCTAGTTATTTCATCCACATTTTCCTCTCCATGGGGTCAGTGCTGTGTAGTATTGTAAAATAAATCTGTCTTCTGATTGATAGTATGAAAAATGCTACATAGCCTCAGAACCCAAATGGGTTGTCATGACGACTGATGACATTTCTATCCTGCATAGTGTACTGGGAATACATGGCCTGTGTGTCCCTGCAAACTGTTTCATGTTATTTTTGCAGTGGGAAAGCTGGAGCCAGGAATGGTGTGAAGATAGAAAGTTATCCCACTCAAATCTTCAGATTATGGGCTTAACTTGGGCAGAGATGATGTTTTCTTTTGTTTGTTTTTGTTCTTTTTTGCGGTACGTGGGCCTCTTACTGCTGTGGCCTCTCCCATTGTGGAGCACAGGCTCCGGACGCGCAGGCTCAGCGGCCATGGCTCACGGGCCTAGCTGCTCCGCGGCATGTGAGATCTTCCCAGACCGGGGCATGAACCCGTGTCCCCTGCACCGACAGGTGGACTCTCAACCACTGCACCACCAGGGAAGTCCGAGATGATATTTTATAATCATTAAATCTCTAGGCATTGTATTAAAGTAAGCACGTAGTACATGATTTTTACATAAATAAATGAATAAATATCAGAATTTTGCTGGTACATAACCCCCAACATAAAAGACTTGAGAGAGTGGCATGGACATATATACACTACCAAACGTAAAATAGATAGCTAGTGGGAAGCAGCCGCATGGCACAGGGAGATCAGCTCGGTGCTTTGTGAGCACCTAGAGGGGTGGGATAGGGAGGGTGGGAGGGAGGGAGACGCAAGAGGGAAGAGATGTGGGAACATATGTATATGTATAACTGATTCACTTTGTTATAAAGCAGAAACTAACACACCATTGTAAAGCAATTATACCCCGGTAAAGATGTTAAAAAAAAAAAAAAAAGACTTTTACAAAGTCAGTTAACTTTGGAAAGTCTTATTTATCACAGTGAAGTCGACATTTATGGGTTTTGCTGACCAACATTTACTTACACTCCAATTTTCTTCTGGGATGTCATTCCCTCTCCAACTCTTTGTCAGTGGGTTTTGGGTTAAAGTCACTTTGCCACCAGCCACAAGAGTGGGAAAATGACTTGGGCCTTGCCAATCAAAGCATTATATCCTTGTGTCCGTAGAAACTGATTCAGGGATAGACATGTGACCCAGTTATACTGAGATACACTGCTGAGAGACAGAGGCACACATTCCTCTTTAGCTGGTCTTACCTGAGTGTTGATTGGTCTCAAGCTGTTGGCAACCATATTGCCATCGATGGAGCTTGAGGATGCAGTCATTGGAAGCAAAGCAGAGCCAAAAGATAGGCAGGGACTTGAACCTGGTGACATTGTTTGAGCCACTCCTAAAGTTAGACCTTCCTTTGCACTTATCCATTTTATGAGCCAATAAATTCCCTTGTTGTTTAAGATACTTGGGGTTGCACTTTCTGTCACTTTCAACAGAAACCATGCCTATAGACATAGGCCTACGGTAAGCTTTGAGGGACAGTGGAAAAAATCCTGATCCATGGACAAAACTCTTGACTGTTTAATTTGGGGCAAGTACCTCTTCGAAAATGGGACCAAGTATTCTAGACAGTCCTATTCCTTATGTTCTTAAGGGGATCAAACTTGAAAACACGTTTTTGAAATGTTTTGTAAAATGTAAAACTTCTTTACTGCTGTTAGCTATTAAATTTTTGACAGTGGGGACTGTAAATGTTGCTGCAGAACAACGTTTTGACTGGCAGCTGCTATGTCCGTGATACCTAAATACACATCTCTGTCATTTCATGCCTTAGGCCTAAAGGAAACCATGTGATGCAAAACAATTTTGGTTCAGATAAATCTTTGTTGTGAGGGGCTGTCCTATGCATTATAGGCTGATTGGCAGCATCCCTGGCCTCTACTCACCAGATGCCAGTACACCCCCTACCCCAGTTGTGACCATCAAAAGTGTCTGCAGATGTTGCTAAATGTTCTTTGTGGGAGTGAAGTTGTCCCCCTCCTCCAAAAGAGAATCACTGGTCTAGTGGATGGGTAGATAATTGTACCTAATCGTCTGAAAGAAATGGACACATTAAGTCAAAGATTTCATTTGTTAACTCAATTATGACATTTTATGGAACGCTAATTTTTTTCTCTGTTATGGACTAAATGTTTGTGCCTCCTGAAATTCATATGTGGAACCTCTAACCTCCAATTTGATTTGGAAGTGGGGCTTTGGGGAGGTCATTAGGGTTAGATGAGGTCATGGGGGGGGCTCTAGTGATAGGATTGGTGCCCTTGTAAGAAGAGACACCAGGGAGCTTGCTCTTTCTCTCCCCTTGTACGAAGAAAAGGTCATGTGACCACAAAGCAAACTGGCAGGTGCCTACAAGCCAAGGGAGGAGGCCTTGGGATGAAACCTAGCTTGTTGGCACCTTGATCTTGGACTTCTCAACCTCCAGAACTATAAGAAGTAAGTCTCTGCTTTTTTAGCTACTCAGGCTGTGGTATTTTGTTATAGTAGCCCGAGCTATCTAGTATAATCTCCCAGGCCCTGACCTAAGCTCTGGAGATGCAGTATTAAATATAACACAGTCCTTGCCTTAGGAGTTCACAGTCTAGTGGGGAAGACATATACATACATGTCAACATGAAACCGAAATAGAGTCTGCCTAATGCTACACTCAGTACCCAGCCACCCCAGGGTGGGCAAGTGGGGAAGCAGTTGGGGAATGGACTGAGTTCAAGCTGAGTTATAAATAGGACTAAGTGAAGTGAAACAGGTGACAAGGCCATTGCAGTCAAAAGGCACCATATATGCCTGGTGGACTTGGTGGTGGCAGAGAACATGGTGTTTCTGGGACTTATAGTACCTGGTCTGGCTGAAGTGGTCAGAACTGTGGCTGGGGTGGAGGATAGAGGCCAGGTCATGATCTGGTATGCTATTCTAAGCAGCTCAGACCTATCCTATAGGTTTTGAGGAGCCTCTGAAGGGTTTTAAGTAAACTGTATCTTGCTAGATGTGTTCTTCAATATCTGGCTTCAAAGTAGAGGATGGGCTGGAGAGGGCATGGTTCGTTAAGAGGCTGCTGCAGTAACTTAGTGAAAGATAACACAGCTTAAACTAAAGCAATAGTTATGGAAATAGAGAGGAAAGAGGCAGATTATGGTGACATTTAGGAAGTGGTCTTGACAAGACTTGGTGACTGATTAGATCTGGGGGTAAGGGAGAAGGGAATCAAAGATGTCTCTGAAGTTCTTCTTAGTGTGTGTGTGTGTCTGTGTCTCTGTTCCTTTTCCAGATACCATGGTTAAAACAGGGCAGCTGCGGTTTTCTCGTGGGGACTGAGAACTCAATCCGTATTTGGGTGTTCTCAGGAAGGGGAATAAACTTTAATTCCCACCTTGGGAAGGGGCTGCACTTTAAGAACCTGACGTATCCTATAAAGATGCATATATGTGGCTGATGTCTCTGCCTGAAGGCTGATAAAAATACAAAGAGAAAACACCTTGCTTATAGCAGCCTTAATATATCCTGGAGGGCTATGTTCTTGGGGACCCTATCGAAGGAGAGAGACTGGGGGGAAATAGCTGTCTTGTGCTCACTGATAACCCTCACAATAACTTCACTCGTGGCGTTGATTTGGATTGCCCCCTGAATGTGAATTTCATGCTTGATGTAAGTCATCTCAAAACCCATGGAAAGAATTTGGGCAGAGGAAATGAGATTTGTGTAATCTGCTTTGGCTTCTGTTCTCTTCTAGCATCTCCAGCAACTCTCCCTGCTTCTTTTCCTTGGTGGTTTTAAGCTCTACTTTGTTATTCTGGTTTCTCAGACCTTTTCCCAGCTGTGGTGTGGCAGGCCACAAGGGCAAGTCTAAGCTTGCATTAGCCACTTATTTTTAGTTGGAAAATCTTGTTCCGAATATACATGAAGAAATTATTTGTCCTTTAACTCTGAATGACTTAATGTGGATGTTTCCTGACTGGTTCTTAAAATCAGACAAATCATTTGATCTCAAAGTGAAATCAAATGATTCTCCCAAGCCCCGCTTCTCCCTGCAAGGAGATGACTTATGATATGTTTGAAGAGGGTGTTCATCTGAGCCCACACTTGTATTCATACCTGGGCTGTGTGTGAGTCGGTTGGCCTGGGGAGTCAGGCAGGCATCTGTTTGCATGGGTTGACTTTTAAGGGGGCTTCTGTATGTTAGCTAAAGGAGTAGGAAGTATTTTTGCATGGGTGCCTAGGGTCTGGAACAAGATAGAATGACATGTCATGAGTCCTCCAGCTTACTCCTTGGACTGGGTTGGAATGCCAGTAGGGTAAGAGAGTGAGCCAGGGCTGAAGGAATTTGTTTTCAAAGGCTTAAGTGAGAGGGTGTGGCAGAGAGACAGAGAGAAGGTCACTATCACTGCATGGACGTTACACTTACTTTTGCAGATCTAGGACTGGCAACTTAGGGAACATCCATACGGAGCATGGACGTTGGTTGCAGAAATGATAAACATGAGAAACGTTAGTAGACTTGAGCACATCAGAGTCAACTCTGGGAATCCCCAGGACAACACTGTGGGAGACTGATGAGGATGGTCTGAAGCCTTCCAGAATAAGTTTGAGTAGGGTTTGAGTCATCTTACCTCATTTGTACTTAAAGGCATCTGAGAGACTAGGTTCGCCATAAAAGCCCTGGGCGGGAAGACATTTATCTATATGTGCAGTGGACCTTTAATCAAAAACCTGGAGTGAGTCCCCTGGTAGAATTTCAGTCAATGTCCCCCATCTACTTATCACATTCTCTGACTCTTAAATGTCATCGAAAATCTCTGCTTTCTGAGTGACAAAGCAAAGAATGTGAGATTAGAAACAAATTGCCTGGCTGAACTCTGGGCTGCTTATTATGTAAAATCTGAAAGTGCCATTAGCTCTGCTGAGCTGATAATCATCAAGGCTGTGGTCTAGCGTTTGTGGAAGAGAAGCCAAGACCAGGCTCTCTGAGCTGTTGATTTCCATCTAAATGTTCTGTTTGATTGTGTGTTGATTTGGGAATCTGACTGGTGTGCCATGCACTCATCCTCCCACTTTACTGAGGAAGCTTGAAAGTTAGAACATCCACATTTTAAAAATTTCAAACAGATCCACAAATGGAAGTATTTATGCTCCCGTATTTCCGTGAAAAATACAACAGGCTGTACTGAAAATTTTCAGCAAGTGCTATTTATGCTTATTGCGTGGCACAGGTCCGTCTCAGCTCTGTGTCCAAGTAGTACAGCCCTGTGTGTCTGATTTGGATGTCTGGTTGGAGAAATGAATGATGCTACTGGACAACATCAAAAGTCAAATTCACCCATCATCGTTGCCTATGAAATGAATGATAAAGAAGCTTATATAACGGGGTGGGAGGAAGAAAAGAATCTAATACCCAACAATAGGAGATTTATTAAGTAGGCTATGGTATTCTATAGAAGAATATGTTGCTATTTAAAATGATGCCATGTGTAAGAAGAATATCTAATAACATGGGAAGATACCTATAATGTAATGCTAAGTCAGAAAAGTAGGTTACAAAGATGAATATATACCTCCATATGGAATGTTCCTAGCCCTCGATATGTGGCAGCATTAAGGCTGTGCTTGCTCCTTTTATAGATACAACAGGTCTTTTCTTTTCCTTAGACTACCTGGAAGGATGCTGAGTTAATTGGCAGTATCCTCCCAAGCTCATTAGTCCACGTACAACTTCCTCAGAGCTTGCATTTCCACCGGTTCTGACTCAAGACCATTTGAAATAGATAAAATGGTGGTCAGCCATCCTCTCCTTTGTCACTTTATCTGTTACTCAGAATTTTGAAAACAATTGTAGGCACCAATATCCTGCTTATCGTCTGCATGCCAGCACTTGTATAAAAGCCAATTACAAGGCATTTGTCATTGTTTTTATACCATAACTTGATAATTTTATTTCGACAGGGGCATTTTGTGTTGATAAATCTAGGTAGATTACCAAGTCAGAATACATTTATTAAAATACCAATTAGATCTTGCTCCCTCATCCATCATAAGACCTTTAATTCTTGTGTGGTTTTGGCGGGGTGTTCCAGGAACCATGTTCACCTGAGTAAATGACTTAAATCAAATTGGCATTTTGCAAGGATTACTTTTCTTGAAATTTCAAGGCAAGCCATTCTTCATGTATTCTGAGAATAATAAGCAATATTGTTTTCAAGCCTTACCGCTTCATTGTTGGGGTACAGCATGGGAAATAGCAAGTCTAGGAGGCTGAAGCTGGAAGTGGTTGCTTTCCAAAGGGAGATAATCTCCCAAGGTGCTTACGGACTTGGAAGGAGCACAACCAGTGACATGAGCACAGCGGAAAGTGGAATTAGCAACAGTTAGGGTCTGGAGGAAGAGATGGAGCTAGTGAGAAGAGCAGATGCTGTTCCCTAAATGATCGTTTTGGATGTTCTTAAGATGAACACCATGTCTTTTCCCTCCCCTCTCCCAACTTTTACTTTCTGCCAAAACTAGTTGACAAGAATAATATTTCTTTTTTCCTGAAATGTCTTTTCAGGATTGGGTATTCTGCTGCTTGCTACCTGCCACTGACACCTTGCATGAAAACATGTGCAGCAGGTGGCAGTAAAAGAGCTTCTCCTGAAGGAGAAAACAGAAAAGAAGACAGGAGTTGGGCAGGAAGGAAGGTAAAATAGGAGGAAGCAGAGATGAGAAAAATGGAATAGACTGATTTGGAAGAAAAATTCTTTAGTAAATCTTTATTGAGCACTTATTTGGGGCAAGGCATTATGAGTGTATTCGGTTGACAGTGTCAAAAATGAAACGTGAGCAAGCTCACATAAGAGGTAGAGTTTATTGGAAGGATACTGGTGTAGCTTACAGAATACAGAGAAGAGAAGAAAGCTGGGTTCCCTATGACTTCTGTTTCCCTCTATAAGTTGCTTTTATTCTCTTTAGCAACAGGAGGTTCCTCCCTGAGCACAAGGGAACATGGCCTCAGGCAGTGAACTAACACCACTTTATTTGAGTGATCCAAGATTTGACAGCTCAGCTTAAACAATCTTGTGATGGACTCTGGCCCAGCGTGAGTCACATACCTCCCTTTAACCAATCATGTTGCATTGGCGGGATGGTAGGCTATGATTGGACAGATCTGAGTCATGCACCCATCTTTGGCTGGTGGCAGGGTACCATGATTGACAGTTACCATGAGAACCATGTTTTGAGTTGGAGAGAAGATATTCCTCAAGGAAAGAAGTATTATAAGGAAAGGTGGGAGTGGGGATGGGAAGTGACAGCAAACTCTCCCTGAACAACAGTTGAAGGGAACTAAAATGAGGAATACAAAGATGAGTAAGGTAGACAGAGATACAGAGATAGACAGTGTCCTCAAGAGAGATAGACACTGTCCTCAAGGAATATATGTCCTGCCAGGGAACTAAGACATATTCACAAATACCTTTAACATCCAGAGATGAAAGCAAAAAGTGAAAGAAAAGAGAAAAATGAGGAGAAATAGACAAGAGAAAAGAAGGAAATGTGTTGAGGAGAGAGCCAATAGGCGTAGGTTTTATAGAATAACGAATGTATAAGGTTGTGAGATGATTAAAATGATAGCAGTGGGAAAAGAAAAAAAACAGTAAATATAATATGAAATGTACAAGCTCAGCTAGTCTACACAATATCTCAGAGGACATGGTCCCTGTGCAGGTTCCTTGTGTGGTCATTTTTTTAAAACGAAGCAAAGCAGCAACACAAGAGACCTCATTTTCCCTTCTTACTTTGCAAATAAGCTTATCTTCCAGTTACTAGTTGGCTTTATTTTATATTCCATGGACATAACTCACTGTTTCCTTAAAATAAAAAGATGAAACATTTGGAATAGGAATTGCTGACAAACCAAAATGGTGGAGAACACCCAGGATACAATGCTTAGGAAAGGGGTGGGGCTAGGTCAGGCAGAGTGAGAGACGATGAGGCCTCTGTGTTTGTCAGTTTGGCTGTCGCAGATGCATTTTACTAGGAGCCACAGGCTTGGCTACTATGCCAGGCTGTGATACCAGCTTGCTATGTGGCCTCAGGGAAGTTATTTCGCTTCTCTGGACCTCAAATTTCTCATCTCTGAAATGAGAGAGATTGAATTAAATCATGGATGGCAAACTGTTTCATCATAAGTGCCAATTCTGATCAATTAACTATGGGAAGGATTATGTCTGGGTTCAGTGAGAAAGATTTCAAGCAACGAGACAGGTAACATGTTAAACCATCAGCTGTCATTAGTGCTTCAGTGGGAGTTGGTTTGCTAGGATTTTTCCATGTGAGAGATGAGGCATTTTCCTCCTGGGGAAGAGTATGAGGAAACTGGTCCAGACTCCCATCCATGCAAACAAGCCGAGGGTCTCTCCATCTTTACTGGCAACATCTCTGGAGTGAGATTTTCGTATATTGCTTTCCCAGTTAACACTTTATAGTGGTTTGAAGCTGTGTTTTGATACATAGCTCCTTGAGAATCTAACTATAGTCATGGATCTCCTACCAAAATGCATGAATATCCCCTTTTTTTGCATAAAATTTCAGGAATTTCATAGCCCTCCTAAAGACCAAACATATAGCCCCAAAGTAGCCTTCCAGGACCACTGATATTAAATGAAATAAAACTTTAACATCATGTCAAAACATTTGTAATTATAAATTGTGAAATTAGAAAAAATTATTATGTATTTTAATCAAGTTACCTCTGTCAAAACTAAGTAGCAGCCCACTGCCTATACATGCTACGTGTTTAGTTCCTTCAGTAGGAAAAATTCAAGGATTTCTCTTTTAAGTGACTGGTTGTTTCACTTAAGTAGGATAGCAATTGAGGTAAGTAGTCAGTCACTTTATTTTTATTTATTTATTTACAGCTGTGTTGGGTCTTCGTTTCTGTGCAAGGGCCCTCCCTAGTTGTGGCAAGCGGGTGCCACTCTTCATCGCAGTGCACTGGCCTCTCACTATCGTGGCCTTCCTCGTTGCGGAGCACAGGCTCCAGATGCGCAGGCTCAGTAGTTGTGGCCCACGGGCCCAGTTGCTCCGCGGCACGTGGGATCTTCCCAGACCAGGGCTCGAACCCGTGTCCCCTGCATTGGCAGGCAGATTCTCAACCACTGCGCCACCAGGGAAGCCCGGTCAGTCAGTTTAGAGGTGAAGAGACTTGCTTTAGTTTTTTCACAAGTACAAGGAGGTGGTTAGACTAATGGCCCCTTAAGGTTGGTGTCGGTTATAATGCACTTCACGTTCTAGTGTACAGTTAACTAATTCACCGGCACACCGTTTACTAATGGAATCAAGTTCAACTCTTTAGCTCAGTTTGTGCAAGTAGATGAGTGGCTCTTCAACCTAGTGGGCATACAGATCACCCGGTGTGTTAAAATGCACATTGCCAGGTCCAGATCACAAAATTTGGGATCTCTGAGTATGTGAGAGGGGCCAAGAAATATGCATTTTTAAAACATTCTCCTGGTGATTCTCACGCAAGTGGTCCTGAGGTCCCACTTTGAGAAACATGGCACTCGTGTGAGGCAAAGATCATGGTTTGTTCTGACACAATACCTTGTATAAAGTAGATCATAAGTGCTCATTAACTTGAATTATTCCTGCTTTAGTGAATCATGGGAAAATTGCCTGGGCTCAGAAAAGTTTGGCAGAGTGTTGCATACCATAACATACGAAGCAATGGAAAATGTTAGCACCAAACCATATGTCTTCGGAATCCCAACTAAATTTCCTACACGATGTTTTTTCAGTATGTTGATCATTTTAAACTGCTCATTTTCTAATCCTGAAAAAGGAGCCATGAACGTTCTATAATTCAGTAAAAATGAAATAGATGATGTGGTGACTTTCTTTTTTTTCTGTTATTCTAATTCACCTTGCAAATAGTTGCTTTTTGATGATATGGACATTTAGGTCACCTTAGTGCCATTTCATCAGTGTTTGAAACTGGCCTGGTTTTCTTTTAAAAATAAAACCAAAATCGTCTCTTTTTTTCTTTTTAAACTGTGAGTAGGATGCTTTTCAAATGAATCACTAGAATAAAGGTAAATGGAATCACATGTGTTCACTCCTTTTATGTGCTAGGAATGTTGATAAGTGCTTTATAGCCGTTGTGCTGACTAAGCCTCACGGACAACCCCTTTAAGAAGCAATTGTTATACCCATTTTATGGCTGAAGTTATGGATTCAGAGAAGTAAATTGCTCAAAGTCGCCCAGCCAGTAGCCAGTGGAATTGGAAATTGTCTTTATTTAACATTTTAATGACCCTTTTCCAGCGTACTTGTGTTATCAGGACTTACTGAAGTGATTCCTTGGAACAAACTTTGTGTATCATGACTATAATTTGTCAGTGGTCCACCTGGGCCAGAGAGAATGTTTTGTATTGGATCAGATTCATACTCCAGTGGCAAAGACTAAAACAAAGCCTGATTGTGTGTGTGTGTGTGTGTGTGTGTGTGTGTGTGTGTATAAATCTCCTTGATATTAGGGGAAAAAATAGGTTACTGATAAGACTTCAGTTTATCCAAATTGCTTTCATCTGCTAATCTAATTTTATTATTATATATATTATCTTCTGAGTCAAGCCCGATTTTTCTTGAATCACCTCAGTTTTCTTTTCCTATCACTTTTTATGTTCTCATTATGTGCTAGCTACCAATATATGTACACACACACACACACACACACACACACACACACACACACACAGTCTTCATAGTTGACATAGGAGGTAGACATTATTGCCGTAATTATTCCCATTCTACTCCCGGAAGAACAGATTTGTAGCAAGATCAGATGATTTATTCAAGGCCAAACACATTAAGTGGCAGAACCAGGGTTTGTTCTCGAGTCTGCCTGACTTTGAAAGCCTGTTCTCATAGCTTCTTACGAGCTCTAGCAGGAGTTGCAAACTCGAATGCCAGACTAGTCATGAAAATGAGTGTACCTGGCAGGAGTAAAAAGAAGAAATTACTTGGCTCTTTTGGTCACTTGTCTGTTTTTACAGTTTAAATAGAGAGCTGGGAACAGAGAAATGTTTCTCTGCTATTAGAAAATTACAGGTCAAGTGCAGTAATAAAGGACAAGCGATGTCCATCCTTGGCATTGAGAAACGATGGGGAGTCTGCACTGCTCTGAAATTGGCCATTTAGAGGAGCAGCCGTTACTCCTCCCAAGCCAACTGCTGCATGAGAACATAATGATCTAGGGGGACCAGATTCTCTGAGTTTTCAAGAAAAGTTGGGACTCTAGATTTTTATGTAACATCTCTTAATTTTTTAAAATTGTCTCAGTTTTTTTTTAATTTTAAAATGTCAGCTAAGTAAAATAAGTCTGCCAGCCAAATCAAATTTCTAGACCACTTATTTTCTACCTCTGTAATTATTACTTATTTGACATTGAAAAATAAATAGAAAACCAGTGTATGACATAGCAGTCAGCTTTTCTGTCTTCCCAAGTAGACCATGGTAAGTTCCTCATCCTTCTGCTTTATTAGATTCCCCCGTTCTTTCGTTATGTGCCTGGTAGAGTTAACATGTCTACAGTAATGATGATGTTTGAAGTCCTTAAAACTTAGTCTTTCTTGTTCTAAATATGATGTCACGCCCTTTTGCTTATGAAAAACAATGTGGCAGTGTAAATTATTTCTTTGTCGTGGTAGTCGCTGTCATCAGGTTTTTCAAATAATGCCTTCTCTTGGTTAAGAGCCTGTCACCCGAAGCCGCTGCCCCTGTGTTGCTGGCCCAGAAAGCGTGTGGGAAGTGGTTCTTGCCACCCACGGGCATCACCAGTAGACAGAGCCCTCAGCTCTACTAACCTGTGAAATTGTTTCCCACTTTCCAGCATACTAAAAGCACTAATTGCTTTCTTCAATGAAACAAAACTATCCACTGAGCCAGTTTGTTGAGCTGGGAAATTACTCACCTGTGACAGTTGGCTTATCTCTGGGGTTTTTAAAGAAATGTTAACTGTTGGGACATAATTAACCTTGAAGAGTGAGCTGACCATGTGGGCAACTTTACCTTTCTGAGCCATCTTTGTCTCTTATTTTCAAACCCGAAATCCACTCTCCATGTGAGAAGTGATTTCCCTTTACTTGATGTTAGTAGTCATGTTTTTATGGTTGATGCAGGGATTAATAGTTAAATTCATTACATTTCACAGAGGAAACAACAATATTCATAAACATAATATTCAGTACATGGATGTTAAATGAGGGAGGAGTGTGTTGCTCATGAAACACTATTGCTGATGTGAATTATGGTAATCCTCTTAAAAGGCCAGAGGGAGGGAAGATTAAGGTCTCTTGGCCTCATGCTTCATCTCATTTACTTACACCCCTGTTTTTCACTCAGTTTTCATGTAATGCTCTACATGACACCCTTTTGGATTTGGTACAAGGAGCTGATAATGTTTTGCAGGCATCACCCAAAGCCGATTCCTTCATTCTAGTTGAAGTGATTAGAATACTGGCCGAATTAGTATCTGAAATACATGTCATAACACGGTTGGATATAGTGGGAGTTACTACTCAGTAGGTCACATAAAACACTTCATTCTGCATTTTTAATATAGCACACGCTGTGAGAGGCAACAAAGCAAAGGTGCCTTTAGTCGGAGTATCAACACATATTCCCTAAAGATGTCTCTGGGGAAATAAGAAGAGCAGAGTTCGTTGTGTCATTTCAAAGTGGAAAAGGGAAGCACGTGAGGAGGGGAGCTGAGCAATGTGCTGTGGGGTTTAGGTGGGGAGGGGGCCAGAGATGAGCAACAGAGAATCTGTGGGTTCACAGTTTTTTGGGTCTCTTAAAAAGATGTTCACACTATTGTTTTTCTTTCATTCTTACTTTTTTTAGCTTCATAAAAATGGTAGTTTATTGAAGAAAAATAACACCGTATGAAATTGTATAAAGGAAAAACTGACAGTTGGTCTTCTACCCTCTTCATTCTGCCAAACAGACAAGACCTTGGTTAACGTACTTTACCTCTCTGTAATTTGCTATGTATCCTTGTCTATAAATCAGATATGACAGTAGTATCACCTTCATAGGTTTGTTGTGAGGTTTAAATGAATTAATGTATGGAAACAGCTTATAGCAATGTCATTTCAGATCGGTGTATCTCTCTGTCTGTTGATCTAATTTATCTGCTATCTTATTCCTCCGCTCGCTTTTCACCAGACCAATGTATCAGGAATAACATTTCACGTTCTCACGTAGAGACTATCTCATTCTTTTAACACCTGCTTTATATTTCAAAATGTGAACACACTGTAGTTATCAGTCCTCTTTTAATGAATATTTACATGATTACCATTATTAGGCTATTACAAACAAAATTCTGCGATAAATATCCTTGCACATATACCCTTTCTACACTACCAGAAATGGGATTACTAGGACAAGGGATCTATGTATTTAAGTTTGATAAATATTACCAATTGTCTTTTAAACCAGCTGAGTTGACTTACACTTCTGTTAATAGTATCTGAGACTCCCCTTTTCTCTACACTTTTGCCAGCGTCAAGGGAAGTGATTTTGTTGTGCGGTACTCATGAGTACCTTGTCGTGTGTGTGTGTGTGTGTGGTTTTATTTTGACTCCACTCTCTGGCACACTGCTTTCAGCCATCCACACACCCAAAGGGCAAAGAACAGCTGTATTTCTAGGAGCATATTTATAGAGCTGCTCTATCTAGTTTTCCAGGGAAACAACTTTGGTTTTAACTTAGTGACCTGTTGTACGGATGTGACTCCAAAGTAGAAGCAGTCCACGTCTTGACTCTTCTCTTCCTCTCTGCTGTTCTAAAGCTAAAGTCCTGTGGGACTTTAATGAGTGTTTACTCTTCAGAAGAGGCAGACCTAGTGTGGTGGCAAATGGAGTTGACTGCCAACTACCAATTACAATTATCTGGTTCCTTAAATACCTCCTGCACTGCTCTGCCGTAGTGTGGAACATTCTCCCCTTAGGATTTAATTTTCAGGGACTGTATGAAAAACTGCACTTTATCTCTTTGTCCTCCCTTTAAAAGGCTATTGTTTTTGGCCTAGGGAACCAGTATCATGGAAAGAAAACTGATCTTGGGGTCAGGAGACCTCGATTCTAGTCCCAGGATAGCAAGTAATTAAGAGACTAGAGGTCTGGGTCCAAATTCCACTCTGCCCATTACTTCCTAGGAAATACTGGGGAAAATATTTAACTTTTTGAAGATTTAGGTTCTGCCTGCATAAAATGGTTATAATAACATTTCCTACTGCTATCGATCAACATTCTTGATTATAGGTAATAAAAATGGAGTCTGGCCGTTTTAAGCAGAAGGACTTTTTCTGTAAATGTATCAGGACTTCTCAGATTAATAGGAGGCTATAGATTCAGTTCTAGAAAACAGGCAAGAATTGGGCTCCTTGGAATGCTGGCCACAGGCACAATCTGGCTAGGGTGCCCTTGGTCTCCACTGTGAATACTTATACATTATTCGTATTTACACCATTTCACCGAGGTTCGAATTTCTGAGGGTAGTAATCAGTTGGCCCAGGCTGAATTAAGTACTGTGATACCCAGGCTGCCAGGGACAAGGAAAAGGAGTAACTGCCTCATTTGTCCTCTATGGTGGAAAACATGATGCTGCCTCCAACAAGACCGTGAAGGAAGAATAATGGAGTGATTAATAGCATGGATTTGGGATCTAGAGGCCCTGGGTTCAAGTCCTAGCCCCAATCCTTAATCCATTTGTGCCAATGGAGATGGTTAAGATACATACCTCATTAGAATTATCCTGAGGATTGAATGCATTGATAGGTGTAAAATTCTTAGAACAATATCTGACATATAGTAAGCTCACCAGAGTTGTCTCTTAATATTATTAATTTTCTCAGATAGGAAGGAGTTAATACCGGATAGCCAAACACAAACACAAAAACTGACAAACCTACCCCACCAATATCAACACTTACACATAATAAACATTCAATACTGATGGCAGTTTTTCTTATTGCAATTTATGAATTCCAGCTCCGCAACTAGCTTGTTTTCAACAGCCTGGGCTATTATTACCTTCTTCATCTGTAAAATGAGAGGGTGGCACATGACATTTAAGTTATCTGACAATTGTAAAATACTATGAATGGGACTCAGGAAAAGGCAGAGAGACTGTTGGGAAAAGATAGGGAATGTGGTGCAATTTTGTTGCCAGTTAAGATAGGCACCAGCCACCTGTGGCTGTCGAGCATTTGAAATGAGGCCAGTCTCTACTGAAATGTGATGTAAGAGTAGAATACACAGTAGACTTCAAAGACTTCATGTGAAAAGAAAGAATGTAAGTCATTATAATAGGAATTTTTGAACTATTGGTTACATGTGGAAATGATATCATATATATATACATATATATATGGTTAAATAAAACATACTCTTAAAATTAAATCCCCCCATTTCTTTTTACCTTTTTTTTAATGTGGCTACTAGAAAATTTAAAATGACTTATGTGGTGCACATTATATATCTATTGGCCAGTGCTGGGCTAGAGCAGTTACATAATTGAATACTCTGGAAACAGTTTAATGTTTGAGCCCTGTATTAGTCAAGATATTTTCATTTTCAACTGACAGAAATCCAACTCAATTTTCTCTAAAAAATAGGAGTATTTGGAATATAATGGCTCATCCATAACTGAAAAGTACAGGAATAGCCTATCTTCAGACTTGACTAGAATCTAAGAACTAAGTCTATGTCATTAACACCCTGTGTGAGCATATATGTGAACTCTGTGTGTCCATCTCTTTGCTCTGTTTTCCACTGTGCTGGCCTCACTCCTAGGCAGGTTCTCATTTCAAGGTAACCACAGCACTAATACATCTAAAGCTTTGTACCTCCTAGTCTAGAACAAGAGATGGTCTCATCCCCTTAGTTCCAACAAATCTGGCTTGGGTCATGTGCCCATGCTTGCGCTAATCACTGTGGGATGGCATATTATGCTTTGATTAGCCAGACCTGGGTCACAGGGCACTCTCCGGATCATAGTTGGAGACAGTCATTTGAACCCCATGGTCCGAGAATGAGGATCACCAAGAAAATATGGTTTCTGTTCCTAGAACTAGTCAGAATGGCTTGCTGGGCAGGGAAAATCAATCATCAGAGGCTGTCAGGGGGAGAAAGAGGGTTCCCCTTCCTCTGTTCTTTATCTCATGCTTACCTCTAAGTCATCATCTTCCACTCTTCCTCACATACTTCATCCAGTCAGTCACCAAATCCTGTTAATTTGCCTCTTAGACAGCTTCATACTTAACCCAACATCCCCTGCTCTTGCATTAGCCTCCTATCTGTTCTCTTTAGTTTTAATCTCATTTTGCTGAAATACAAATCTACTTTCCACACTACTTACAGAGTTATTTATTTAATTAATGAAACATATTTTTTTAAAAAAATCATGGGTGTAGAAAACTATACAAAACAAAACGTATGACAATGAATTATTCTAAAGCAAACATTTTTGTAACCACAACCAGGTGAGAGAAATTGAACACTGCCAGACACTCTAGAAGCCCCTTCCATGAGCCCCAGTCCAAACACAATCCCTTTGTTCCTCCCTGTAACTTTTATACTAAAGTTAAAACCGCCCTAACTTTCATACTAAACATTTCCTTGACATCTTTATAGTTATTTCTCCATCTTTCTTTGCATTACAGTTAAACTATTAAAAACTCAGGCTTCTTTTTCTTAAATTTTTTATTGGGGTATAGGTGTTTTACAGTGTTGCGTTAGTTTCTACTGTACAATGAAGTAGAGTTCCCTGTGCTATACAGCAGGGTCTCATTAGTTATCTATTTTATACATATTAGCACATATATGTCAATCCCAGTCTCCCAAAACATCCCCTTCCCCTTTCCCCCCTTGGTGTCCATATGTTTGTTCTCTACATCTGTGTCTCTACTTATGCCTTGCAGACAGGTTCATCTGTACCATTTTTCTAGATTCCACATATAGGCATTAATATACGATACTTGTTTCTCTCTTTCTGACTTACTTCACTCTGTATGACAGTCTCTGGGTCCATCCACATCTCTACAAATGACCCAATTTCGTTCCTTTTTATGGCTGAGTAATATTCCATTGGATATATGTACTACCACACCTTCTTTATCCATTCATCTGTTGATGGACATTTAGGTTGCTTCCATGACCTGTCTATTGTAAATAGTGCTGCAATGAACATTGGGGTGCATGTGTCTTTTTGAGATATGGTTTTCTCTGAGTATATGAAAAATATTCTGTAATGGCCTACAGTGGAAAAGAAGCTAAAAAAAATGGATATATGTATAACTGATTCACTTTGTTGTACGTCTGAGACTAGCACAACATTGTAAATCAACTATACTCCAATGAAAATGTTTTAAAAATTAAAAAGAGAAAAAGAAAATGAAGGGTACAAAAAAAAAAAACTCAGGCTGTTTGAACTATGGAGTTTCTCAGAGTTTAGATTTGGCTGAATGTAAACACATCAAATAATTCAATACGCTCCTCTGCCCTTTGTATTTTCTGCAAAATAGTAGCTGTGTCTAGAGACTGGATCTGACTCAGAGTAGATTCCTTGGCTAGATTATGATGACACATATCTGGTTGTCTTTCATTTTGTGATTAGTAGCCATTGATATTTAATACCTATTTCTATTTGTGATTTGTGAAATGGTGACATGCTGATTCTGTTATTTAATTTTTAGTTATTTATTTTTAACCCTTTATTTATATAAAACTTACATGTCATAAAAGTCATCCATTTAAAAATACAATACAAAGTTTTAAAAATATATTCATGTGGTTATGAAAGCATCACCATAATCTAATTTTAGAATATTTTGTCTCCTCTCAAAAGAAACCCTGTACTTATTAGGAGTTATTTCATACCCACCCCAGCCCATCCTCAAGCCTTAGGCAACCACTAATCTATAGATTTGCCTATTCTGAACATTTCATATAAATGGAATCATACAATATATGTTATCTTGTACTTGATTTCTTTCACTTAGCCTAATGTTTTTAAGTTCTTTCATGTTGGTGCATGTATCAGTACTTCATTTCTTTTTTTTTTTTTTTTTTTTTTTTTTTGTGGTACGTGGGCCTCTCACTATTGTGGCCTCTCCCGTTGAAGAGCACAGGCTCTGGACGCGCAGGCTTAGCGGCCATGGCTCACGGGCCCAGCTGCTCCATGGCATGTGGGATCTTCCCAGACCGGGATACAAACCCGTGTCCCCTGCATCGGCAGGCGGACTCTCAACCACTGCACCACCAGGGAAGCCCTTTTTCTTCCTTTAAGTTTGCAAGCCTTGCACTTCTGTCGTTAAATGTGTACCTTACTGTTTTGTTCTTATTGATGCTATTGTAGAGGAAATTGTTTTCTTACTTTCATTATTGGATTACTCATTGCTACCATATGAGAGTTTGATAGATTTTTTGCTGTATTGATCTTGTATTCTGACACATTGCTGAACTTGTTTATTAGGTCTAATAGGTTTTTTTCCCCTAAATTTCTTTGAATGTTTTTTATATAAGATCATGTCATCTTCAAATAAATATATTTTTACAATACTTTTTCCTCTCTAATCTGGATGCCTTTTATTTCTTTTTCTTGTCTTATTGCTCTGGCTAGAAACTCTAGTACATGTTGAAAAAAGTAGTGGGGGTTGACATCTTGTCATTTTCCTAATCTTAGGGAGAAAGCATTTATTCTTTCATCATTAAGGATGATGCTGGCTGTGGGTTTTCTGTAGATGTCCTTTATCAGATTGAGAAAGCTCTGTTCTTTTCTAATTTGTTGAACATTCTAATCAAAAAAGGTATTAGATTTTGTCAAACGCTTTTTCTGTATCTACTGAGATGGTGATATGGTTTTCAGCCTTCATTCTATTAAGTAATTTATTACATTAATTGATGTTTGAATATTAAATCATTCTTACATTCCTGAGATATATCTGCATTGGTTGCTATGTATAATGCTTCTTTACATGTTGCTGGATTGGGTTTGCTAGTAATTTGTTGAGGTTTTTGTGTCTATATTCATAAAAGATATTTTTATGTTATTTTCTTTCTTGTGATATCTTTGTCTGATATCAGGGTAATATTGACCTCCTAGGTTGTATTAGGCAGTGTTCTCTCCTCTTCTATTTTTTGGAAGAGTTTTCAAAGGATTGGTATTACTTCTGTGAATGTGTGGTAGAATTTATCAGTAAAGGCATCTTAGCCTGGGCTGTTCTTTGTGGGAAGTTTTTAAACTGATGATTACATCTCTTTACTTGGTATAAAACTGTTCAGATTTTCTCTTGCCTCTTGACTCAGTTTCAGTAATTAGTGTCTTTCTAGGAATTTATTCATTTCATGTAAATTATCTAATTTTTTGACATGTAGTTGTTCATGGTAATTTCTTATAATCCTTCTTTATTTCTGTAATGTTGGTAGTGACATTTCTTCTTTCATTCCTGATTTTAATAATTTGAATCTTCTCTACTTCTCTACTGTTTTTGTTTAGTAGAGCTAAATATTTGTTAATTTTCTTGATCTTTTCAAAGAACAACCTCTTGGTTTTGTTGATTTTTCTCTATTCTTTCTATTCTCTATTTTATTTATTTTTGCTCTAGTCTTTGTTATTTCCTTTTTTTTGAATTATCCTGGGCATTGTTTGCTTTCCTTTTTCTAGTTTCTTAAGTAAAATCTTAGGTTACTGATTTGTGATCTTCTTTTTTTAATGTAAATGTAGTCATTTACATATAAATTTCTGTCTCTGAGGAGTGATATAACTAAATCCCATAAGTTCTGTTATGTTGTATTTTCATTTTCACTCATCCAAAAGTATTTTCGAATTTCCCTTGTGATTTCTTTTCTTTAACCAATTGCTTTCTTAAGAATGTTTTGTTTAATATTCACAGACTGATTTCTAATTAAATTCCATTATGATTGAAAACAAGCTTTGCATGATTTCAATCCTTTTATATTTTTCAAGACATTTTATGGCCTAGCATATGTTTATCCTGGAGAATGTTCCTTCTGCAATTGAGAATAATGTATATTCTGCTGTTGTTGAATGAAGTATTCTATAGACTTTTAGATTTAAGCTACTAAGTGGTTTAAGTTTTCTATTTATTTATTCTTCCTAGTTTGTTTTAACAATTTTTGAAAGTGGATATTGAAGTCTCCAACTACTATGTTGAGTTTTCTTCTATTTTTTTTTTCCCCCTTTCTAGTCTGTCAAGTTTTGCTTCATATGTTTTGGGGGTATGCTGTTCATTGCATATACAGTCCTCCACTGGTATCCATGGGGGAATTGGTTCCAGAACCCTCACGTGGATATCAAAGTCTGAGGATGCTCAAGCCCCTTATATAAAATGGTGTTGATTTGCATATAACCTATTTACATCCTCCTAAATACTTTAAATCATCTCTACACTATTTATTTATTAACATTTTTATTGGAGTATAATTGCTTTAATGGTGTGTTACTTTCTGCTTTATAACAAAGTGAATCAGTTATACATATACATATATCCCCATATCTCTTGCATCTCCCTCCCTCCCACCATCCCTATCCCACCCTTTTAGCTGTTCACAAAGCACCGAGCTGATCTCCCTGTGCTATGCGACTGCCTCTCGCTACCTATCTATTTTACATTTGGTAGTATATATATGTCCATATATACACTACCACTCTCTCACTGAAGGAGAAAACTTACCTCAACATGATTCCCACTTCATCTCTCACTCTTTTTACCAGCTTACCATTACCCCTCCCTGTGTCATCAAGTCCATTCTCTAGTAGGTCTGTGTCCTTATTCCTGTCTTGCCCCTAGGTTCTTCATGACCTTTTTTTTTTTTTTTAGATTCCATATATATGTGTTAGCATATGGTATTTGTTTTTCTCCTTCTGACTTACTTCACTCTGTATGACAGACTCTAGGTCCATCCACCTCACTACAAATAACTCAATTTTGTTTCTTTTTATGGCTGAGTAATATTCCATTATACATGTGCCACATATTCTTTATCCATTCATCTGTCAATGGACACTTAGATTGCTTCCATCTGGGCTATTGTAAATAGAGCTGCAATGAATATTGTGGTACATGACTATTTTTCAATGATGGTTTTCTCAGGGTATATGCCCAGTAGTGAGATTGCTGGGTCATATGATAGCTCTATTTTTAGTTTTTTAAGGAACCTCCATACTGTTCTCCGTAGTGGCTGTATCAATTTACATTCCCACCAACAGTGTATGAGGGTTCCCTTTTCTCCACACCCTCTCAGGCATTTATGATTTGTAGATTTATTTTATTTTATTTTATTTTTTTGTGGTACGTGGGCCTCTCACTGTTGTGGCCTCTCCCGTTGCGGAGCACAGGCTCTGGATGCGCAGGCTCAGCGGCCATGGCTCACGGGCCTAGCTGCTCCGCGGCATGTGGGATCTTGCCGAACCCGCGTCTCCCAATTCCGCAGGCGGACTCTCAACTACTGCGCCACCAGGGAAGCCCCATGTTTGTAGATTTTTTGATGATGGCCATTCTGACCGGTGTGCGGTGATACCTCATTGTAGTTTTGATTTGCATTTCTCTAATGATTAATGATGTTGAGCATTCTTTCATGTGTTTTTTGGCAATCTGTATATCTTCTTTGGAGACATGTCTATTTAGATCTTCTGTCCATTTTGAGATTGGGATTTGCTTTTTTTCATATTGAGATGCATGAGCTGCTTGTAAATTTTGGAGATTAATCCTGTGTCAGTTGCTTCACTTGCAAATATCTTCTCTCATTCTGAGGATTGTCTTTTCATCTTGTTCATGGTTTCCTTTGTTGTGCAAAAGCTTTTATGTTTCCTTAGGTCCCATTTGTTTAGTTTTGTTTTTATTTCCATTTCTCTAGGAGGTGGGTCAAAAAGGATCTTGCTGTGATTTATGTCATAGAGTATTCTGCCTATGTTTTCCTCTAAGAGTTTGATAGTATCTGGCCTACGTTTAGGTCTTTAATCCATTTTCAGTTGACTTTTGTGTATGGTGTTAGGGAGTGTTCTAATTTCATTCTTTTACATGTAGCTGTCCAGTTTTCCCAGCACAACTTACTGAAGAGGCTGTCTTTTCTCCACTTTATATTCTTGCCTCCTTTATCAAAGATAAGGTGACCATATGTGCGTGGGTTTATCTCTGGGCTTTCTATCGTGTTCCATTGATATATTTCTGTTTTTGTGCCAGTACCATACTGTCTTGATTACTGTAGCTTTGTAGTATAGTCTGAAGTCAGGGAGCCCAATTCCTCCAGCTCCGTTTTTCTTTCTCAAGATTGCTTCGGCTATTCAGGGTCTTTTGTGTTTCCATACAAATTGTGAAATTTTTTCTTCTAGGTCTGTGAAAAATGCGAGTGGAAGTTTCATAGGGATTTCATAGGGATTGCTTTGGGTAGTATAGTCCTTTTCACAATGTTGATTCTTCCAATCCAAGAACATGGTATATCTCTCCATCTACTTGTATCGTTTATAATTTCTTTCATCGGTGTCTTATACTTTTCTGCATACAGGTCTTTTGTCTCCTTAGTTAGGTTTATTCCTAGGTATTTTATTCATTTTGTTGCAGTGGTAAATGGGAGTGTTTTCTTAATTTCACTTTCAGATTTTTCATCATTAGTGTATAGGAATGCAAGGATTTCTGTACCTTAATTTTGTATCCTGCTCCTTTACCAAATTTATTGATTAGCTCTAGTAGTTTTCTGGTAGCATCTTTAGGATTCTCTATGTATAGTATCATGTCATCTGCAAACAGTGACAGCTTTACTTCTTCTTTTCCAATTTGGATTCCTTTTATTTCTTTTTCTTCTCTGATTGCTGTGGCTAAAACTTCCAAAAATGTGTGAATAATAGTAGTGAGAGTGGGCAACCGTGTCTTGTTCCTGATCTTAGTGGAAATGGTTTCAGTTTTTCACCATTGAGGATGATGTTGGCTGTGGATTTGTCATATATAGCATTTATTATGTTGAGGTAAGTTCCCTCTATGCCTATGTTCTGGAGGGTTTTTATCATAAATGGGTGTTGAATTTTTTCGAAAGCTTTCTCTGCATCTATTGAGATGATCATTTGGTTTTCTCCTGCAATTTGTTAACATGGTGTGTCACATTGATTGATTTGTGTATATTGAAGAATCCTTGCATTCCTGGGATAAACCCCACTTGATCATGGTGTATGATCCTTTTAATGTGCTGTTGGATTCTGTTTGCTAGTATTTTGTTGAGGATTTTTGCATCTATGTTCATCAGTGTTATTGGCCTGTAGTTTTCTGTCTTTGTGACATCTTTGTCTGGTTTTGGTATCAGGGTGATGGTGGCCTTGTAGATTGAGTTTGGGAGTGTTCCTTCCTCTGCTGTATTTTGGAAGAGTTTGAGAAGGATAGGTGTTAGCTCTTCTCTAAATGTTTGATAGAGTTCTCCTGTGAAGCCATCTGGTCCTGGGCTTTTGTTTGTTGGAAGACTTTTTTTTTTTTTGGGGGGGGGTATGCAGGCCTCTCACTACTGTGGCCTCTCCCATTGTGGAGCACAGCCTCCAGACGCGCAGGCTCAGTGGCCATGGCTCACGGGCCCAGCCACTCTGCGGCATGTGGGACCCTCCCGGACCGGGGCATGAACCCGTGTCCCCTGCATTGGCAGGCGGACTCTCAACCACTGCGCCACCAGGGAAGCCCTGCTGGAAGATTTTTAATCACAGTCTCAATTTCAGTGCTTGTGATTGGTCTATTTATATTTTCTATTTCTCCCTGGTTCAGTCTTGGAAGGTTGTGCATTTCTAAGAATTTGTCCATTTCTTCAAGGTTGTCCATTTTATTGGCATATAGTTGCTTGTAGTAATCTCTCATGATCCTTTGTATTTCTGCAGGGTCAGTTGTTACTTCCCCTTTTTCATTACTAATTTTATTGATTTGAGTCTTCCTTTTTTTCTTGATGAGTCTGGCTAGTGGTTTATCAATTTTGTTTATCTTCTCAAAGAACCAGCTTTTAGTTTTATTGATCTTTCCTATCATTTCCTTCATTTCTGTTTCATTTATTTCTGATCTGATCTTTATGATTTCTTTCCTTCTGCTAACTTTGGGGTTTTTTGTTCTTCTTTCTCTAATTGCTTTAGGTGTGAAATTAGATTGTTTAGTAGAGATGTTTCTTGTTTCTTAAGGTAGGATTGTATTACTATAAACTTCCCTCTTAGAACTGCTTTTGCTGCGTCCCATAGGTTTTGGGTAGTCGTGTTTTCATTGTCATTTGTTTCTAGGTATGTTTTGATTTCCTGTTTGATTTCTTCAGTGATCTCTTGGTTATTTAATAGTGTATTGTTTAGCCTCCATGTGTTTGTATTTTTTACAGATTGTTTCCTGTAATTGATATCTAGTCTCATAGCATTGTGGTCAGAAAAGATACTTGATACGATTTCAATTTTCTTAAATTTACCAAGGCTTGATTTGTGACCCAAGATATGATCTATCCTGGAGAATGTTGCATGAGCACTTGAGAAGAAAGTGTATTCTGTTGTTTTTGTGGAATGTCCTATAAATATCAATTAAATCCATCTTGTTTAATGTATCATTTAAAGCTTGTGTTTCCTTATTTATTTTCTTTTTGGATGATCTGTCTATTGGCGAAAGTGGGGTGTTAAAGTCCCCGACTATGATTGTGTTACTGTCAATCTCCCCTTTTATGGCTGTTAGTATTTTCCTTATGTATTGAGGTGCTCCTATGTTGGGTGCATAAATATTTACAATTGTTATATCTTCTTCTTGGCTTGATCCCTTGATCATTATGTAGTGTCCTTCTTTGTCTCTTGTAATAGTCTTTATTTTAAAGTCTGTTTTGCCTGATATGAGAATTGCTACTCCAGCCTTCTTTTGATTTCCATTTGTATGGAATATGTTTTCCATCCCCTCACTTTCAGCCTGTATGTGTCCCTAGGTCTGAAGTGGGTCTCTTGAAGACAGCATATATACAGGTCTTGTTTTTGTATCCATTTAGCCAGTCTGTGTCTTTTGGTTGGAGCATTTAATCCATTTACATTTAAGGTAATTTTTGATATGTATGTTTCTATTCCCACTTT
This sequence comes from Delphinapterus leucas, assembly GCF_059928025.1. Taxonomy (NCBI): domain Eukaryota; kingdom Metazoa; phylum Chordata; class Mammalia; order Artiodactyla; family Monodontidae; genus Delphinapterus; species Delphinapterus leucas. The sequence goes on from NC_143131.1 coordinate 122,250,694, forward strand.
CTTAATTGTTTTGTGTTTGTTATTGTAGGTCTTTTCCTTCTCTTGTGTTTCCTGCCTGGAGAAGTTCCTTTAGCATTTGTTGTAAAGCTGGTTTGGTTGTGCTGAATTGTCTTAGCTTTTGCTTGTCTGTAAAGGTTTTAATTTCTCCGTCAAATCTGAATGAGATCCTTGCTGGTTAGAGTAGTCTTGGTTGAAGGTTTTTCCCTTTCATCACTTTAAATATGTCCTGCCACACCCTTCTGGCTTGCAGAGTTTTTGCTAAAAGAGTATCTGTTAACCTTCTGGGGATTCCCTTGTATGTTGTGTGTTGTTTTTCCCTTGCTGCTTTTAATATTTTTTCTTTGGATTTAATTTTTGACAGTTTGATTAATATGTGTCTTGGCGTATTTCTCCTTGGTTTTATCCTGTATGGGACTCTCTGTGCTTCCTGGACTTCATTAACTATTTCCTTTCCCATATTAGGGAAGTTTTCAACTATAATCTCTTCAAATATTTCCTCAGTCCCTTTCTTTTTCTCTTCTTCTTCTGGGGCCCCTATAATTCAAATGTTGGTGCATTTAACATTGTCCCAGAGGTCTCTGAGACTGTCCTCAATATATTTCATTCTTTTTTCTTTATTCTGCTCTGCAGTAGTTATTTCCACTATTTTATCTTCCAGGTCACTTATCCGTTCTTCTGCCTCAGTTATTCTGCTATTGATCCCTTCTAGAGAATTTTTAATTTCATTTATTGTGTTGTTCATGATTTTTTGTTGCTCTTAGTTCTTCTAGGTCCTTGTTAAACATTTCTTGTATTTTCTCCATTCTATTTCCAAGATTTTGGATCATCTTTACTATCATGATTCTGAATTCTTTTTCAGGTAGACTGCCTATTTCCTCTTCATTTGTTAAGTCCGGTGGGTTTTTACCTTGCTCCTTCATCTGCTCTGTGTTTCTTTGTCTTCTCATTTTGCTTATCTTACTGTGTTTTGGGTCTTCTTTTCGCAGACTGCAGGTTTGTAGTTCCCATTGTTTTTAGTGTCTGCCCAGTAGCCTAGGTTGGTTCAGTGGGTTGTGTAGGCTTCCTGGTGGAGGGGACTAGTGCCTGTGTTCTGGTGGATGAGGCTGGATCTTGTCTTTCTGGTGGGCAGGTCCATGTCTGGCGGTGTGTTTTGGGATGTCTGTGACCTTATTATGATTTTAGGCAGCCTCTCTGCTAATGGGTACAGTTGTGTTCCTGTCTTGCTAGTTGTTTGGCATAGGGTGTCCAGCCCTGTAGCTTGCTGGTCGTTGAGTGGAGCTGGGTCTTGGCATTGAGATGGAAATCTCTGGGAGAGTTTCGCCATTTGATATTATGTGGAGCTGGGAGGTCTCTGGTGGACCAATGTCCTGAACTTGGCTCTCCCACCTCAGAGGCACAGCCCTGATGCCTGGCTGGAGCACCAAGAGCCTGTCATCCACATGGCTCAGAATAAAAGGGAGAAAAGAAAGAAGGAAAGAAAGAAAAATATAAGATAAAGTAAAATAAAAGTTATTAAAACAAAAAATAATTATTAAAAAATAACTTTTAAATAATTAAAAAAGAAAGAAGGAAAGAAGAGAACAATGAAACCAAAAAACAAGTTCACCAATGATAACAAGTGCTGAAAACTATAGTGAAAAACAAAACAAAACAGACAGAACCCAGGACAAATGGTATAATCAAAGCTATACAGACAAAATGACCCACAGAAGCATATGCATACACACTCACAAAAAGAGAAAGAGGGAAAAAATATATACGTATCGTTGCTCCCAAAGTCCATCTCCTCAATTTGGAATGATTTGTTGTCTACTCAGGTATTCCACAGATGCAGGGTACATCAAGTTGATTGTGGACATTTAATCCACTGCTCCTGATGCTGCTGGAAGAGATTTCCCTTTCTCTTCTTTGTTCGCACAGCTCCTGGGGTTCAGCTTTGGATTTGGCCCCGCCTCTGCGTGTAGGTCGCCTGAGGGTGTCTCTTCTTCGCTCAGACAGGACGGGATTAAAGGAGCAGCTGCTTCTGGGGCTCTGGCTCACTCAGGCTGCGGGGAGAGAGGGGTACAGATGTGGGGCAAGCCTGCGGCGACAGAGGCCAGCATGACGTTGCACCAGCCTGAGGCGTGCAGTGTGTTCTCCTTGGGAAGTTGTCCCTGGATCACGGGACCCTGGCAGTGGCGGGCTGCATAGGCTCCCAGGAGGGGAGGTGTGGCTAGTGACCTGTGCTTGCACAGAGGCTTCTTGGTGGCGGCAGCAGCAGCCTTAGCGTCTCATGCCCGTCTCTGGGGTCTGCACTGATAGCCACGGCTCATACCCGTCTCTGGAGTTCCTTTAAGCGGCGGTCTTAATCCCCTCTGCTTGGCACACCAGGAAACAAAGAGGCAAGAAAAAGTCTCTTGCCTCTTCGGCGGGTCCAGACTTTTCCCCAGATTCCCTCTCGGCTAGCCGTGGTGCACTAACCCCCTGCAGGCTGTGTTCACGCCGCCAACCCCAGTCCTCTCCGTGGGATCTGACCAAAGCCCGAGCCTCAGCTCCCAGCCCCCACCTGCCCCAGCGGGTGAGCAGACAAGCCTCTCAGGCTGGTGAGTCCTGTTCAGCACCGATCCTCTGTGCGGGAATCTCTCCGCTTTGCCCTCCGCACCCCTGTTGCTGTGCTCTCCTCTGTGGCTCTGAAGCTTCCCCCAACCCCGTCTCCGCCCATGAAGGGGCTTCCAAGTGTGTGGAAACCTTTCCTCCTTCACAGCTCCCTCCCACTGGTGCAGGTCCTGTCCCTCTTCTTTTGGCCCTGTTTTTCTTTTGCCCTACCCAGGTACGTGGGGAGTTTCTTGCCTTTTGGGAAGTCTGAGGTCTTCTGCCAGCATTCAGTAGGTGTTCTGTAGGAGTTGTTCCACGTGTAGATGTATTTCTGATGTATTTGTGGGGAGGAAGGTGATCTCCATGTCTTACTCTTCTGCCATCTTGAAGCTTCCCCCCTCTAGATTATTTATACCTGATGCAATGTTAATGCTATATAAATAGGTGTAAATACAATGTAAATGCTATGTAAATAGTTGCCAGTATGTTAGATTCAAGTTAGCTTTTTGGATCTTCCTGAAGACTGTTTTTTGTTTTTTTGTTTGATATATTTTATCTGCATTTGGTTGAATCAGTAGATGCAGAACCATGAATATGGAGGGCCAACTGTATGTTTATAGTAGTTATATTTTCCTGATGGACTTATCCTTTTGTCATTATGTCTCTCTTCATTTCCAATAATTTTTGTTTCTTTTAAAGTCTATTTTTCATATTATTATTTGAGAATAATATTTTTAAAGAATTCTCGTATTATATATTATATAAAATTAATATACAATCTCATTATATATTGTATGTGAGAATAATATTCTCATATTATTATAAAATCTATTTTCTTACATTAGGCTAGCCAGCTCAGGTCTTTTACGGTTGTTGCTTACTTGGCATATCTTTTATAAACTTTTACGATTTGTATCTTTGCATCTAAAGTATGTTTCCTACACAAAGCATATAGTTGGATCTTATTTTATATCCCATTTCACAATCCTTGCGTTTTGATTGCATTATGTAAACCATTAACATATAACATTATTGCTATGTTTGGATTTATATCTGTGATTTTGCTTTTTGTTTTCTATATGTCTAGAGTATTTTTAAAAAAATATTATTCTCCTTTATTACCCTCTTTTGTAGTAAGTGTAATTTTTAGTGTACCATTTTAATTCCTTTTTGTATTTCTTTTCATAGTGGTTGCTCTAAGCCTTATTTCAAATTTATTCATAGCTTCAGGGAAATATAGAAGTGTTACTTTTATATGGCTCCATTTCCTCCCATCTTTCCAACATTTTTGTGCATTTACTATTATACATTTTATGTTTATATATGTTGCAAACCAAAAATACGTTGTTATAATTTTCACTTTGTATAATTTTATATCTTTAAAAGAAGCTAAGAGAAGAAAAGAAAGTGAGTATATATTTATTGAGTTTGTTATGTTAACTTTTTTATTTGCCCTTTCTAGTTCTCTTTATTCCTTCCTTTGGATTTGAGTTGCCATCTGGTTTCATTTTCTTACTCCAATACAGCTTTGTTCTGACCAGTCTTCTTTGTGTGCTATTGTCAAATATATTAATTTTGTATGATATAGGCTCCATGTTACAATTATATCACATTGTTTTATGTAATTGTTTGTAAATCAGTCAAGAGAACAGACAAAATGAAATATGTAATTATACTATCTTTTGAAATTGCCTATATAATTACCTTTAATGGTGCTCTTTGTTTTATCATGCAGTTACCATCTGGTATCACTTGCTTTTTAGCATGAAGAATTTTCTTTAGTTTTTCTGGTAAGGAAGATCTGTTAGCAACAAATTCTCTCAGGTTTTGTTTGCCTGGGAATGTCTTTAATTTGCCTTCATTTTTAAAATATAGTTTTGCTGGATATAGTATTCTTGGTTGATAGTTTTTTACTTTCCATACTTTGACTATGCCACCCCACTGCATTCTGACCTCCATTGTTTCTGATGAGAAGTTAGTTGTTAACCGTATTGGAGTTTTTGTACATGGTGAGTTATTTTTCTCATGCTGCTTTTAACATTCTGTCATTGTCTTTCAACACTTTTATTATGATGTGCCTTGATGTGAATCTCTGTATTTATCCTATTTGGAGTTTACTGAAGTTCTTGGATGTGTAAATTAATGTTTTAAGTTAAATTTGGAAACATTTTAGACATTACTTCTTCAAGTATTTTTTCTCTCTTCTTTCCTACTGGTACACCTATTCTGGTGACAAGATAATGAATTGGTTCCCTGTCATCCTCCATATGTGATGTTACTATATATATATATATATATATATATATATATATATATATATATATACTTTTTTTTTTTTTTTTTTTTGTGGTACGCGGGCCTCTCAATGTTGTGGCCTCTCCCGTTGCGGAGCACAGGCTCCAGACACGCAGGCTCTGGATGCGCAGGCTCAGCAGCCATGGCTCACGGGCCCAGCCGCTCCATGGCATATGGGATCTTCCCGGATCGGGGCACGAACCCGTGTCCCTGCATTGGCAGGCAGACTCCCAACCACTGCGCCACGAGGGAAGCCCGACTATATTTTTATTATCATCATCAATTCATGGGTTTAAAGTTATATAATCAGTTTAAATTTATTGCATTTATTATCATTATAAAGCTCAAATTGTTCTGTCTTTGGCCTGTGGGAGTTTCTTCAGTTTGTCTTCTGAGTCTTTTTGACATGAATTTAGTAGTCATTGATGACTTTCTTGCTATCAGGTATGATGAGGTATTCCAGGCTCATCTGCTATATTTTCTGCCTCTGACCTGGAATTAATTTTCTCCAAGAAGGTTTGGTTTATTTTAGTGAGAAATGGTATTTCAAAATCACAATCTGGGTGGTAAAAGTGCTCATTGGTACTGGAGTAGTCATGTACACATATCTTATAGATTCATATTGATGCTTACAATTCAGATTAAAAACTTCAGGGTCTTTACTTAAGCTCTTCTCTAGTATATCTGTTTTCCTTTCCTCCACATCAGAAATTATAGTATATAATCAATGCACACTATTCTCTCTTTCTCCTAGACTTCATTTAATCTTAGTTCTACAAGTATATCAATTTGATCAGGGAAGCAGACCATTTTGAATGATATGGAGTAAGGGATGGGTCTTGGGGGTTAGGTTTTACATAATTGTGAGAGCTAGTGAAGAAGTCTGTTGAAGGCCATTTCCTCTGAGTCTGGTGTTGGGTCTGAAGCTGATGTAGGTAAGCAGGGAAGAAACACTGCACATGAAGCAGAAAAAAGCAAGCAAAAAGTGGAACCCACAAAGAGAATCTGTGTCTAATGTTTGTTTCTCACTACCTACAACCCCAGCAGTGTAGTGATTGCAGAAGAAATTGGTGCCCTTTGCCATAGAGTTGCACACATGCTTGACTGAGGACCCAGAGAAGCTGAAGAAAGATATTTGATAGGAATTGAAGGGGGTTAGGACCTAGCTGCTGCCAGATACCAGCAAGGTGAACTAGTAGATAGCAACTACATGGGCAAGCTGTAGTAGTACATGGAGTCCCATACTGACATTCACAGAATAATGGCTACAGTTCTACTTCTGCTTTCCAAATTTTATGCAGATTTCTGTTATAGACAACTCTAATCTAGGAATATACAGGGAAAGGAATTCTGGAAAACACAACTCTAGCTTGGTTAAATTGACTTAGCAGTAAACTACTACTTCAAATAGATATGTATTTAATGTTAACCACAAGTCCTTATCTTGGCACCTCTTTAGTCATTTTGGTTAGCTAAAGCTTGTTGTATTATAGATTTTCCAGAAAATTCTCAAGAGAATCCCTTAGTAATCACAGTTGATAACAGTTTGTGCCACTTATACCTGTAAGATAGTTTTGCTAGATATAAAATCTCGGCTTATACCTTCTTTCTTTGAACACCCTAAATATGATATTCCATTTTCTTTCGGTGTGAAGTATTTCTATCAAAAAGTCTGATGAGGGCTTCCTTGGTGGCGCAGTGGTTGGGAGTCCGCCTGCCAGTGCGGGGGACGCGGGTTCGGGCCCTGGTCCGGGGGGATCCCGCATGCCGTGGAGCAACTAAGCCCATGTGCCACAACTGCTGAAGCCTGCGTGCCTGGAGCCTGTGCTCCGCAGCAAGAGAGGCCACCGCGGTGAGAGGCCCGTGCACCTCAATGGAGAGTGGCCCCCGCTCACCACAGCTGGGGGGAGCCCGTGCCCAGCAACGAAGACCCAACACAGCCAAAAATAAATAAATAAATTAAAAAAAAAAAAAGTCTGATGATAATTTAATATTCTTTCCCTAATAAATCAGATGTTTCTTTTATTTTCCTTAAAGTCAAATATACATATATGAAATAATTGAATTTTCTTGATTTATAGTCCTTAACATGTTCTCTGTTCCCTTGCTTCAGTTTTCTTCTTTAGCAATGTCTATCATCTATTTGTTGAAAAAATTTTTTGCTTATGTTCAGTATTTGTCACTTCATTTAGAACCCTTTTGATCTCTTATTTTTTATAAGTATCCTTTTTTCACCTTTTATTTCTGTTAAGACATGTGTTGTGTTTTTGCACTCTTGTGTTCCTTCTAGCTGTCTTTATTTCTTAAAGTATTCTTTATTATTATTCTTTTATAAACACTGTCATCTAAATTGTGTCTTTTCTGATTCCAGTTTGTGTTATTCTTCAATATTTTGTATTAATCTCTTAAAGTATTTGAGCTTATTTTGAAATAATGGATTGTAGTTTTAATCTTCTTTACATGCATGTTTTTCTGACAGGTATTCATTGTCTGTAGGTATGTTATTTTGCTATTTTTTTCTACTTCTTATAATTTTTTTTTTTTTTTGGAAATTGTTACTCTGCCACCTGTTCTCACTTTTCTTATTTTGTTGTATAGAATTTGAGCTCAACAATTTTATGTTGCTTATTTTTGTGGGAAATTATCTTTCCTGACCTTTTAGAATGAGGTGAGGTTCAGGGATGTTCTAATTTTACAGAGCTCTCCCTTCTGTTGTTTTAATATAATGTTAAAAACATGGTTGCTGCTCTCTCAGATTTCCTGGCTACATTCTTCTCATTTTGGCCTACACTGTATTTTTCATTTATTTCTGTTCTATCTTGTTCAATTTTTATTCTACTCCTAGCAAATTTCAGTTACACAATACAGCATTATCAACCATAGTCACTATCTTATGTTAGATCCTCAGACCTTATTCATCTTACAGCTGAAAGTATGTACCCTTTTAACAACCACTCCCTACTTACCTCATCCCCAGCCCCAGGCAACCATTTTTCTACTCTGTTTCTTGAGTTTGAGTTTCTTTTAGGTTCCACATATAAGTGATACCATGCATTATTTGTCTTTGGCTGTCTGACTTATTTCACTTAGCATAATGTCTTCAAGGTCCATCCATGTTTTTGCAAGGGACAAAATTTCCTTCTTTTTCATGGCTGAATAATATTCCATTATATATATATGTTATATATCATATGTAACATTTTCTTCATACATTTATGTATTGGTGGATACATAAGTTGTTTCCATATCTTAACTATTGTGAGTAGTGCTACAGTGAACATGGGAGTGTAGATATTTATTTGAGATCCTGATTTTATTTCCTTTTGCTAATATCCAAAAATGGGATTGCTAGATCTATGGTACTTATATTTTTAATGTTTTTTTGGAAAGTCCATACTGTTTTCTCTAGTAGCTCTTCCAATGTACAGTCCCATCAATAGTGCACAGGTGTTCCCTTTTCTCCACATCTTCACCAACACTTGTTATCTCTTGTCTCTTATCTTTTGATAGCCATTCTAACAAATGTAAAGTAATAATATCTCATTGTTGATTTGCATTTCCCTGATTATTAGTGGTGTTGAGCACCTTTTCATGTACCTGTTGGCCATTTATATATCTTCTCTGGAAAAATGTCTATTCAGATCCTCTGTCCATTTTTAAATCAGTTTTTTTGCTATTAAGTTGTATGAGTTCTTTATATATTTTGGATATTAACCCCTTATCAAATATATGATTTGTAAATATTTTATTCCATTAGGTTGCCTTTTCATTTTGTTGATGGTTTCTTTTGCTATTCAGAAGCTTTTTAGTTTGGTGTAGTCCCACTTATTTATTTTTGCTTTTGTTGCCTTTGCTTTTGGTGTCAAATCCAAAAAATCATTGTCAAAATTTATGTGAAAAAGTTTACCCCCTGTGTTTTATTCTAGGAGTTTTGTGGTTTCTGGTTTTAAATTTAAGTCTTTAATCCATTTTGAGTTGAATTTTGTATATGGTGTAAGATAGGGATCCAGTTTCATTCTTTTACATGTGGCTGTCCAGTTTTCCTAACACCACTTATTAAAGAGACTATCTTTTCCCCATTGTATATTCTTGATGTCTTTGTTATAAATTAATTGCCTATGTATGCTGATTTTTCAATTCCTCTTTTTATGTGGGTATTCAAGTGTTTTAAAGCAATGCTGCCACCTCTTCCATTTCTCCCAAATCCTGCAGAACAATCTTTTGGAAACATAAATCTAAATATGATACTTCTGTGCTTTAAAAATAATGATTTTATATATTTTTATTATCCTTAGATAAAGTCCATGCTTCTTAAAATGGCCTAGAAGAGTGGTTCTCAAACTTTGCTTGGTACTGGAATTACCTAGGGTGTTTTTAATAATCCTGATGCCCAGACTGTGCTCAAGACCAATTAAATTAGAAGCTCTGCAGATGGAATCAGGCATTTATATTTTTTAAAGCTCCCCCAGATGATCCCAATATTTAAGAACCATTGACTAGAAGGCCCTTGACCATCTGATCCAGCATTTTTCTATTTCTCTATCTCTCCATGTTGATGTGGCCCGACAAGCCCACATATAATCCACACATCAGTCATATCAAATTACTTATAGTACTAAAATTCATTACCCTATCTCTTTGCATATACTGTTCTCTTTGCCTCAAATTACCCTTTCCCTCTAAAATAACTATTCACCTGATGATCACCATATAGCTTGATGGTAGCAGATCTAAAGATTATTACAGATACCTGGTTTTAACAAAAAGTAAGGGAAATGGCTGATTCTTGTAAATTTAGGTTTTCTTTCTTCATACTATGCTCAGTGTGGGATCTGACTGCGTGATATTACGAACCATTTCTTGCTCGGAGGTGAGCCTTCAGCTCTCTCTGGTGATCTCCAGATCACCAGAGTTCTGGTCTTTGAGAAATTTTTTGAGAAGGATTAGTTACTGACCAGGACCTCTATAGGGTGTTCACTTCTCCGAGTGATGATTTATATTTATAATACTGGGGCTGAAGTTGGAAATTAGACCTGCCACTTTAAAATATGCTTGGTCTGGCTCTGGTATTGTGAAGAGTGGATTCTTATCAGCAGTTGCATTAAAACAGCAGCAGAGACAAGAGCAAGCATATTTTTTAAATGACAGTTCTAAGGAGCCTTCCTGTTTTAGGCTAAATCATGATTCCAAAATGCTAAGCCCTGGATTAAAGATTTTGATTTGTCTCCATATTCTCTTAATCAAATCTCCTTTCCTTAATGCTTGTACCCTTAGGAAAAATGAGAAACCACTCCTTCCTAATGGCTTTTATTGTATCACATTAGGTCCCAGTAGATACCAAATAACTCACCTTTGTTTGGAATAAGATAAACTTTTGGTACAACCAATGAACCATCTTGAAGCAGTTGAAAAGAATGTCATAGATTCATCTTTACAGTTGTGGAAAGATGATATAAAGTCTGAAAGGATTCAAACCAACATAGTAAAAATAGTTACTTCTTTTTGATGAAATTGCACACAGGTGGTTTTATGTTTGTTTCAGTGTTTTCATCTGATCTTTCCAATTTTCTCATGGTGAATATCTTCATACATATACATTTAAAGAGGTTAGGTGTAGCTAGAAAGTTTTCTTCTACGGTAGGAGAGATTGCCTTTTTCAAGACTTTATTGAGGGATTTGTAGAATCCATCACTTTTCATATTTTTCATACTTTTCATATATTTTTCATCTGAACAGAGAAGCTAAAGAGTGTCTCAAAGCAACTTAACCTACTTCCTTTCACTTCTCAATGCTGCAGAGGTCTCAAGTTATGATTCCCAATTAAAGGAGAGAGAGAATATTTTTTTGACTGGATAGTTAATTTGTTAAAATTATTTTTACTCTCCAATCCTGTACTTGGGATAAATGGCACATGAGGACACAGGAAAGGCCAACTGGTGATTCTGTGTCTGTTTTCGTGTTGCATGGATTGGTTGCCCCATAGGGCTCAGCTTTGTCTGTGCTGGTTCTGCCTCGCCAGGAGATAATGGCTAAGAGGGAGACATTAATTACATGTTAGAAAGGACAAACCAGTGCAGTAGCAAGGCATTGAAACACAAATCTCGCTCTTTTTGGAAGCTCTATTAAAATCTAACTTTAATCATGAATTGTGGAATAGAACACAGGCAGTTAGGAGCTGCTAAAATATTAACACATCTATTGAAACAGAAACCCAGGCACTTTATTATCCTCATGACCAGCTCTGGGATTTCATAATTAAGTCTTTCAATTTGATTTATTTAGACTCTAAGCAAACTTTCAAAGTGAGTTTGAGGGGCTTTGTACTTTGAACATGAATGCATTGCACTTCCCGAGGCAATTTAGAACTAGGGTTTTATCACTTCAACACCCTGGCTTAGAAGCAGGTATTCTGAGAAACTTCTTCTGAGCACACTTAACTCATTAACTGTGAGAAGGACCTCAGACATCTGCCTTAACAATGAGAATCATCAGGAGGGAGGGAGAGAGGGAAAGATATAATACTCAGGAGGGAAACTGGTATTAGTCGCAGCATCTTAATTTCTCTTGGTCTGTTCTCTTTGGTACTGCAAATGGACACCTCTGTCATCTCCCATCTAAGCCTTTAGCTGGTTCTAAATATTTCCCCATTGGCCAGAGTGCGTGGAAAGATGCACCCCTTCCACATTTAGAAACATTAGTCCTTTTACCCTCCAAGAGGTACTTTGATATTGAGGAACATTGGATCTAACATAACCCTGAGATTGATCCCATGGTAAATTCTGAGATCATCTGAGCTTGAACATACCATGTAAAATTACCCATCTCAAGGAACAAGGTTGGTGAATCAAGGAAAAGAATGAGACCTGAATACAGTACAGACTTAAGGGTGGCATTTTATCCAGTGACACATAATAATCTTTGTTCCAAAGGAATCAAGGAAGGGAGAAAGGGAGTGAATCACCCAGAAGATGTATGTAATAAGTGTTAATACAATGAGAGAGAGAGAGAGAAGGAGAGAGAAGAAGAGAAATAAAGAGAAAAACAGAAAGAAAGAAGAGAGCATTGCTACAGGAAAGCAGAGTATCCACGTTTAAAAATGTGAGGTTTACTTTGGGATGTCCACTTTGAGCATTTTAAAATGACCAGTTGACCTTAGTCATTTGCCAAATCAGGTGACAAAACTTGACCTAAATGAAATATCATCTCCCATCACTGTGATGATAAAGCTGAATGTGAAAGCTGAGTGAGGGGAAAAAAACAAGGAAAGCAAGCAGCACCCCAAGAGAATAGGAAAGAAAACTGGACCTTCTTTAAGTGCCTACATTAGGGGAGAATCTGGCTGCTTTTCTCGCAAGTTCCAAGCTTCAGAGTCTATTATTTGAGAATGGTACAGGCTACCCTCAACGTATCTCACTGATCATACCTGAGATGGGGGAATTGGCTCTTAAAAATCATTCAGTCCAGTGCTGCCAGAGATGGACACCAATGCAAAGGTACCTGGGAGGAAGCGGAGAAGGATCTAAAGGGATGAATTTGGTCCTGTAGGCCCTTTCTTCCCTGAAGATAGAGCTAGCCGTACCTTTTTGCATCATTGGGAAGATGATCCATAATTAGAACTCACCCTAGACAGATTGTTCAGGGACAGCTATTTCTCTATGTATCCTCACACTTTCTGCCCTGTGGGGCTCATGTCCCTCCTCCTCTAAGTTGATGTTCAGGCTCCAGGTGCCCAGGGCAGCCTAAGATGCTTCAGAGTCTCTCGCTGAAGTCCCCCAGCCAGCATGCTTTGACTTCCTAGTGACCACATTTCCCCCTCACCGTCAAAAGGGACTTGAGGGCTTCCCTGGTGGCGCAGTGGTTGAGAGTCCGCCTGCCGATTCAGGGGACACGGGTTCGTGCCCCGGTCCGGGGAGATCCCACATGCCGCGGAGCGGCTGGGCCCATGAGCCATGGCCGCTGAGCCTGCGCGTCCAGAGCCTGTGCTCCGCAATGGGAGAGGCCACGGCGGTGAGAGGCCCGCATACCGCAAAAAAAAAAGGGACTTGAAATATATCCCACTTCTCTAGTTTTCCTCTCATCTTGATGTTGGAAAGAAGCTGTTTCTCCCTAAGTTGTCAGTCTCTCCTCCCCACTTCACTACGTGTTTACTGTGTGTGTGGATTTTCATAGGAGACTCTTGAAGCAAAAATGCCTTAAGAGAAACAATGATAGAATTTAGCGTCAGAAGCACCCAATTGGAGGCCACACTAAATGTGGAACCTTGGGAAAGGCCCTTAATTAATGTGAATCACAATTTATTAATTTGGCAAATGGAAGAAAGAATCCTTTCTTTCACAGGTTAAAGATTAAAGTGTGATTTTATCTGTATGAAATCCACTAACAAACTATTAAGGCTTGAGTAATCGTTGTTAGGGTTATCATTTTCATCATGGTAGAATTCTTTACGGGCCAGTGAAAGAGGTATTTTGGGCAGAAGAGGAGGGGTGCTTACATCAAAATTCTAATATCATACCCTATAGTAGCTACCTACTCTACTGGTTTTAGGCTAGCCTTAAACTAGGACTGCGATTTTTAAATGTACCAACCCTTTGCAAGAGTTAATTTCTCTAAGGTCTCAGAGGTGGCCCCCTCTGACTTCAGTATGACCTCATGGAAAAGATATTCAGTATACTATTGAACCCAGACTCAGTAAATTTAGCAGATGGGGTTAAGACATGGAGGATTGAACACTCAGATTTCTTTTGATAAGAAATTGACACACCATTGTTCTAGCTGGTATTCTAGCCATGCTGGGGAAATCCATGGTGAATCAGTAGACCTTAAGCACATACATGTATATGTCAGCTCTATGCTTGTCTTAAATCCTTATGCTATGCATTATTTTGCTGCATAAGTTAGAATTGAGGAAGTTACCCATCCAACCAGTCTCTACCTCATTTTCTTTCAGTAAAAATTACCTTTTTAGGGCTTCCCTGGTGGCGCAGTGGTTGAGAGTCCGCCTGCCAATGCAGGGGACGCGGGTTCGTGCCCCGGACCGGGAGGATCCCACATGCCGCGGAGCGGCTGGGCGCGTGAGCCATGGCCGCTGAGCCTGCGCGTCCGGAGCCTGTGCTCTGCAGCGGAAGGGGCCACAACATTGAGAGGCCCGCGTACCGCAAAGGAAAAAACAACTTTACCCTTATCTTCCATAAAATCAAAGCATTCATAAAACTAGAAGTACCCATACCAACTTTATATTTTGTTTTCATCACATGGACATGGTGCCAATCAACTTTGTGTTTTCTAAGAGAGTGTGTCCTTGTTATTATTATTAATTATTATTAATACTCCTCTATCTTCTGCCCCTGATAATATTCAGGGAATGTTGATTCTTCTCTCAGCCAACTTTTTCAGGAGGTGCCCAAATTATGAATGGGTCACATTTCTGCAATTATATAAACATTGAATCTATATGATATTTCCTCATAGAAATAATGCTAAAGTTTGTGGTTAGGTCCCTAATTAGATGTCAGAAGCTTTTTAAAGTCATTACAATTTCTATGGGAAGTCTTGGGATTTCATATATAAAGATCCCTTGTTGATAAATCAACTCTGAGAAGGAAGCTCCTCTCAAAGCTCATTCTCTTTTCACTAAGCTGATGGTGTGAGATGCCTTCTTCCCCTTACCAGGGGTTTCTTTGCCTGGGTCATATCTTTTTTCTGGGTTAAGCCAAGTTTTAATTCCTTTTAAGAGAGCATTGGGCTTGGGCTTTTATGGTCTTGATGGAGAGATGTTCATAATAACAAGTAAATTAACAAACAAACAAAAAACAATAGACTTGAAGTTTCAAGCCACCAAAAATGGTCCATCCGGGGAGTGATTGTGCTACCATTTTCTTATAGACATCAACACCATAACACCATGTTTTGAAGTAACCACATTCTGAAGGCACTGAAGCAGTTTCCACCTTCTGCTTGAGATTTCCTCCTTTTCCTGGTCAAATATCTGAGATGACAGGGACCCTGCACCTCATCATCTGAGGGATTTTGTTCACAACCAGGCATCTGCATCCAAGCTGGGGGTGAAGTGCTCTCATTCTCTTTCATAGTGCACCTGGGCAAATATAATCTGTAATAAAATCATGCACTCAGAGCTCTGTTACCTCATTTGAGGCATGCTTGGTGCTCAGGACCACTGTCTCTGTTCTTCAGGAGCACGGGTACCTGGCTGGCAGGCAGGCACAATGTTTGAACATATTTCTCATGCAACCTTTAAAAGTGTTGTATATTTCTTTGGTGCAGTAATACAGAATCTGTCATTCTGAGAAAGGTACACACAGATCTTTGTTTGTCCTCACTAAGGACTCTAGGTAAAAGTTATTATTTTTTCTAATAAGGAAGAAAGTAATGATACTAATAAAGTATCATTAAATATCTGGTAAAATCTTTGAGGAAATTTAGAGCCATAAAAGACTACTCCACCTAAGCTTTCCTGGAATAGGAATATGGTGATATAAATATAATGGCCAAAGCCAGTGCAACACGGTGATTCACTCAATTGAAACTTTTTGGGTTGGTATCTAGCACGTGCAAATATCCTTGTAGGCATTGCAGATACAGCGGTAGATAAAAGAGACAAAAACCGCTTGGTCTCAGGGAACTTATGTTCTTGAGCATATCAGGAGCCTTAAGTTTTGAGATGACTGCTATAAGCATTGATCGTACGAGGTCACAGACTGCCTGCTGTCTGAGTGGCCCCACCTCCAGCATTTCCCTGTGACTCATAGCATGCCCTTCCTCCTTTCCATCAACATGGCAGCATTGAGGAGGGGCACAGCCCTGAGTCTGGAGCAGATGGGAGAGATACAAGTGGGAGAGTCTCACTCAACTTTCTTTTGCTTCTACAGGGCCCCCTCCCTTCCAAAGCAGGAGACTCCTTCCCCTTAACCAGAATTTATCTCCATGCCTCCTGGGTTACTGAGTATCGTACCTCAGCAACATATGAGAAGAAGGAGGTACATTCAACTTCTGCAACCGTACCTATCTTTACTGGAGAATAGAGCATTCTCCTGCTGTGGTAGAGATTGTGGTGGCAGGTAATTTGGGGACCAGGGCAATGTAGAGAGGAAGAGTCAGAGAAGGAAGTCCAATGAGGACTCCAGTGATGGAATTTGGTGTGGGGCTGTGGGACAAGCCTGGGGTCCCTCTGACTAAGCAGTGGGGTGAGGGGAGGATTAGCTGAGCCAGTAGTGGAATGGAGAGAGTTAGGTTTGGAGGATGGGTTGACCCTGATGGTTGAATGAGGGAGCCAGGGATTGTAGCAGCTTAAACGATTTGTAGTGGGGTGAAGGAAGGGGAAGGGATGTTTCTAGGTAGGACTGGCAATATTCAGAGAGTATTTAAGTATTGGAGTAGAATCTTTGATAGCTTTTGCTTTTTAATAAAGGGACTTGCACAAATGGGAGTGCATCAGTCTGGGGATGTCTGAACATAGGTGCAGTTCTCGAGGCATAATTGTCTTGGTGCCCTGTGTCAGTGCCTGATTCTCCTGCTACAATGTCAAAGAAGGGAAATTTGTTTGCAGCATTAGAAATACTATAAATACAAGCTTGATTCACAGATAATCTGCAGCCATTGCCATGTCTCATATTATGCCATTTTAAAATTGTGCCAAACTTCCATGATCCTCTACTCATAGAAATAAATATTTGGTATATACACATTATCTTCAAATTATAGGAACAAGAAGATTCTTTTGGAATTTAACCCTTTTCTTTAGGTATATCTAAAAAGGCACGTATAATTCTTTGTATGCATAGGCTATTTTAAATTCTTTATATATTTTCACTAGTTTTACTTCTTTATATACCTCTGTCGTATGCACAAACAAAAAAGTATAACTGTGCTGCAGTTTAGAACGATAGGGGGAGCATGAGAGCAGTGTATGACTTTTTGACCTTTAACGCTTACATTTTAACTTAAAATACACGTATGCTTTTCTTTTAACTAAAATGTACTACGACTGAAAACGTAACCTGCCTCTCAACTCAGTGTGTACTTCTGTTTTCTCTCTGACTTGCTCTGTCGCTTTTTTTTACTGTCCATTCGTTCCCTTCCCCCGCCCCTCACACACACAAACACACACATATACGCGCACACGCCCAATGTATCCCAGGCTAGACTCATTAGGGGCACGTTACAGTACAATTTGACTATCAAACTTCTCTTGCCTATTTCTCATTCAGCTGAGGAAGATACACTGCCGTGGTCTCAGGTTTACTCTTCATTTTCCTTAATGCACGATTCAGTGACTTATTTGACTAGTGAATGTATTTTTGATGGATCCATCGAGAGTTGGGTAGATCTCGGCTTTTGAATTTATTTTGGCAACACTTTCTGTGATACTATACCACATTTCTTTTTTCCTGGTGAATGGAAAAAGAAACAAATAACCTCTTGTAATGACTGTACAGATGAGTATTTGAAAAGATAGACACTTACAAATTGTCTTTCCCACAATATTCTTTTACACCTTATGCTATACAGACTTTTTATTCAAAAGTGGTGTTTGAAGGTCTGAGAGGAGGGGGAATGCAGAAATTTTCTAAACAAAGTATGCATATAGCCATAGATCGAAAGTAGTTTAAGCTTCAAGTGAGGTAGTTAAGGAAATAATGAAGCTTGCTCAGATGAAGTACAAACTTGTGATGGAAAGGCAGTAATCACTGGGATATGTGTATTTAAATGTAATGAGTACTTAGTGAATCTGTCATCAGATAGCCTAGTGGATTAAAAGATGATTCATCTATTTGTTCACTCCATTGACAGGAGTGAAGTGAAGTGGGCCTTATGTGCCAAATACTCTGCTTTTCTATGGGGTTAGAAAATGAATAAGCATGGTCCCTGCTGGTAAGGGACCCAGAGTCTGATGTGGGAGCCACTCACAGAGTACAACACGGCACTGTAAGTGCAGGAGAGAGGTGCCCCAGGTGAAAGGGCAGATGAGGGGTCAATAACTCGACCTCTAAGGGCATTGGATTGGGCTTGGTGTAAATCAGGAGACTTTCTGGAAAAGGTGCAACTAAGCTGACTCTTCCTTGATTAGTTACTCAGACAAAGGGAAGAGGAGACAGGAAAGATATTTAGGCCGAAGGGACAATCTGAGTAAAGTCAATGAGGCAAGAAGCCTCATACACAAACACTAAGGAATGAGTAAAGAGCGTGGAAGGAGACCAGTTTAAAGAGAGAATCAAATACCAGATCAAGAGTCCCTTTTGTCCTGTGAAGGAGAGTAATCCAGTGTCAATGAGACCAAACTGAAGGCTGAAAACAAGAATGATAACAATACCAAAGGTACAAATTCTACCTCAAAGTTAAATGCCGTGATATTATTATTATTTTGCAAAATATCTTCATGAATATTCTTATTTGACAGAGAGAACCTAGCAAGCTGTAAGTAGGGTAATAATACTATCAGAATTAGGGATGAGAGAAATATAGGGATTTTAATAATTTGGCCAAGGCCTTATAAATTGTTGGAACCATATCAGGGCTGGGGCGTGGGTCTCGTACCATGACTGGTGCAGCATACCGCCTGCCCATGCAACCAAGGCATCTTAGCTCAAGGGCTGCTATTGGTCCCATTTTACAGGTGAGCAAAACAAGGTTCAGCAACTTGCTTAAGTCACACAAGCGACACGTAGAAGTGCAATGACACTGAGATTTGTTGACGTCACAGCCCAAGCTCATCACCACCGTGCGTAACTGCCTTTCTCATGTACTGCTCCTTGATGTACATAACACCTGTACTGTACCATATGTGAATTGTTGGTATTAAATAAACCATATGGAGATTTCTTTCTCTGTTCCAAGAATTCTGCTGCAGAGGCTGCTGTTCTATAGCTAAAGAAACCCCATCCTAGAATGTTTACTAACTAGTCCTTGGTCCTGCTGTCAAAACAGAAAGAAAGAGAGAAAGAGAGAATAACAAAAAGCCGAATGTGTCAGATCCTAATGGAACTTGGTTTACTGTTTAATTCAGCTTCAGGGGTGGGGCTGTCATGGAAATCTATTCGAAACTGCCCCTTGAATAAAAACCTAATGTACAAACCAAAGGGATGCTATAAAGCTGAACACACTGAAAACCTGTTAATTTTCAGCAGTGTTTGAACTTCAGGTTTGGCTTCTGTTCCCAAGAACCTGACAGGATGCAGGGCTGTCTTCTTGCATTTCAATGTGTTTGCAGCTATTTTCTCTCTCCCTGTTGTAGAGGATGCACAATCAGGTATTAAGATGTGACAGGATGATGGAAATGAGAAAGTGAAGAAGGCACATCGGAAGGCAGTAATTAACTGGAATGCATATTTATCATAGTCTATCATTGTTTACAAACAATATAATGATTCCTGATGGTGAAATTAAACTCCAGGCTTCCAGTTTGTGAAGTCAACCAAACAACCCCAGCAGGTGCAGATCAGCAGAAGGACTAACCAAGTAAGTGTTCTGATGTACAGTATAAAGCTGGAGACATCTCTCAAAAACTGATTGATTGTTGAAGATTTGAATAATGTGTATATTGGGATGCCTTAACCATTGATACAACCGTGGCATAATGGGGGAAGAACTGGACTT
Organism: Delphinapterus leucas; assembly: GCF_059928025.1. Lineage (NCBI taxonomy): Eukaryota > Metazoa > Chordata > Mammalia > Artiodactyla > Monodontidae > Delphinapterus > Delphinapterus leucas. The sequence continues at coordinate 122,270,173 of NC_143131.1, forward strand.
AGAAACAGAAAAATTCTCCACTCTAATACCCAGCCTAGACAAATCGTTTGCTTTCTGAGCCTCATTTTCCTCATCTGTAAGACAGGAATAAGGACATCTGTCTCATAGAGTCCCTGCTTTCCATCTCCGTTCCTAGAAGTCACCCCCATGAGTCATGTCTGGACTCTGTAATAACATCCTAACTGGCTTTTCTACCTCCATTCTTACTCACCTATAATCTCTTCTCTAGAGAGCAGCATGAGTAAGCTTGTAACAAAGATAAATTAGATCATGTAATTCCTCTGTTTAAACCATCCTTCTCATTGCCCTACATAACTCCTGAGCGTAGCCTTTGTATTTCTTTACATTTTGGCCACTGTCTCTCTCTTCAACCTCGTTTTCTGAAATTCTTCCTCTCTCACCATATTCGAGCCATGCATGTCTTCTTTCTGTTCCTTGCATATTCTTTCTTATTCCTACTTCAGGACCTTTGCATCTGATGTTTCTTTTGCTTATAATGACTTCTACATGATCTTCATAGACTGGCTTCTTGTGGACAATAGGTTCCCGCTCAAACATCAACTTCTCTGGAGATGCCATCTGACCATTCTATCTGTTGATTACAACTCTCTCACCCAACTCACTCCATCATATTATCCTGTTTTATTTTCTTCAAAGCCCTCATCACTACCTGAAATTTTATCTTTTACTTGTTTAGTGTTTATCTTCCTTACTAGAATGTAAAGTACCAGTGACCAGCTGTGTACCCATTGCCTAAGAGTGCAGTCAAATATTAGTTGAGTGCTGAGTGAATAAACGTGAGGATCAAATGAGGTATAAAAAATGGAAATGGTTCTATAATCTATCAAGTGTTTTACAAATACTAGGTTTTTTCATTTCTTCTCGCCTGTTAAGTCATGACTCTTCTCGAATCTTTGTCAAAATGGAACAAGCATAATTTTCAGCCAGGAACTCTTCCAAATGGGAACTTACTTTCCAGGAACTTACAATTTAATGAAATACAAGATTAGCATGAAGAGTAAAATAAATTATTTTTATGAAAAAATTGAAGATAGCCTATATTCATTTGCTAAGGTCAGTTTTTTTCTTTTGTACCATACCACCCCATGTAACTATATAGCTGCATGTATGTCACATAGAATTATTGTATAGAATTAGAGGAGAAGCATGGAAAAAGGAAATTTGAAATAGTGTTGATGTGGGGAGAGAGCAAGATTTTTCAATTTGGAATTTCTACAGGCCCATAAGAATTCTCAAATTTAACTAATTATCTTCATCCTACTCCCTTCTGCCCTTAGTCTCTTCCTTTTCCTGGCAGCTTTTCATATATCTGTTGGCCATTTGTATGTCTTCTTTGGGGAAAAGATGTCTATTCAGTTCCTCTGCCCATTTTAAAATCAGAGTGTTTTGTTGTTGTTTGTTTGTTTGTTTGACCTGTTAAGTTATATGAGTTTTTAAATATTTTTTTGGATATTAACCCCTTATCAGATATATGATTTTCAAATATTTTCTCCCATTCTGTAGGTTGCCGTTTAATTTTGTTGGTTGGTTGTTTTGCTGTACAAAGTCTTTTTAGTTTGATGTAGTCCCACTTACTTTTTTGCTTTTGTTGCTTGAGCTCTTGGTTACGCAACCCAAAAAAGTCATTGACAAGACCAATTGTCAATGAATTTTTACCCTATGTTTTCTTCTAGGAGATTTACGGTTTCAGATCCTATGCTTAAAACTTTAATCCATTTTGATTTAATGCAGCCTCTATCAAAATCCCAATGGCATTTTTCACAGAAATAGAAAAAAAATCATAAAATTTATACAGAACCACAAAAGACCCTGAATAACCAAAGCAATCCTGGTTTTAAAAATAAATAAATAAACAAAGCTGGAGGCATCAAGACATCACAGTCCCTGAACTCAAATTATATTAAAAAGTAATAGTAATCAAAACAGTATGACAGGTATGGCACTTGCATAAAAATAGACACAGACCAATGCAACAGAATCAAGAGCCCAAAAATGAACCCTCATATGTATGGTCAACTAATTTGACAAGGGAGCCAAAAAAAAAACCACACACACACAATGGGGAAAGGATAGTCTCTTCAATAAATGGTGTTGAGAAAACTTTATAACCACTTGCAGGAGAATGAAATTGGACCTTTTTCTTATACCACTCTTTTGGTTATCTTTTTTAAAAGCTCTTTCCTTTCTACAGTATTTTCCAAATGATAACAATCGAGTGTGTTACTAAGGGTCTAATTATTAATGCAAAGGGAATAATATATTTAATAACCAGGGGCCAAGCAATGTAGTATTCAAGAATCTCACAATCTAACTTCCCCTTGGTTATCACAGGGATCATATTTTCCATCCCCTTTGGTCTGGAAATCATTAGTGCTAATTTATGTTGATAGCACTCCATTGCATTCATTTGCTTATTGGATACATCTGTCAAACCACTTGAATATCTGTTTTAAGTGAATTAACCATAAAAGTAATGGTGGGATCCACAATGAAAGATATTTCTCCCTATAAGAAGGGTGAGTTGGGCAATCTTATGAAGTTGTGCATTTGTTTGTAATTAATATGATTTAACAAAAAAGGCAAATCATATATAAAGGAGTAATTGTGAACTATCATCACAGTACATAATTTACCCCCTCTTTTAGGAATTCTTGTTGCCCTTAGAGCAACAAGACATGACATGCTGGTCATATAAGGCAATCTTTGCTCCAGAGCCAAGAGGAGGAAAACTTCTCTTAATCATTCTGTTCATCAGTGGTGCTTTCCTAAATCTTATAAATTATGTGAATGGAATCAATTCTTTGGTAAATAGCCCATGAGAGTAGAAAGTAGAGACGTTGGTTAGGTAATATGAAGTTGGGCTGTGGGTAGACTGTCTATTGAAAGAAAAGCAGAAAAACGGGAGATTACCTGTAAAGTATCTTTATTGAAACTACCCTTTAAATATTTTACAACTGTGATTGATATGAACATTATCAATTTGGGTATCAAAGTAATTATCTTTTTAAAAAAATATTCAATGTGTATTGAATATATTCTAGGCACTGTTATCATGCTAGAGACAAATTCTCACCCTCCTACTGGAGCAGTATTGTTATTTCCAACATTTTCAGATGACAAAAACTGCTAGTCACCAGCAGAGTTGTGGCCTATTCCTGTTTCTTTGACGCCAAAGCCCAGTTTCTGAACCACTAGGCTTTACTACCTGCCTCATTATGGAAATTGTGGGATCAGACTGCCTGAGTCTGCATCACAGCTCGTCTCTTAAAGCCTTTTAGTTGCTTAACCTCTGTGTGCCTCAGTTCACTCTTCTGTAAAATCTGAATGACAGTAGAGCTCACTTCATAAGGATGTTGTAAATCTCAAATGAGATTCTGCAGGGAAAGTGCAGAATAGCACCTGGCATGTAGTAAACACTCAATATAATGTTGTCTATTATTATTACATGATAGGAATATAGGCTCTGGCTATATGGGAAAATCCTAGATTAAAGCCATCTTTGTCCCATTTTGAAATCCTAATTAAAAGAAGAGTAATTAATCAGTGGCCAATTGGCAGAGATCCATGTTCAGTTGGAGCTGCTAAATTCTGTAAATCTTTCTTTTCTGTTATCATCTGAAGACAGCGTGGTGAGAATAAGGTGCTCTTTTTCATTTTATGAAAAGTGAAAGGGCAACTCCATTTCCTTCATTTCCTTTCATTGGCCTTCTTTTGGAACTTATAGTGAATGGAATGGTTAGGTCTCTGCCCAATAAGCTCCTTTCAAAAAGATATCATTTCACTGAAACATCACAATATACTGATGGAACAGGAGTTAGTCTTGGAGTCAGATCTACCAAATATCAAATCCTGGTGTCATCTTTTACAAGCTTTGTGACTCATGGGCAAATGAGTCAACAATTATGAAATTCGGTTTCCTCATTAATGAAATGGGAATCATATTAACCACAGAGCAGTGGTTCTCAACTAAAGGTGATTGTAGTTGTCGTGCCTGAGTGGCAGAGGTGCTACTGACAACTAGAGGGGAGAAACCAGGGATGCTGCTTCACAGCCTACAATGCCCAGGACGGCCCCCGCAATGAAGAATTATTCAGCCCAAACATCAGTAATACCGAGGTTGAGAAACTCTGCCTTCGTGTTGTTGCTAGAATAAAATAAAAATATTTGTAAAGCCCTTAGACCACCTCTGACATGTGGTCGGAGCTCATAATTCATTAATGTCATTTGCAGGGAGTTACTAATGTGAGTTCCCAGGCTTCCTCTGTCAGGTCCAAGCATTGTGATAAACTCATTCACACGGAGGTGTCAGACTCATTCTTCCATCAAGGGTGTATGCAGTTTAAAAGCAGGCCTTTTAGATGCTGATTCTGAGTAAATCTCTATGATGAAACGTCAGCCTCCCTAGCGCCTGGGGAAGTTTGGTCCCCATGCACCTCCTCTTTCCCCCAAGGAGGTGGGAATTCATCACCGTAACTATTTACCTCTTTTCACTGGTTTTGAAGATTCAATGAGATGATACAGGTAAAGTGTCCAGCACTGTGTACGGCATAGGGTAGGTGCAAGCGTAGGTCAGTGTTAGCATCACTTAGTGTCTGTCTGACTTTCTGTCTGTCTCTCTCCATTAGGCATGTGGTCATATTAGAGGAATCTGCTTTCTCCAAATTGCTCTGCCCTGTGTTTATCTTCACTGTAGTCAATAATGGACTCTTCCTGAGAGCTTTGCTCCCCCAGGTGATAGACTCTTCAGATACGAAAACCTCTCCACTTGGGTCTGATTTTGCCTACATGGCTCTACACCCTCCCAGCTCTGTCCCTGGCAAGGTCCCAGACAGGCTCCAGACCTGGAGCTGGGCTTTGACACTATTGTTAGGACTCTTTCTCTCTCCTCATTGTAAACAAGCGTGCTCAGTGGCCTCTAAGGTCCCTTCCAGGTCTCGCACTCTGTGATTCTGTCTACAGTGAGTTCTGCGCTACATCCTGATTGGCTTTCTCAGGGCTTTCTCACCCTCTGAAGTTTTCTGGTTAACTCCGACTTCAAAGCAGTTTATGACTTGTAAGTGTTCTAAGACAGTTATTTTATCTGTGATTCTCAAAAAATTCCCAGGGTACTCTGGCTCTTGGACAACTGATCTGGGTTAATTTGGCTTTTTTTTCTTTTTCCAGGAGAATCAATAGAAATTTATGTTTGCATTTATCCATAAGCCATATATTATTGTGTTTTGATTTTCCCCACTTTGAGGAGGTATCATATATTGGTTGGTTGTTGAAAATTCGTTCAACAGTATTAGCAAATATTAAATCTTAATTAAATGGCAAAGGGCTTTTTTTCCTGTGCTAATTAAATGTATACTTCAAACACTGTTGATTGCTACCAGGGCAGCCTGGGTAGAACAGAAGATGGGTGGAGGGGCGTGACATACCCCACACACCAGGAATGTACCAGAGCTCTTCATCCTTCATTTAGTCATTTTCAGTTCTTTCCAGTGAACTCGGGGAAGGGAGCTGAGATTTCTTATATAAAAATAATGATTTTTTAAAAACCTATGAAAACCCGGATTTTCAAGTTGTTCGATCAGGTGGTTACTTTGAAAAGTTACCAAAGGGATGGAAAAGTTACCACTGGGACTGTCATGTCTTAAAGTCCACACTTTAACCCTTTTGGCCTGTTAGTATTTTTAAATATCTCTAGTAGAAAGTTCTCGTGATATTGAATAATATGTCCACCAAAAAGAGCAGAGGCTTTGCGTTAAAAGAGACCTAGACTTGAATTCTTTTTTTTCTTATCAAAACCAGAAATTTATTTCTTAAGTTCTGGGGGCTGGAAGTCTAAGATCAGGGTTCTTAATCTGCCACATGTAAACTCTGCAACTTTGGGTCAGATAATTTAACCACTCTGAGCTACAGTTTTGTCTTCCTCAAAAAGGAAAGAGAGTAACAATCCACCTGTAGAGTTACTGTGAAGATTAGATTATGTAAAGTGCTAAGCACAATGCTAGGCACATAGGAGTCCTCAATAAATGATATCTATTATTATGCTTAGTTTCTGGTTTTGGAGGTAGAGCTATTGTTTTATTTATTGTTGGAATAACTATGTACAACAGGTGGCAGTATTGCCTTAGTATGTCTCTTGAGAGTGTTAGTCAAATTTGTCGGGACTAGTGTAGCAAAGAGGCTATGATTCCAGAAAAGAAACAAGTCACCAACAAAGTAGCTTAGAAAACTAACAGTACTTGTGCCCTAAAGCACTGGCCAATATTAGTGGTAGAATTGTACAAGTGTTCAGAAGATGACAGAGGTAAACTAGACAGAAATTAAAGGTGTTAATATGAATTTGATATAGTTTTCAAGACTTTTATTGTAAGTAACACAAAATTACCTTTCACTAGATTAAGCCAACAGAGAATTTCTTGGCTTGTAAAATTATAATGCTGGGAACGGGGCCAACTTGTGATACCACTAGATGTAGGGCTCTGTCTCTTTGTCAGCTTTGCCTGTCCTGCTTGGCTTCTTCATGCATGAATATTCTGTCGAACTGGTAAGGAAAATAGCCAGTGAACTCACATCCTCCTGGTTTGGTACGTCCCACATCATAAGGCAGATACTACCCATAAGTTCAAGTAAAACAGTCACAGTGGGGACTCCGATTCACCCAGCTTGGCTCACTTGACCGTGCCTGAATCATCCACTACAGCTGGGAGATGGTAAGTTTACATTTGGTCCATGTGTCCTCCCCTTATGGCCAGACGTGGCACCATGGTTGACAGCCCCTTCAGGATGTGATAGGGAAGAGGCAGTTCCCTAAAGGAAAAGAAGGGTGGTTTTACTGGAAAAGGGGGACATGCAAACCCTGTAATAATTTCATATACATTTCATTCTAAGAGATAAAATACTCTGAGATATTGATTGAGAGGAGTTGTAGCAGAACTTATTATTTGGGGGACTTGTTCAAGTTTATGAAAATTGGTGAAGAAAAATATAAAAGCAAGTCTCAGGACTGGGTGGGAAGAGAGATCAGATGGGCCACAGAACTCCCTATGAAATAGGCAAATAAGGACTTTGGGGACAGGAGTAATTCAGTATGATCTTAGCTGAAAAATGCTGAGACTTAAAAGGAGGAAATACAGTAAAGAGGAGGAAAGCAAGAGAAGGACAAAAGGCCCTGGAGAATGTGAAATAAATGTGTCATCAAGGAGCACTTGAAAGAGCAAGGCAGTAGGCCAGAAAGTTAAAGGTCAGGATTACAGCCTTATACACATGATCGCATTGCTTTATTGAGAGAGACACCTCACAGGTGAAAAGCCTGAGCTAGGAGGGTGTCTGAGCATCACCAAAGTGGAAAATTATGTGACTAGAGACCATAGTTGAGTGGTTAAGAAAGTTCATTTTTACTGAAGTTGTATAATGCCTTTGGGAATTTTTGGATATTAATAAATGATTATGAGTGATGGTCAATTAGAAAATCTGTATATACAGTTATTCAGTTCTGGATGGATTTTGCTGTTATCTCTGTTGATCAGCATGTTATATGTTTTTGTCACATGCATATAAATGTCTAGTGATATGCCTAAATATTTTCCATTTTGCAGGTCAGTTTTTTCTATCTTTTTTTTTTCTTTTGGTGGAAGGTTTACTGCCTCTCACAAACACTCTAAACCAAAAATGACTTTCTGTACACATCATCCATTTCCTCTCCCGTTCATTTTCATGCAGGTATTTCCTGCTGCCCTGATAGCCTAGTGTTTATGTACCCTGGAGTGTGCATTAGAATTCAGAAGAGAACAAACGCAGGCTTTAACACAGGGAAACAGACATTAAACCAACCTAGAAACACATCCATAGTTACACATTGTGGTGGTGTGATAGAAACAGGTTGGAAGTTAGGGCTGGCTTAAATTGGATTGGGGGATGAATAGGTAAGGCGCTCTGAGAAAGGGATGGACAAAAAAGTGCTGAACAGGTGAAAGTCAGAAGAATAAGTTGCTGGTAGAGGGATGGTCAGATGCAAAACACTTAATAAGGTATAAGAAAGGGCAGCTGGGCAGCAACTGAACTGAGATGATATTGTTGTTGTTGTTGTTTTATAAATTTATTTATTTATTTTTGGCTGCGTTGGGTCTTCGTTTCCGTGCGAGGGCTTTCTCCAGTTGCGGCGAGCGGGGGCCACTCTTCATCGTGGTGCGCAGGCCTCTCAATGTCGCGGACTCTCTTGTTGCGGAGCACAGGCTCAAGACACGCAGGCCCAGTAGTTGTGGCTCACGGGCCCAGTTGCTCCGCAGCATGTGGGATCCTCCCAGACCAGGGCTCAAACCCGTGTCCCCTGCATCAGCAGGCAGACTCTCAACCACTGCACCACCAGGGAAGCCCGAGATGGTGGTTCTTACTTCCATTCCCTAACTCCTCCATTTGCAGTCACGGTCCAGCAGGTCGAGAGCTGTGTCTTTCTTTTCTGTTGCATCCCTGGCGGGGTCTGTGTGCTGTTATTAAGCTGTTGTCTCTCGGCTTCAAACCCACCCCTCTCTACTGTGCTGTCTGACACTGAGGCTGGGATTCAACTAACCGCCCTTTTCATTGGCCAAGCTGGCTTCCTGTTAGATTCTGTCTGTAGGGGGCGCTAGAGGAAGACCGTAATAACAGGGGGAGAAGAAGGACTCCTTATTTGCTTCCTGCTCATCAGAAGCAACTCAACTTTTATTTACCCCAGAAGCAGTTGGTTCCACTTCTCTTTTTTTTTTTTTTTTTTTTGTTTTTTCCTGTAATCCCCAGAGCCAGTCTCCTTCAGAGATACCAGGACCAGCAGTCATGGTGCCCTCCTCACATGCCTGGGTCTCACCTCCCATAGGATGCCTTTTGCCAGCATCTAGGTTCTAGTAACCCCCTCTCTTTTATTTGTCTCCCCAGCCCTAAGGGTGGTATCGGCCTCTTGCAGTCACTATCTTTGACTCCTCCAACATCTGTTTAACCAACTCCTTATATTAAATTCTCCCTGTTCAGATAACAGGTGGAACGTCTGTTTTCCTGACTGGCCCTGGCAGATGCATGGGTGGCTTAACTGTCTGCTCTTGCCCAAACTTGCCATGTCTTAATGAGGATCCCCAGCTGGGTCCCTTCAAGGCCAAATGTCCCTGAGTGGAAAAGGTCAACCACAAGCAAGAAATGATGATTGTCAAGCTGGAAGATGTATTTTTCTCAGATGCTTGCACGGTCTGCCTATTCCCAACCTCCACTATGCAATATCTTTTCCAAGGTTAGCAGAATTATTAAAACATCAATTTGGGCATTATTGCCTTTTCATCTGGGACACCGAGAAAGTGTTTCAGCAGCCTTGATAAATTAAATCTGACCACCTAGCTCCCAGACTGGCAGGTTCCTACATCATTGACAGAGAAGACAGGGGAAAGCAGTTTTCCCAGTTGTTGCTGTAAATGATGTGCATTGTGTTCACAACCATTAGCAGGTGGAGAATTTGAAGTGTGGGTAGATTGCAGAGCTGCCTCTTTTAAAAATGCATAAGCACTTTGTGAGTTTTCTAAGTCGTGCTTCACGCAGTCCGGTTTGAATTTTTCATAGGGGAGAAAGATTCTGTTGTCTTTCCTCTTTTATTCCTTCTTTGTCAGTAAGGACTTAGGGCTACAGTGGAAAGGGACCGAGTGTAATCATATAATTTCCTTGACTGGTCCTCAATTTTTCCAAGTTGTAAAATGTTGGAAGATTCAGTGTTTAAGGACTTGAGGCCATTGAGTTTCCTGCCGCTCACCATTTAATCCAAACTACAAATTTCCCTGGGCTCTGGGTTTAAATTTATTTGATGCGTCCTAAAGTAAATTTTTATCCTGGAAGACTCATCCATTTGTGAAATTCTAAGCACTGCACTTTGAAGGAACCTTCCTTCCAAAATGATCCCCTGGTCATATACTATGTTCCTGTCCAGTCCCAAATAGAGTCAGACATTATGAAATGCTCAGTGTACATTTTCCTGACGAGTCCAATTATAGCATCAGTGTTCTTCCCAACATGATGCTCCAGCCAGACCTAAGAATTGGTTTTATAGCGTGTTAGTGGAAACATAATCATCATATCTAACAAGCTCCTGATCTTTTTCGTTTATGTAGATCAGTGTCTGGCTTCTGGTAGAACAAATGTGGAACGTGTACACTGATTGAAGTGCGTATTGGATGCCACAAACCGTGAAACATCTTTACCTTCATTAACTATCTCATTTAATTTTCCTAAAACCCTTATGAGGAAGATACTATTACTAGCCTTATTTTTCAGATGACGAAACTGAGGCTCAGAGAGGTAAAGTAATTGATCCAAGCTGACATATTTCAGGGCCTGACTCTGGAGCCTGACATCTGTCTGCTACATTATCAACTTGATATAATTCAACACATGCGTCTGGCTCATTCATTTAATCATCAAACATTTATCAAACCTCTATTATGTGCCAGGCAGCAAAAGTGAAATCCAACAAATTCAGCAATGGTTTATTTAAAAATAAGGAAGAGCTATTAGGCTCTTTGACCGGCAACTAGTTAATACACCCCTCGAAAGGCAGTGGAGGTTTTGCTTTTTTAATATCAATAAATCAGACTTTCCTGGCAATGAAATGGCTTTCTCCCTATATCTGACTAATCAATTGTAACCTATTTTCTCCTCAAATGGAGAGATTTATTCCAGCCAGCATTGAAACCTCAGCAAATTGAGAACAAAAGTATGTTGCAACCTGAAGTACCAAGGTATTTAGGAGATCATATTTTGCTGTAATTGGGGGGATCCTAGAATACCTAGAGTTACAGAACATACCTTTCATAGACGTATTTACACTTTCCACAACAGGTGAGTACATGTCAGTGGGACTGCAAGGGCGAAAGGCTTTTCTGTGTTCTGGTTTATAACATCTGTCTGCTGTGGTTAAATTCTCGGGAAGAGGGTGATCAGCCAGGCACTGCTTCCAAAAAAGAAACAGCGTGGTTCTCTTCTCGCGTGTGATTATTTTTCAAATTTCATAATGACTCTTCACGAAGCACCTCCAGCTAGACTGTGTTAATCCCATATTCTTCCTTGATTTCAACCTAATATGTAGACTTCAGAAGCCATCTTATGAATTATCTTTCCAAAATAGTAAAACATTCAGATGTGCTCATTAAATATTGAAACGTGGTAGTATGACAAGCTCCACTAAAATTAATTTGTTTCATTTCCCTTTAATAGTGATAGCGCCTAGAATAAGTGGAAAGTAATACTTCTGTTTGCCTAGAAGGGGGTGGATCCCAGCTGACATTTAAATCCGTGATCATCCTGGCAGTCCAGGGAGGAAATAATGCATCTGTGCCAGGTTCTTGGCTTGGACAGATCTTGGAGGGCTGTGTGCAGTTTTCCACATGAATACACAGGACTCCCTCACATGACGGTGTTTGCGTTGTTAAAATGCCTTTTAGAAAAGCCTCAGGTTTCCCTCCAAGTCTACTGAATGGAATGACTTTCAGGGGAAGGTAACTGCTGGGCAGAGAAACACAGGCTTGTATTTCGACCGGTACAGCAGGTTTTATGGCCAAAATATTTTGTCGTCTTGTTTTAAGGTAATAGGAGTACTCCAGCACATCTCCTTCTTCTTCTCCTTTCTGTCTTTCTCCTGTTCCCCTTCTTTCTTTTTTGTAAGGCTAAGTTCAATTTCTGAACTTTTCTCAAAAAAAATAAATAAATAAAACTAGATCAACTCTGGGTTGAGGTGATTACTTTTCCTTGGCCCAGTTAGCTGGAGCCATTTTTCCATGGAGTCATATTAGTATAGGGATGGTCAGGTTTGGAGAGGCAGAGGCAAAGTCTGCCTTCTGAAGGAGAAAAAACGTTCACCTCAGGGTCTGGGCTGGCAGACAGAAAGCATTTTCTGTTGCTGCTGTTTTCTGTTACCAGCTGGCACGTGTTGAACAGTTTCTCTGTTGCACGGGAGAGATTTGTTTGTAATAGCCTGAGATAACTAGGACATTACTGCTGTGGTGATTCCTTCTAGCTAATGGGATTGTTGCCTTTCGTTTAATGGGTATATAAGTACAGGAATACTCAGTCACATTTTAAAAAGTGGTTCAGAAGAGCAGGTATACGTGAGAGAGACTTTTGGAATTGTGCTTTACAGGGACTTTTTTTTTTACTATCTCAGGGGAAAAATGTATAAATTGCTATAAATATTTAAATCATTTAGCTATGTAGAGGGCAGGCATTGTAAAAGATGGCAGGATATAACTTTCCTAATGGTTTCCATTCTAGGGTTCCTCTACTTTGACCACATTAGAAATGACAATAAAGTGAGATCTTATTATCATGCGACTTATTATTTATGAGTATAAGATACAGTGCAAATCAAAACTAGGTCTCCTTTAAAACGTATAAACGTACCACATTATCCTTGTCCTCAATATTAGCATCATAAAGGGGATTGATTTCCCTTTTTTTTTTTTGCGGTATGCGGGCCTCTCACTGTTGTGGCCTCTCCCGTTGAGGAGCACAGGCTCCGGACGCGCAGGCTCAGCGGCCATGGCTCATGGGCCCAGCCGCTCCGCGGCATGTGGGATCTTCCCGAACCGGGTCACGAACCCGTGTCCCCTGAATCGGCAGGCGGACTCTCAACCACTGCGCCACCAGGGAAGCCCTGATTTCCCTTTTTTTATGGCTTAAGTGCAATGAACTATATGAAGTACCCAGCGTATAACATATGATCAGTAAACAATATTAAACTCATGACTCCAAGAAGACTGTGGCTGTTCAGAGGGTGGAAGGCTGGGAGCAGTGACTTATGTTTAGGAAATTGCTTTGTGCCATAATTGTGGATTTCCTAGTTTAGGGAGCCACCAACTGAGTATCTGAAAATTGGCTCTGCCTCCAAATAGCTCAACGCAATGCTATGAATCAAGACTTAGGGAAATAGGGAGAGAGGAATTCACACTGGCTTGAATATATTGTAGTGGGTCATATAAGTGAAAGCTCATTGACAGGTCTAGCTTCAGGTATGGCTGGATCCAGGTATCTAAACGTTATTATTAGGATAGTATTTTAATGAATTTCTACACTGTGACTTGAGCTATTTTCTGGGAGGACAACAAAGAACATTTCACCTTGTCCACCTCAGGGTGCTCATGGTATAGTAGCTGAGATGCCTAAGGTAGAAAAGAACTATAACAAAATATGATATGTGCAATAATAGATGCATTTACAAAAGTAGACCATAACTCACAGGAAAAATTTAACAACTACTTCTGAGGATAGGTAAACAAGGATTCAGAGAGGAATGAAACCTTGAAAATTGTTTTGAAAGAGAAGCAGGAATTTTACAGACAGCCTTGGTTATAGTATTTGGGAGACCTGTATTCAAATCCCAGCCCTGCCATTTACAGATAGTGCAAACTACAACAAGTTTCTTAAATTCCCAGGGTCTTAGTTTCCTTGTATGGAAACTGGGAGTGGAGCTACTGATTTCTTTGAATTATCATGAGGACCCAGTGAATTGATGCATGCACAGAGCTTACATGGGGGCCAGCACAAAGTAAGCCCTCCCTGACTGGTAGCTGTCATTCCACTCTTCTAGACTCCCCCTATTTACCTGACTGCAATAACATGGGGCATTGGATTAGGGTTTAACATCAGCCACAGTAAAATCAGCTAGCATTTATTGAGCGCTTACTGCATGCCACACATTGCATTAAGAATTTCACTTGCCTTGTCTAAATCCACCCTACAACTCTTGGAAGTGGGGAAATTATTATCCTCATCTCACAGATAAGGAAACTGAAGCTTTGAGAATTTAAGGGATATGCCAACGTAGCAAGGTTAGTGATGGTATAGCTGAGTAACTGTCTGACTCCAGTGCCCATGGGCTGAAGCATTATACTATATTTCTTGTCATGCAGCACGCCATCATTAACTTGCTTCGCTCGATGAACTCGGCTGCTGGGTACTCCTGTTGCAGCCCATTCCGTGTGCCATCCCATTTCTTCTAAAGACATGGTTGTGGATGCTCGTGTGTGTGTGTGTGTGTGTTCACATGCTGTGTTGTTACTCCACACTGAGCTACCTGGCATTCATCCCTTGGGTCCTGTGCTTCCTTGCAGGTGAGCCATCTAGGTGGTCATCCTCGCACTGTGATTGCTGCTGCAAGAATGGCAAGGGTGACAAAGAAGGAGAGAGTGGCACCTCTTGCAATGACCTCTCCAGCTCCAGCTGCGACAGCCAGTCTGAGGCCAGCTCTCCACAGGAGACAGTCATCTGTGGGCCTGTGACGCGCCAGACCAACATCCAGACTCTGGACCGTCCCATCAAGAAGGGCCCCGTCCAACTGATCCAGCAGTCAGAGATGCGACGGAAAAGTGATCTGCTCCGGACTCTGACTTCGGGCTCCAGGGAGTCGAACGTGAGCAGCAAAAAAAAACCTGTTAAGGAAAAGCTCTCAATTGAGGAAGAGCTGGAGAAATGCATCCAGGATTTCCTGAAGATCAAAATCCCAGAGAGGTTCCCTGAGCGAAAACATCCATGGCAATCTGAACTTTTACGGAAGTATCATCTATAGTGGAGGGCGGGGGAGGTGGGAGAAGAAACAGATTGTGTCACCATTTTGAAGTAAACCTCCTAAAAGAAATTCATATTTGAAAAGAAAAACAATAACTAACAATACACGTTTGTTAGAATACAGTAGCCCATTGATATACTACTGCCTGTTTACCTAGTTCACCTTAACATGTCAATCCACAGGGTAGATTTCTTTCCAGATGTGGAAGTATAAGAATCTCTCTCTCTTCTTTTTGTTCTTTATTTGTTTGTTAACTTGGTCCCGTGTGCTGAGTATCTTACGTATAATGAGAGCCAGCTACATAAGTATAGCTGAGAGGCCTTGGGAATCATTTATCCCAAACTGGGTTTTGCTCTCCTCTTCTACCTCCCTCCTTTGAATGAGAATATGGTAGAGATCTGACCCATTGCCATAGGTCTGAATTTAAAAATTTTCCTTTTCCCTTTTGTTTATGGGGTAAGGGGGGAATGGCAGATTTATATGACTTTTCACTCAAATCAATTATGTGCCAGTTTATATTGACTCCGTATGCATGAGTATTCGTGCAACACAAGCCCAACAAAGTGTGTATATACACACAGTGCACGTGAGCCCAGGGCCTGGGCATCCTAAGAGGTGTGCTTCTGCTCCCAGCAGCACCCTCTTAGAGTCCTTCAGACACAGGAGCCTCTGCTCTTATCTTAAAACCCTTCTTCGAAGATTTCCCATCCTCTCTTGGCAACACTTCCTAACATCAGAGAACCTTCATCATCAACAAATTACCTTCCTTATTTCAAAATTAACACCCTCAGGCTCCATTTTGCTGCGTTGCTCTTTCACTGCACTAGGAGAAGGTGAGAAGAGCTAGTCACATATTCTTTGTGTTTTTTTTAAAAAAACAAAACATCCCTAATCCGCAAAAATGACTGCAAAACGACCCCATGTGCAGCCTTCTCTACCCTGAGCTGAATTACCTTCCTTCTCGCAGTGTTTTCAGAGTCCTTACTGCCCACGTTTTCATCGTGTGGCCTTTTCACGTATTTCGCATTAAGTTCTCTGCATTCCCGTGTAGCTGTGGAAGTAAGAAAAACACACAGCACTTGGATGAGGTTCCAGCCTTTTGTTTTAAGAGGAAATTGTATTCCACACCCCTCCTAGTAATGTCTCATAACTTGTTCAAATTGCAGTGCTTCACTGTTACTTCCTTATATCCAGTTTTTTTTTTTTGCCTTTGGGATCTGGGATTTGGCTGTGTCCATACTAGGATTTGGCTGTCGTTTCTGTGATGTCTGTGAACAACCCAGCTAGATAACTGAAGCTCTGAAATTAAGACTTTGGCTTTCTGAACTGTCTCTCTTGATTATATCCTTCACCTATATAGACACAGCCAAAAAGATACTGTTAACAGCCATCCATCCATGTGACTCTGTATTCTATTAATGTACCAATAGTTTTTTCATAGACTTGTGGTAAGTGAAGATTAAAGGGCAAGTTTTTACTTTCAGCATTCCTTGTGCATTTCAGTGGGAACTGAAAATATAATTTGTCCATCATTAATTGTGTGCCAAGCACTACTAATTTTTTTTTTTTACTCTGTGTGTGTGTGTGTGTGTGTGTATGTGTATATGTATCACAGGTAATAAAGGCAACTGGATGATGTTTGTAGGAGGGAAACATAATGACCAATTGCTCCTTTTTGAAATCTTTCACTGATGCACATTTATCATGTAAGAGGTCTGTCTTGATTCCCGTTACTATTGCCCATTGAGTATATGGATATCTTTCTGAATTTTTATTAATTCTTACACCTGGGCAACAGACTCAGCCAATGTTTTCTTGTCCTGATGGTTCAAACGGACTTTACAGTTTTGCTGAAGTGGAAAAGAAAGGTCATTTGGGGAGCTGAGTTGTCAAGAGAATTATAACGATGAGTTTAAGTGGTGTTCTTTTTTGCAGTAGTATATTAGCAGACGTTTAATCTTAACTACAACCTAGCTTTGTACCGTATGTCTTCATTCTTTTCAGTGTTTCTTTATACCACATCAAAATATCATATTAATAATAGAAGATTCTGCAAAGGATCATAGAACTTAATGGGCCAAGAAGTTGAATTTGGTGAAAATATCCCCAAACTCACTTTGGTCAAATGATTCTTATGGTCCTACTGGAAGTTCTGTCAAAGAGTTGGGGGTCTAACTAAAATGGCCAAAGTCCCAACTTTCTTAAATTTCAGACCTGATTGTCATGCCTTCAAGATAGAAACACACTAATAAGAATTAGAGAACTAGTAAGATGACAGTCAACACACTACTCCTACTACATACTTTAAATAGGAAGTTAAACACTGCAAAAGAAAATGTTCATGGCATTATTTCTCTGTTCTTTGACCTGTCATGAATTTGTTTCTGTTTAGGCTGTCTTTATACCCCCAGTGAACAAAACCAGTGGTGGCAAGTCTGTTTAAAACAACAGTAACATTCTAAATGAGTCAGCTCTAGACTGATACACCAGATAGTCCAAGTAGCTGAAACAACAACATGGTGTTCATTTGTGTGGTTGTTGGTGTGGAGATGACAGTAGACCTGATCAGTAAAAGGCTCTGCAGAGGAACCGAGGCCATGGACATCTTCAGTCCTAGTTCAGGTGGAGTTCATGTGAGGTCTGTGTGGCCTGCAACGTTGGAGATGAGTTCTGGGTAAGTGAGTTAGAAGATGAAATGCTGTAGTGGCCCTGCACCATGAATCAGGCCCATTTTCCTGAACTTAAAATAGTTTGAAGAACTTTTAGTTCATTTCCGGACAGAACAATATATATGGCTCGCTTCTTGAATATTGGTTATGACAAGGGCAGATATGAAGAGACTAGTAGCATCAAATAGGTCAAATGAATAACGAATCATATGTGCAAAGCCCCTACTCAGGTAGCCTCCTAGAAAATTCTGCAATGCTAAAATCCATTGAGCTTGGGGAGGTCATTCTCTATGGTACATGGGTCTTCTGAAGGCAGAACTATATTTAAAATAAAGTCCCCCTACCCACTGTCAAAAAGGGAGTGTGTGTTTAGCAGGAAAGGGGGAAGACAGGAAAATAAAACTGTTGGGTCATTGTGGCAGTGTGCTCTCCCTCCCCCTGCTAAGAAAAAAATTGCCCTGAGATATGGCTATAAAACATCAAAGTGAAGTGGTTTCCAAAAGTTGCAGTGATGTTATCCTTTGTAATTGTAGGCACAGTTACCTTCCTGGAAATACATGCATGATGAATTATATTAAAAGGGGAACAATTCACAAACCGTAAGTGTTCCCTTTGTTCTTTATTCCTCCATAGCTATGTCTACCCCCAACCAATTTGCAGGGGTTACATCTATCAAAGGGGAGCTAACAAGGATTTTTTCACTTTTCCATTGGCCTTGTTTGGGGCACCTTTATCCATAGGCACAGACCAGATGTGTATTGTTCATTTGGGGTCCTCTTAGTTCCCACTGTTTGTGCTTCTGGATTACTTTTGCTTCTCTGATTATCCTTTCTGATTCCTTTAGATTTAGATTCCTTTCTGATTATCCTTTGTCTGTGCCAAGCAAAACATGCTCCAGTGAGACAAAGAAAAGGCATATGTGGTGTTTTGCAAAATTACTTGACCCCAACTCCCAAAATGGGAAACAAACTTTGATTCTCATATATTTTTCTCTGTTACAGTTTCAAAGTTCCAACTTTGTATTTATAGTGTCTCAATCCAGAACACTTAAGTGCTGGTATTTTCTGCCACGAGCTATCATAACGTGCAACTTGTCTTGGTCTTCTGGAGGATATTTCCTAGATTTAAAACTCTGTGAGCTTTTAGGAAGAATCGTTTGTCACCTTCACGTGACATGGCAATTTTCAAAGGAAAAATGATGGGAGTTATTTTTTCCCCCATGACTCTGTGGCAGATGAATGTTTTTGCCAATTTGCATGCTGGGTTATACGTTTAGCATGGGCCGTTTCTCTCTTAATGTCTTGGTACTGTTGGCATCTTGCAATCTTGATGGCCCACTGTTCCAATTTATTTATTTTCTCTTATATTGTCAAAATAACACAAGAGAGAAAGAATCAGAGTGAGCATTCTGTATTCTGAGGTAATATGGAGTTAGATGTCGTTTGAACGGGACTGTACAATGATTAATATCTGCAGAGAAATTAGACCAAATGAAACCTGCTGAAGTGGGTTTGATTTATATTACCTTCATCATTCTGATTTTAGAAGAAATGGTTATTGCTCTCCACCCCTGCTGAAAGAAAAGAGTGCTTGTTAAACTTTAATAATCACAGCTTTGTGATGCAAGCGCAAAGCTTATTTGTTTGGAATGTCTGTTTTTCTCATCTTGCCATATACATTGGAATGGAGATTCTTCCCCTAGTGATCTCCACTGCAGAAGTTTTGGCAGTGTTTCCAATACTCAGCATGCATAAAATCATTTGCAGCACTTGCGTAAAAATGCAGATTCCTTGACCCTAACCCCAGAAAGTCTGACTCAGAAACTTCAAGCGGGGCCAAGGAATCTGCATCTTGGGCTATCATCCTTAATGGTTTCGATGAGATGGTCTGTGGACCTTCCTTTGAGAAACTCTGCTCTTTAGGGACTCTGCAGAGGTCAGCATTTCTCTCACTTCCTAGTGGCGCTTCCTCTCACTTTCTTTCCACTACAAATGAGTCAAAGCATGCATAATTCATTATCTTAAGAAAAAAGACCCAAAGAACATTCTAGGACTAGGGCAGAGCAGGTTTCCATAATTTGTTTGCCCTTTCATCTGCCTGTCAATCATAACATTTTCTTCTTTTTGTGTATGTTTGATGTTTGTGCCTTTTTTTTTTCCAAACTGAAAACCTACATCAATATAGTTTTATGGCTGGGTAGATGGGAGCACATCTCTGAGTGAGATGTGTCCTAATGATACCCAACAAAATAATGACCTTTTCCAAAGAAAGTTGTTCATTCCTAGGCCCTTTTACAGTTTGAGTCAGAGGAACCTTAGAGTGATCCATAATGTAATGATGTGTATGGCCCCAAAGGGGGTTCCAATAACTGCACATACAAGCCACTAAAATGAATATGGAATGTTTAGTGAATTTAGCTCTACTTCACGGATGAAATCCTGAGTCATTGTATTGCTAAGTTTGTCCAATTTGATTCAAGCAGGACTAGGAAGTTCTCAGAGTTGAAGACCCTGAACCCCAACATTAACTAAAAACTTCAAGCAAAATCCATGGGGGATAATACATTTTTAAAAAAGAAATAAGGAGTGGTTTCAAAATTCCATTTGTAATGACATGAAATTCTCTAATTTTCCAGTCACTCTGACTAGGAGAGGTGGCCGTACTATGATTATTCAGAAAGAAAAACATTTTGGAGGTTTCAATGACCCAGTTGGTCCTATCCATGTAACACAGTAACTGGAGATGTACCAGATTCCCACATGCAACGGGAAATAGAGAATAGATGGCTTAAATTCATGCTTGTCATGATATTAGTTAATATTTAAGTAAAAACTACTATGAAAGGAAAGTGAAGAGTGCTTAATGAAACGAATGCACTTTTTGCCACTAATTAAGATTATTTGGCCAAGAATTTTTTTTAAATCTTAAATTTGATTCAGTTTCTTTTCCCTCCTTTACTTCCCAAGGGAAGTTTACTTCTCTTTATCCCCTAGCTTCCTAACCTTTAAAAAAAATGTTCTTCTTGTTTGTGAACAAATTGTGTTGTTTATTTGATAAAGAATTTTTAGTTCCTAGACTGTCATCTTTGCTTTATTTAGGGAATTTACTTTGAAAAGCCTGAAGAAAAATGTGTCCCAGTCCAGTGATTATCAAGGGGTTTTTTCTGGGGGAGTGAGGAGGTGATTTTCCGGTTAATCAGCCTTCTAAAAGCGCTTACACGCCAACTGGAGGATTAAGTAAGTCTCCTCTCTCCAGCGACCTCTTCCGTCTTGTCAGTTTATTCTTAGAATTGACCTTTAGCTAATTTACCTGCACTTGCACAATAAAAATCAACATAACTGCAGACTCTCTTATTGCTTTTGTTGGCTGCACCCACCACAAATGGAAGAGGATTGATGCGCAACTAAGTAGTGGAGGAGAACTGCTTTATAATTGTGTCTGTGTCTGTATGTGTCTCTGCGTACACATACATGTGCAATTTTTAGGTCAGTGTTGGGTCGGTGGCTAGTGCCCATGGTAATGCTATCCAAGTTCAGGGAAAAAGTCTTTGGTCACAAAGTTTAACAGCTTTTAATTCAGCACAGTCGTTTGTCAATACTTGAGAAGGTTGAGTAAAGCTGGTCTCCTGATACAAAATTCAAACGTTACAGATTTCTGGATGAAAATCAAACTCATTTTCATTTATATAGTCACTAGTGACATCATACTCAAAGAAAAGAAGAAAAAAAGGAAAGAAAAAGGAAGCCTTGAAAGCTAAAATATGCATAGAATTCACATTGATCACTAGCAGTTTTTCTCAACTACAGCCAGTGGTCAGTGGTTTTTCTTACATGTGAGAGACAGAAACACTTTCAGGAAAGGCTCTGATTTGCGTGGGTTATGTGCATTTAAGGCAGTGACTCTCATCCAGGCGTGATTTTGCACCCCAGGGGGCTTTTGGCAATGCCTGGGGATATTTTTGATTGTTGTGGCTTGAGAGGTGCTACTGGCATTCAGTGAGTAAAAACCAGGGATGCTGCTAAACATCCCACCATGTACAAGACAGCCCTCACAACAAAGAGTTATCCAACCCCAAATGTCAATAGTGCTGAGGTTGCGAAACCCTGAGTTAAGGGTTGGCTCAGATTTTCCAAGGCATTCTTAACCATGTAGAGAAAGACTTCTGGGCCAAGGGATAGGATGAAATGAATGATAATAATTTGTACCACCTGAAATCTGTGTAAGGTTTATTTATTATCCCTTTATACAGATGTGAATGCTGAGATTTAGAGACAAATATGTCATTTTTTTCCAGGGTTCCAGTAGTGATGAAGCAGGCCTATGATCTAACTCTGTCTTCTACTTAAATCTTTTTCTGCCTCAGAAAAATGATACTTCAGTGAAGTTATCAACCTTAAAACAGCTAAATGTGTTTGTTGTGAAGCACTTTGGGAGCGTTCTGAGTTCGTGTGACCCGATTAAGGATGCTTTTCAAGCTGATCAACAGTAGAGAGCAAGGTGCTCTCAGAAAGGAAACAGGAAAGGGGGGGCAAGGGTGCTTAGAACAGGCCAACAAGTCCATCTTTATCTGCTCGTTGTGTACTTTGTTTCTTTGGGTCGAACATCCTCACTAAAGATGATATCTAGATCTTGGAAAATATGATCCTCAGACCCACACAGATGACCCCCATGCCCACGTTTTCAGAGCTATGACAAGTCTAAGCAAGGCCCTGGCTACTGAGCCTCATTATTTCATTTACTTGTACTGACCTCATCAGAACACAAAGCAGGTTTGTACCTTAAATAATTTGGCATTTTTCTTTTAATTTATCACACCAACATCACAGTGATAGAATAAAGGTCCAATCATTCTACCTCCATTTCGTACAAGGGAAACTGAAGACCCAGAGAGTTGAAGTCAGACATTCATTTATTCATTTGTTCATGCATTCACTCAGCAGGTATTTGTTTAGTGCATTCCGTGTACAGGTCACCGTGATGAGCATTATAATCTACTAGGGAATCGAACTTGGGATACAGAACTTGAATTCAGATCAAGTTCGCATCCTAGGCTAACATTATTTTTGTATGTAACTCTGATCAACGTTCTAGATTTATGGTTTAAATTTTTTTAAAATTTATTTATTTATTTATATTTGGCTGTGTTGGGTCTTTGTTGCGGTGAGTGGGCTTCTCATTGTGGTGGCTTCTCTTGTTGCAGAGCATGGACTCTAGGCATGTGGGCTTCAGTAGTTGTGTCATGCGGGCTCAGTAGTTGTGGCTCGCAGACTCAGTAGTTGTGGCTCGCTGGCTCTAGAACATAGGCTCAGTAATTGTGGCGCACGGGCTTACTTGCTCCACAGCATGTGAGATCTTCCCGGACCAGGACCCGAACCCGTGTCCGCTGCATTGGCAGGCGGACTCTCAACCACTGCGCCACCAGGGAAGCCCTATGGTTTAAATTTTAAGTTATAAACAATGTAGACTACGAACTTGTTATGCGCTAGAAACTCTACTACGTGTTTTCTATGCCTTATTTAATCCTAGAATAACGTAATGAGGTAGATCTTGTTACTCTCCTCTTTTTCACAGATGAGGTCAGTGAGACTCAGAAAGGTAAAGCAGCACCTAGCCTGACAACGGCAGAGACAGATTTTCATCTGGGTTTATTAGACTCCCAAGGCTGACAGCTTCACCACCTCATGACATAAGCTCTTCTTCTCTGTTTTCTGGATTTCACCTTTTTATAGTTTCTTCTGCTCTAAGCAAAAGGTAGCCAGGATGATTCCGGCCTGACATCCTTCCTGCAAGTTGTTTGCTATTTTGAGTTGCAAGTTCCACTGGACAGGCATATCCCTAGGAGATCAAGGAAAAAAAGATTTTGGGGGTACCACAGACTGTACTTAATGGTAAAAGCCCTATCAGGGGGCTTTGTTGTAGAACAGGTATCTAGTGAGTACTGAGCCCTATGAAACCCACAGTGGTAAGATAGCTTCCATGTCAGGAGGATAGCGCCCTCAGCTGCTGGCTGTGCTGTTCACAGGTGACCGGGGCAAATTTCACGAAAAGTAAAATGTGTCTGTATATGTGTGTGTGTGCATGTACATGCACGTATTTGCCATTTTTACTTTTTGGCTTTTTAAACAATTTCAGTTTTTGTTCATGACAGGTCAGAAATCCAAATATGATTGACTGCCCCTAGCATCTCATCATTACTATTCTAAGTTGGAAAAAAGAGAGTCATCTAGAGAAAAGAAACTGCACTGAAATATGTGAGTGTGTGTGTGAGGAGTGTGTGTATACTTGTGTGTTGTGTATGTATGTTTATGTATAAATTTTGTGTATATATGTATATATGAGTGTACATCTATCTAAATGTATATATATCTATATCTATACATTTGTATACACACGTAAATCTTAGTTTGAAACTGTTTGGAATTTTGGGTTTGAGGGACTTATAATTTATTTTTGATTTCCTAGATAGTCTAAAATAGTTCTAATTTCCAAAAGTCTCTTCCACTATGAGTATATGTATATATCTATGGTACAGAGAATATGGTTAGAATACGTAGGTTTAACATCTATGGATGCAAAACCAAATAAAAGTGCATTTAAGGAAAAGCCAAACTTGGAAAAACTGGCTTTCTAATTTGAACCATTTGTTGGAATTTCAAACTACTGTATGTGTTTTCAAACTTGCTCATTAAAACACACGCACACATACACACACAACCCACCAAATGAACATGATGATGTTTAGGAAGAAAAGAATAAGAAAATGTAGGTCTATGATAGCACAAATCCAATGATTACCATACCAATGGTACTTCATCTACCTATTGGTTAATTTACTATCTTCTCGTTGATTTTACTTCATCATTCATGGGGGGGGTGCCCCCGTGGCCTTTTGTATTTGTAGGTGGAGCTAGTTATCTGTTTAATTATCTTAAAACTATAGTAAATAATTAATATGCATATTGTAAACATATACTAAAGCTCAAGGGCACATTGTAATAATAACCAAACATTTCCTAGACTCCTGCAAGTAACCCTTTAAGCCTGTTTATACAGATACCAAAATAGTTGCTCAAAGAAGGAACAACATAAAGTTAAATGAAAGAAAATGTTACTTACCTGTTTTGGCATCCTATATGCATATGACCAAATGACTGAAATTTGGGCACTCTTAAGGATACAGTAAGTTACGTTTTCATTCATAGGCATGTGCTTTGCATATTTTGGAGAATATGAAAAGTGTTTTAAGTCAACCTATGCAAACAGGGCTTCCCTGGTGCTCCTTGGGATCAGTTTGTATGCATACAGCCCATACCTTCAGAAACTCAGCCTGGCTCCCAGGCCAGGTCTTAGCTGCTGGTCCAAGCACAGACTCCTCCTCCCAGGGACCTGTCAGGTTTGCTCAGACAGTCAGAAACATTTGCAAACCTATCGAGTATGGTCATTCCTTTTTTTTTATTCCCCAAATCTCCCTGCAAATGTGGTCTTAAAAGCATAAGAAAGAAAACCAATTTTGTAGCAATTTCATGTTCTAATTAGGTTTAAGGACACTTGAAGAAGGAATGTTTGTTTTTCCCCAAAATTTTAGAGCAGAAGAGGAGGTTTAACATCAACCTTGGCTTCAAGTTCTCCTATCATTTTCTTTCATTCATTTTTATTCTAAAGGAGAATGTTGAATCAGGATAATTTTGCTTAAAATATTCTGCTTAGTTTAGAAAAGGACAGATTAATTTTTTTGTGTGTGTATAACACGAGGGGTGGAGAAGTGGGTGTGCCAGACCCCTCAGTACCCTGTTTCTGATCTAAGGAAATGGATTCAGGAATTATTGGAGTGGTACCCTACTTAAAACACAAAAACAGAAACGTAGGGGGCCCTATTTCAGAGTCCCATTGAAAGCTGTTAATGGGATCTCCTGTAAGTGGGTCACCACTTACATTAGTGATGGCATCTCACTTGTTTCTCTGATAGGAACTTAGTCTGTAACATCAAGAATCTTTGTGTTGGCTGAAGGAATTGAATGAATGATCTCAGTTGAATTCCTGTTCCCCACATCTTTCAGAACCAGCAGAGCACGGGGTAGAATCTAACAAACAGAATAATTTGTCCAAATTAAACCAACATGTTTAAATAGTATCGGCATCACTCTCGATCGGCGCTTATAAAGACCCTGTTATTTTATGCTACCTGTGATCTCCAAGTACAGTTTACCAGGGATCCTCAAGCTCCTCTTATATCCATCTCGGATGCTTTGAATGTGATGTCACCATAGATAAAGGAGTCTGAATTTCACTGGTACTAACCCTGAGTGGTGTTCTACTGGGGCCTTGCTCATGTTACTTTTTCCTGACCTCATTCAAGTGCTTGATGACTTGGGTCAGTTTGTTGCACACTGATGCATACCAAGTGAAACCCGCTGAAATTACCTCTTCTCCTTTCCAATGCAGTTCGCTTGTACATAAGTGTAATGTCAAATTGTTTACAGGTTCTTTTTGTGTGTAATTGTGATAGATTTAGCTCAAACTTTAATCTGTTTACTGAATGGTGTTAAAATGAATGTGCTTATTACAGTATAAACATCATTAATCATGGACTCACATGAATGCATGTCTACATGTCGTCAATTCCCAGCAGCTCGGTTATCCAGCAAAAAGTCTGCAGTCTGTGAATAGCAAATATACATAAACTACTGTGACTCTAATAACTCAGTAACTGTTTTTACCTTGGTATGTAACACTGTAAATTTTGGCTTGTTGTATTTCTTTCTTACCTATTTGTTTTGCAAGAGAAACATGATAAAAGATAGTACTACTAATTGTCCCAGTGGAATTGCACATCATTTTGGCAATCACTGGTCCGCCCCAAAGGCAACTGCCTATGATAGAACAATGGCCCTGAGCAACGTATAAATATATACATACATATTTATGTATGCAATATCTACAATGCTAATTACTACCATCTATTCTCACTGCCAGTGGAAACAAACTATTTTCTTTGGAATCATTGATGGATATAAAAATTTTAATTTGCTATTAACTGCTTTCATATTCTGTTTAGTTCTTATAGTATGGTAAATGATACAGGTGCGGTTTCAGTATTGTAAAATTGTGTGGTGAAAACTACAAAAGTCATTCTGTGGATATATTTTAAAAGGCAGACCAGAAACTATATTTCAGATTCTTGTGTGAATATAATTACAGAAATAGGTAACTATTTTTTATGTGTTTCCATAAATGACTCCATTTCATATACATTGTAATTTAGCACCAATCATAATAAATCATTTGGTAACATTTAGTTGTTAGAGATATCTATTTTCAGTATTCATGAGAGACTGATGATTCAACGTTATTTCATGCTAACTTAAGAATTTTAGATGGAAGGTAATTACCATTGCAATTAGTTTATTTCTGGTTTGTTATGGCAGCTTGCTGGATTGGGGTACAAAAAAGGAGACTTAATAAGTTGGTTATTTAAAATTCTTAGAATGAGATTGCAGTGATCTGAAGCCTTGCCACTGCCTCTTCTTCGTTGGGTGGCCTCACACTGTTTATCAAGCCTCTTTGAACGGCAGTTTCCTCATCTGAAAATAGGGCATAAAAGTAATAGACACCCCATGAGGTTCCTGTGAGAATTAAATTAGATAATCCAATTAAAGCATTTAGCACAGTATCTAGTACACTAAATAAATGCTTAATGATCCCTACCCATTTGCATTACTATTATCCAAAATGCAGATCTTAAAGAGGAGTTTGGCTTCAACAGTCTGAATATATTTCTTCTTTTTCCTCTTTAGCCTTTTACAGTATTGCCTATAGAGCTAAACATTCAGTATGTTTTTTAATCAAGAGGGAAAAATTACACAGGGAAAAAAGGGAGCTCTACAGCTTGGGTTGGTGCTTTAGAAATAATTTAGCCTTTTGCTGCTGTGAAGTATACTCGGCAGAACACTTGTCCCATGATCTGTGCTGAAAAAATGAAGGGAATTGGATGAAGTAGAGTTTGGGAAATATAACCTTTTTATACACCCCTCTTTGTAGTTTTTAAGTGCTTTTTTATTACACTTAAAGCCCTGAGAGTTATGCAGTAAAGGAACTTCCAAACTCTATTTAACCCAGAATCTCCCAGACTTCTCTCACTAAGGATGCTTCTAGTTCTAAGGTGTGCATTTTCAGAAAAGCTAATTTAGCCCAGTCTCCTCCTTGTACAGAAGAGAGAGCTGAGCCCCGGAGAGGGGAAGGGATGTGTTGAAGGTGTGATGGTCCTGGGCCTAGGACCCCATCTATGGACCCAGGCTAGGACACTTCTTCCTAAACAAGTCTTATCTAGATGACTGGCAAGAGTAATGGCATTGATCTGAAAAACCCTTCTAAATTCATAACATCCTACTAGCACAGACCCAAAGTAAAGAGTCGCATGAGATACTGAAGCCCAAGCAAGAGAAAAGCAAGGATGCAGCGAACAGGAATCCTTCCTTAGGCTCAGTCACCCCTGAAATTGCTGAGGGACAGACATTGAGCCTGCTTGGGCCTCCCAAATCTATCTTTAGAGATAGTCACTACCGTGACACAGACCCTGGGCCGGGCTGTCCCTCCGCCCGCCACAGGGGTAACAGCTTAAATGGACCAAAGTGGTGGAGGGGTTTGGAGGGGAGTTTTCCTATGAATTCTTATATGCGAGGCTGGGAGCTTCCTCCAAAAAAATTAGCGAGAAGACCCCTGTTGAGAAACTGTGAAGCCATTGACTTCTGCAGCCCCAGAAACTGCTTTTGTAGAGCTGAAACTTCATCAGGTGCCGGTCACAGAGAAAGACATTGCCTCCCGTGTTCCAGAATAATACAGACAGTGAAGGAGCCACATCAAGAGGAAAACGTGGCTGCAACTTTAAAGGATGAGTTCTGCCTCGCACAGCAGCTAGGTTCTCCCCAAATCAAGCGTCCTGAGAACACTCCCAAGAGCCTCTGTGATGAGGACACGAGGAGGCTGCCCTCTCTACTTAGCTTGGAGCCTGCGTGGAAAAGAAGGTGTGTCAGGGGGCCCAGCCAGGAGTATAGTGGTGGTGAGTCAGGAGAAAGACTCCACCTTGAGCTCTCTGGGGAGACCTGGAGAGTCTCTGGGAGGCTTCATCCATCTCAGCTTTGAAGTTACAAAGAGCCAGCAAAGGCTTACAGTTGCTGTCCAAAAACTTGTCCGTCTGACAAACTGAGTCGAACAGGACTTCATCAGAAGGATCATAGCTTTTGGAATGAGGTCAGTGAAATAGGGAAAAACACCACCTTCTCAGACAACACTTCTCCTCCCATCTAAGTTCAACCCCCAAAGGTAGCGTTCCTTCCCAGGCCTGCCAAACACCCAGAGCCACGTCAATCTCGACCCTGATGGCAGCTACCACTGAAACAAGTCACTTTAGGTGTTTATCCCAGTAGTGGGGCTGGTAACAGCCCCTAGCCAGGGCTCACAAATAACAATGTGTCAGTAGCAGAAGCCCAGAAGGGCAGGTTTTCCGAATGCTCAGAATCCCAGAGAGCGCCCCACATTGCTTAGTCTCAGAAATCTTGTCATGAAAGCGCCAGAAAGAAAGTCTGGGCACCAAACTCCAGCTTGTTTTCTCCTTCCTTCTTGCTCACTGTATCCCCCCGGCCCCCATACGGTACCAAGAGACAAAACATCCCATGTACTTGAAGATCACCATTGAAATGGGTTTGCTGTTTGTCTGTGACTAGGTCTGGGCTCAAATGTGTGGTCCGAGCCTAGGAAATCCCTGGTGGATGTAAAGCAATGAAATCTACCGCCTCCAAGACAGAAAAATCACAAACTCCGTGCACCCTTCACACAAATAAAGCTTTTCTTCTCTCCATCTCTCCTGGCCTCTCCACTTCCATACCTCTGCATTTCTGTTTTTCTCTTTTTATTCTGTTTGCTCTTTGGATGTCTGACACACAGAAAAAACATGTTGAATAAACCACAGTACCCCTTATTCAACACCCTCACCCCCACTCCCACACTTCTCTCCAGGCCTCAGCTTCCTCATCTGAACTGTAAATGAAGAACTTGGAGGAAACACTTCTAGGTACCATTTGCCATTCCTTCTCTCTGCTGATTTTTACCTAGGCCCTAGCTGGTCTCTGATGTGAGGGCATGGGTAAGAGGGGGGAGAGGAGGCTTTGGTGGTGCCCACAAGTTGACCATTTCAGCTTGTCTTTGAATGAAAACAGCTGGCCTACCTAAGAAAGAACAAAGGATAAGGAGGTAAGTTGGATGCTGGTCTATCCTTTCAAGTTTTGTTGTTCCAAAAATTTCACAATTTGTGTGGAAACACAGAAGACCCCCAAATAGCCAAAGCAATCTTGAGAAAGAAAAAAGGAGCTGGAGGAATCAGGCTCCCTAGCTTCAGGCTATACTACAAAGCTATAGTAATCAAGACAGTATGGTACTGGAACAAAAATAGAAATACAGATCAGTGGAACAGGATAGAAAGCCCAGAGGTAAACCCACACACATATGGTCACCTTATCTTTGATAAAAGAGGCAAGAATATAAAATGGAGAAAAAACAGCCTCTTCAATAAGTGGTTCTGGGAAAACTGGACAGCTACATGTAAAAGAATGAAATTAGAACCCTCCATAACACCATACACAAAAATAAACTCAAAATGGATTAAAGACCTAAATGTAAGGCCACTCTAAAACTCTTAGAGGAAAACATAGGCAGAACACTCTATGACATAAATCACAACAAGATCCTTTTTGACCCACCTCCTAGAGAAAGGGAAATAAAAACAAAAATAAACAAATGGGACCTCATGAAACTTAAAAGCTTTTGCACAGCAAAGGAAACCATAAACACGATGAGAAAACAACCCTCCAAACGGGAGAAAATATTTGCAAATGAAGCAACTGACAAAAGATTAATCTCCAAAATATACAAGCAGCTCATGCAGCTCAATATCAAAAAAACAAACAACCCAATCCAAAAATGGGCAGAAGAGCTAAATAGACATTTCTCCAAAGAAGATATACAGATTGCCAACAAACACATAAAAGGATGCTCAACATCATTAATCATTAGAGAAATGCAAATCAGAACTACAATGAGGTATCACCTCACACCGGTCAGAATGGCCATCATCAAAAAATCTACAAACAGTAAATGCTGGAGAGGTTGTGGAGAAAAGGGAACCCTCTTGCACTGTTGGTGGCAATGTAAATTGATACAGCCGCTATGGAGAACAGTATGGAGGTTCCTTAAAAAAACTAAAAATAGAACTACCATATGACCCAGCAATCCCACTACTGGGCATATGCCCTGAGAAAACCATAATTCAAAAAGAGTCATGTACCACAATGTTCATTGCAGCACTATTTACAATAGCCAGGACATGGAAGCAACCTAAGTGTCCATCAAGAGATGAATGGATAAAGAAGATGTGGCACATATATACAATGGAATATTACTCAGCCATAAAAGGAAACGAAATTGAGTTACTTGTAGTGAGGTGGATGGACCTAGAGACTGTCATACAGAGTGAAGTAAATCAGAAAGAGAAAGACAAATACCGTATGCTAACACATATATATGGAATCTAAAAAAAAAAAAAAAAGGCTCTGACAAACCTAAGGGCAGGACAGGAATAAAGATGCAGATGTAGAGAATGGACTTGAGGACATGGGGAGGGGGAAGGGTAAACTGGGACAAAGTGAGAGAGTGGCATGGACATATATACACTACCAAATGTAAAATAGCTAGTGGTAAGCAGCCTCATAGCACAGGGAGATCAGCTCGGTGCTTTGTGACCACCTAGATGGGTGGGATAGGGAGGGTGGGAGGGAGACGCAAGAGGGAGGAGATATGGGGATATATGTATACATATAGCTGATTCACTTTGTGATACAGCAGAAACTAACACAAGATTGTAAAGCAATTATACTCCAATAAAGATGTTAAAACAAAAAATTTGTTGTTCCAAAGTTCTTGTGAATGGATGAGCCGTCCTCACCCTTCCCTCTGACAATGGGCCTCCCAGGGGGTGAGGTGGGCACCCAGTGACTCACCTCCTGCATTACCCAGGGCTGCAGCTTTTGTTTCAGCAAGCCCAGTGTGAATTTCCATTTTCTCTTCACTGTGGATAGATGGGAAGGGATTGGCAAGCGGGACAAATAGTCAACTAACTGGAGTTGGAGATGGGGGTGACACAGTTGACAGCAAATTGTTCTTCCTCCCCTTTGTCCCTGGGAAAATGTGTCCCTTAGTACCTAGAAATAATAAACTGTCAGATGTTTTTAAAAATAAGGAGATAGACTCTACTATCTCTGCCACCTGACACTGACAAATGTGACAGCATACAAGGAGGGAAACAGAGATGTTAATAACTACCAGGTCTGTGTACCTGAGGCATAAGGGAGGTTTTTTTTCTGCCGAAGTCAATGAGTAGCATGGTAAGTATCTTGATCTACTCTTCAGGGAGCTGCTACCTGCAGGTCCCTTTCCAAAGCCCAATTTCTATGTTCATAATGGGATTAAGTGCACACTGTCTGTCATCTGGCACCTTGAAGTTTTCAATGAATATGCTTGTTCATCTGAAGTTTCCAAAAGCAGGAGCAAAAGGTCAGGATTCTCCTCTCGTTTTCCTCTTAAAACTGTCACATGGGTCTATATAGCTATTGAGTACCTTGTATTGATATTTATGAGTCTTTGAGGAGATGCTGGAAATATAGCAGAATAAAAGTTAACAAGGTAACATAGAAATATGTTCAGTGCAGTTGTTTCCCATATTTTGTAGTCCTCTTTTATTAATAAGTAAATGTCAACCAAAGACAAACATAAACAAGGGGTGTCTTCTTGTTTGAATGGGGAAATTGATTATTTTCTGGTTTATGACATTTAGGCAATATAGATCCCATTTTCTTAGTTCCAAGATAGTGAAATCATCCAAACAAAAGAGGCCTCTGAAACACACAGATCCAGATGCAAGTGACCCTAAGGGAGGCGCTGAAAGACATCTCCGCAAGTGCTGAGCTCTGAGGATGTTTCTGCAAAAACCATGGGAAATAGAACAAAATGACAAGAGGTCAAACAATTATATCTCCCATAGCTACAAAACCTCAGGATGTTTCTCATGGACCAACTTCCTTAACCTAACTTCATGAACTTTTCCTTCCTTAAGATCGTTCCCTCCCTCTGACACTACTGCTGTTTCTGCTCTGGTTATCTTATTGGAATTTCTCAGAGTAGCCTAGAAAAGAGGCAGAAAATAGGCAGTAAGGACTCAAAATGAAACAGGGTCTGGGAGGGGAAGGGAAGGGAGGTCTGGAAGCTTGCTTCTCAAAGTCTGTCCTGAGGATAAGCAGCAGTGGCATCACCTGGGGACCTGTTAGAACTAAAGAATCTCAGGACCACCCCCACACCCCTACTGGATCAGAATCTGAATTTCAGCAGAACCCAGGTGTCACAGGCACACTACAGTTTGAGAAGCATTGGTCTATAAGGTATGGTAGAATGTGTGGAGATAGCCTCAGAGGTAAGAAGGAGATGTTGAGGGTGAAGGGATGTATGAGAGATGGATTGTTCCAAGTGCAGCCATGAAATTAGGTGATGTGGAGGTTGCCATGTGGGCAATAAAAATACCACCAGGTAGTGCTTAAATGAAGAAATGTTTATTATTAAATTTTAAAAATTTCTTACACTGTATAAAAATTTTTCAATGTAAAAGTTTAGCATCTAAATATAAACAGAAAGAATACAAGTTAACCATAATTGTAACCATCAGCTATAATCATAGTTAACATTTTATCCTGTCTTCCACTTTCTTTGTATATATGTATGTACTGTGTATATATATATAATTCATATAGGTAAATATATATAGTTATATATATAATTCATATAGGTAAAATATTCATTATATATAATTCATATAGGTAAAATATTTATTATTAAGCATATAAATTAGTTACAAAACATGAATAAATGCCAAACTATATAATAATATATTAATACATTGACATACAATTATTTAGGTGTAATATATTAACTTTATAGGGATGGGAATGTAAGTGCCAACTGTAACTTTCATTTCTGGTTTATAACATATTCAGATATTTTATGCAAATGAATTTTACGAAAGATTTTTTTCATTAATAATATTAGTTTTTTTAATGTTAATACTGAAAAGACTGACTATACTAAATGTTGGCAAGAATGTAGAGCAGTGGGTACTCTCATACATTACTGGTAAGAGAATAGAGTAGTACAGCTACTTTGGAAATCATTTTAGCATTGTTTCCAAGCAAGGGTTTGCTGCCCAACGCCCCTAGAAGTCAACACTATCGAACCCGAGTTTTAGAAAAGAAAGAGCTTTATTGTGAGGTCAGCCAGAAAGGAGATAGAAGGCACAGCTCAAATCTGTTTCCCAGTGCAGGGCTGGGGTGAAATTTAAGGGGTTGGGGAAATTTCAAACTTGGAAGCTGACTGGCTAGTCTCAAATCAGTCCATAATAAGCTACATGTGCTGCTGGAAGCCAGCTTTTCCTTGAAGGACTTCCCGCTTTATAATGCTCTCTGGGGGCAAAATATGTATTCTGTAAGCGCTGCAGACTGAAGATTCTCCGTTCCCGGGTCACCTGTCGACAAGGGCTCCTGTCCTGAACACGTGCAATGGCAGTGCTGTCTCGGTAAAATAATTCCAGGTTTGATTAATCAACAACCTATTTGAAGAGGCTAAACCGGTTTAAGCTGGTCAATGTGTTATGTGCTGTTTCAGCATTATCTGTAAAATATCAGCAAAAATTCCACACTGGAAGTAGCCTAAATACCTTTCCATAATAGATTGGATACAAACAAAAATACTGAATGAAACCACTTATGCAATATTTCAAACAAAACTATGCTCTGTTGTTAGAAATCATGGTAGTGGTTCCCATCAAGGAGGAACAGGTGGGTAGTGATAGGGAATGCAGGACAAGGGCTTCTGGAAGGTCAATAATGTTCTATTTCTTGACTTGGATGATCAAGAAATATGCTTCAATAAAGTAGTTTAATAAACATTATAAAGTGATGCTGTATATTTTAGAACATTTGGAAAATAAAGTGACAATTTCTATTAGCATGTTGATATATGTTCCCCTGATCTTTTTGTTTTAAAATGTCTCTTTTTCCTCCTAAACCCACGTAATGCATGCGTATTAAAATTAACTGCCCTCCCCACCCCCGGAGATCAAAATGTGTAAACCAGAAAGGGAAAGACCACTGCAACTCCATCCTACACAGGTAAGTTCTGGTAAAATGTAGTGCTTATTCAGGAGGGGTTAGTTTTTAAAGTGGATCTTATATTTTAGTTAAATCAATGGGCTTTTGCTAACTTCGCATTTCTTTGGAGCAGGGGTTCGTTGGTTTGTCTTACTAATTTTCCTTTCCAGCCTTTCCATATACTAAACTCTATTCAGTAAATGAAAGGGAGTCACCTTCATTTAAGCTCATAGTCGCCATCATCTCCCTTCTTTTGCTATACAGTTACGTGTTAGTCTGAAAAAAGGGATATAGGAAAAGGGAGGTGAGCTTTGACTGGGACCCACAGGTCATCCTATAAGGAAGCTCTGTTTGGAAGTATCACACCCCTGGCCCCCGGGGACTTGCTCATCTCATATAAAAGCCAAGAACCATCTTTTGAATACTCAGAGCCATCCCAGGTCTCAGGGCAGAAATCTGGGAAAGAAGAAACAATTGGCGACCTAAAGTCTCATCCATCTTCTGCTCCAAGTACCCCTCTGCTCTGGGTGATAGTGGGGATGGGTGGACATTGAGAAAAACTAGTGCTCAGAAGGCTCTTTGAAATCATGTAAGCCAGTTGGTTCTCACTTGAGGCCAATTTCACCCCCGCCCCTCAGGGGACATTCACAATGTCTGGAGACAGTTGTGGTTGTTGGATGGGGGACTAGAGGTGGGGGATACTGCTTAACATCCTACAATGCATGAGACAGCCCCCATGACAAAGAATTAACCAGTCTGAAATGTCAATAGTGCCAAGGTTGAGATGCTGAGATGCTGATATGAGTGGATAAGTGTGTGTGTGGTGGTGGTGGTGGGGGGAAGGTGTTAGTTTCAGCCCAGGCCTCCCAACAGGTATATAGATGAACAGCCCTTGACAAATTTTCTTCCTCCCTAGGGAAGTTTTCTTGATTGAGTTCAGACAATGGTTCAGTTCATTCCATAATGATTTGAGGCACAAAACTCACATTATTCAGGTGGATTGGTTCTGTCTTCTAGAGTGGGAGCACACACACTTAATGTACACCAAAATTAGTAGAATAAATGTCAGCTGAGGAAGTCTTGTGGGAAACCAGCAAGTTCATTATTCCTAAGAGACACTTTGGCAGCTACCACCCAAGCTCCTTGTGAGACCACATGGAAGAATCTGGAGAAAGAGCCACTTAGCTGAAACCACGCTAAGCAGACAGTGAGAAGCCTGGAAAGGGAACAGTGTGAAGGCTCAGGGAACCTAGATTCTCTCTGAGACACACAGAACTTACTCAGGGACAAGTTATTTAATAGCCTTAGAACTCTTTTCCCCTTATCTGTAAAGCAAAGGAGAGGAAAAGAATGAACATTTATGGTGAATATATTATTTATTAGATACCTTTGTAACTTTCTTTCATTTAGTCCCCTTCTTAGCTCAATGAAGTAAATGTTGGTATCTCCATATTACTTATGAGACTCAGAGAGGTTACCTGCTCGATGTCACAGAGCAGAAAGTAGTAGGGCCGGGATTTCAACTTTAAGTGTCCTGGTCACTTTCATTTTTCACCTTTCCACAGATCCTGTTTCCTTAACCTGTAAAACAGAGATGATTCATGGGTTTTTGTGTGATGATTTATTGATTTAATGCACACAGCCTCAGAAGAGCAGTAGACATTTAATAAATGCTGAGCCTTATTTTTAATCATTATTATTATTTTGACACTTCCCTGTTCAAAAACTGCCCTTTTATTTGTGAGAAACAGCTGCTTAGAAATGAAATTCACTCATCAGTATTAGATACCAATTATGAAGCAAACTTACAAAGTTCCTTTGGAATAACCCCCCACCCCCACCCCAGTTTCTCTTTTCTGGCAGAATCAAGGGAAGCTCAGGACCTGATATTCTGACCTGGAGACTGAAATCAGGCTTGCCCCGGCTTGAGTGCCCCATTTACCAAGCAGGGAGCTCTCCTGTCCTCGGGGCAGGCAGGTCGGGGATAAATGGAGCCACTAATAATGCCGCTGAGCTAAGCACCTCCACCAGGAGCTCCACAGTTGCCTTTCTCCTTGGTTATCAGGCTCTCGAAATGCTCTCCAGGGATTCTCAACTTTTAGAGTAAATGATCCCAGCCTGGGAGGATGAATAATTCAGTGTTAGCGGTAAATTTTGGAGAAACACAAGTGTGGGAGACACTCTGGGACTCTGGGGCGTTAGTTGTGCTTAGAGGCAACCCCTTGTAACAGGGGGTTTAAGATTCCTGTAACCCACTAGCACCCCATCCTGCCAGGACCCCCGCTTCCACCAACACCTGTCAGGTCCGAATCACACCTCCTTGTCAAGGCATCCAAGGCTCTTGCTAAAATGCAAATATTACTTGGGAGCAATAAATGCATGAATATATTAGCACATATTAACACTGTGTTTGTTTATCAGATTAGCTATCCCTCAGAGAGCAGATCCCTAGGGGAATGG